>NC_092825.1:102691219-103001901 GCF_039878825.1 Excalfactoria chinensis | reverse complement strand
GTCAGTAATAGCGAGACAGTAAAGCATCTTGAAAAAGTTCATCTTGAATAGCAGCACAGCTCACTAGCATGGCACTTTGCAATATGTCCAGACTATCTTTTTCTGTGCTTGCACCAAATAGTCTTCATATTTGTGGTTAATCAGAGATGAAGAGAAATAAATCTTCCTTTGTTTTTCAGTCGCTATTAATTTAGGACCAGACTTTCCTCTTCCATAAACATCACAGGAATAGTATCTAGTTAATGAATAAAGCAGGGAAAACAATGTAAATATAAGTATCAAATCATTAAGAGGCTTTTTCCTGACATTTTTGAACTGAAAAGAGCCACAATTCCTTCATGGAGATGGAACTGGGGCTTTTAATAGTTAATTGCAGAATATGGAAAGAGAGCTGAGTAAGAATTTGAAGAATAAAGAACCAGCAGTAAAAATAACAAATATGTTATTTGAACTTCATAAAACTAGAAAGAATATGATGTAAAGGAAATGCGCAACACCAGGCTGCTGTAATATATTCTGGCATCCAGTTGTACAAATAGAATATTTTCTTATGATACCTCCAATATCTGAGTAAGTTTTCACTTTTGAAGTTGTTAAGGTGAGGATTCTTAAATGTGACACAGTCTGGAGGGGACAGACACAAAGAAGTGGGGAGGAAGGGAGGAGTATGATCTTCCTTGGACTGGTAGCTTCACAGTTTGCCTTTGCGTGTCATCTTTCATCTCTGTTACAGCTGGTGCTGATCCCTCCAGGATATGAGATCCTGCACAGAGCAAGCCCAAGCCTGACCCAGTGTGATAGTTTATGTAGCATCTTCTCCCTCATGTCTTAGTGACATATCCTTCAGCTCACTAAAAAGGAAGACTATGAAGAAACAGTTTCAGCCTATTTTGTCTTGGACAACTAATCATGAAACCTTGGCAAGCAATACCTTTGGAGGCAGAAATATCCAAACTGCTATGTGCTAGGATATTATGTAAGGCCTTCAAAAATATACAGCATATGTATATGTGGGTGTTGCAGTGTCCTTGGACGCTTAAGGAAAGATACCTACTAGGTAAGAATAAAGGTAAAAAAAAGCCAATCCAGTCTCAGCCACTGAATGCAGGCACAGCAAACTCAAAGCCCAGTCTAGATCTTTATACCTATGTCTGTGTAGTCTGTTTATGTCCACTCAGACTAGCTGGCTATACAGCACTCAGGCTTACTTTCTGTTTCTGAGTGTGATTGATTTGCAGTTCCACTGATAAACTTGCCTTGAAATTAACCGGTTTACTTGTCAGGAAACTTCTCAACTGATAAAAGAAATTTTGTGTCCTGCATCCTTTCTTCCCATTCTTGTAGGAATAAGATTAAGGTATCTGCTTAATCTAAGATTCAAATTTTTCTTGCCCTGCGTTTATCAGATCAATAAATTATTTATGCACACCTCTAACCACAAGGATAAGGAAGGGTAAAGGTCTTCACTTGATGGCCCTGAAATGCTTACAGGTGCAGAGTGTTTGTCACCTTGACATTTCCATTGGGACACCCACTTGTTCTGCTGAAATGCAGAACTGCTGCTTCCATCAGCTGTTATTGGTTTCAGTAATACACAGTCATAGAATATCCCGAGCTGGAAGGGACCCATAATGATCATCATTCAGAAGGAATCCCTTACTTTCCTTCCCTTGACTACTGATTGATGTAATCTCTTCAAAATTGCTGATGTTTTTTTGTCCAGGCCAACTATAATCAAATCTGACTTATTGGTACTGTGGAGTCCATTCCTGCAGATCAGGCTTTAGGGAAGACCTATGCCTGTTTGCATGGACCTTTGCCATTTTAGCAAAAGATGAAGCCAAAGAGACAAAGCACTTTAAAATCCTTGTTTTCGGAGTAATATTTAGGCAGTTAGTAGAACCAGTCTGATATATTTTTCCCTTTCTATTCTTATGGTTCCTTTTGTCATCAGCTGTTTCTGTTATCTCCTTTAAAGCTCTAACCTTCATCAGATTTCCCTGTCAGTTGCAACTTTTAGTTTGAGCTTGCTGCTGTTTACTGTAAAATACGGTGTTTAATTGGATTGCATTTTAACATTAATTAACATACAATTACATACCATATTTGTCTTGTCTTGGTTTCAATTAGGTTTTGATATATCACTTGTAGTTAGCTAAATAACAGAACTGTCTTCCTATGGAACACTGCTGAGAAATATCCTCAAAGAATTCTGAAATCCCATTTCTGTCACTGAATGTATCTAAAGTAGCCTGTTTTTCACTACAAAATGTATCTGTATTGTCAGCACTGTGTGTGTGTGTATTATAGTGCTGCAATTATTTTCCAGGGATTTTAGTGTGTTTGTGACTGCCATTAAGATGAATGCGTACCAGATGCTTCTTTAAAATGAAGCACTATTGTATAGGCTGATGGATGGAAAGTTTGTCAAAAGTATTCAAAGCTTCTACCAGAGATACAAAACAGCTGGGAAAAATCATTGTTATGTGCTATTAGCATGAGTCTCTAGTTTGGCTGCTCTGCATTTTGATTATAGTTAGATTCCATGCAAGTGTTAATCATAGCTTCCATTATTCTTTATTTTTATGGCATTTGGAATTTCATATATACCTATTTATTCTTAGCCAGAAAAATCTACTGTTTTATTTTTTATTTTTCTTTTTCCAATGTGAATATCTCTTGAAAAGCAGTACGGCATAAAAGTTGGCCAATATGAACTATATTTATTACTTCTATGTAAGCGCCTTTTTGGCCAATGGAAAGTAAAATGTCCTGTTGATTATTTCCCTTGTATTTGGAAAGAATAGCTTGTACAGCAGATGAGAAATGCCAGCTTTTTTTTTTTTTTTTTACTTCTCTATTATGTTATCAACAATACTGTTCTCTGCTTCAGAGTACATCTATAATTAGCAGTGTATTAAGTAAAAGTGGCACCATCTTGTTCAGCTGTGCTTCCTCCTGTGCTTAGTCCTATTGTGCCTTCTTTTTTCTTTTTTGCTTTCCAGAATTCCAAGTTTCTACTAGAGTTGAGCCAACTAGGAAGAACTTAATTATTCTGAGTTAGCACCTGTCTCATGTGTATGCAGGGACTTGTTGGCTCCAGTGCATGAAATTTCTCCATTCTAACTTTCCAAGTGCCTTTCATCCTGTTATATGATGTCCATTTATTCATCTGTCTTTGTTATGCCATATGTCTTTCTCTATTGCCCTAGGAGAGTCTCTCCTACTTCTTTCATTCTGGGGCTTCTCAGAGCCAATCCAGCATCTTTTTGAATAGATTTTTCTGACTGTTGATACCAGATGATCTCTTCCCACCTTTTCTTCCCTCTGAATGTCTGGTGAAGCTTACCATCAAAATAAGTGGCAGAAGTAGAGAGTTCCTTTCATGATTTCATGTTAAGATTGACAGTTATTTCTGGAGGACAATAGCAAACTAACCCTGAAATCAGTCTCACTGGATTGATCCATTATAAATCCATTTTCAAAAACTTCTTACCAGACTTGCATGAGTGAATCATGCAAATGTGTCAGAATTCACTATATTCAAGATACTGTGAAATATGTAAGTTTCTCTGTGTGTCTCAAGGAAAACTGGTGGTTTTCTGTAGGTAGTTTTATGTACAAATGGACAATAGGGTGGTATGGTTCATAGTGTCACCCAGTGTTTATTGAAAAACAGACTTAGACTTGTAGTCTCTCAAGCAGAAGAGCATTAGCAAGGTATTTCAGATTGAATGTTTAGGAATCTGTCTGGAGTCTTCAAGCCATCTGGGTAATACCCGAATAGCCTATTGAAGAAGTGTTCAGAAGAATGAGGGCTAATCTTGTGTTCTAAATTTCTACAGTGTGACAAAATCTGCTGTTTCTTTCTGGGAGGAGGTCTACAGTCACACAAATGGCAGAATCACCATTACAAAAAAAAACATGCCTTTGTTGCAAAGTCTGTTAGAAATACCTGACAAATTAGATAATGTGGCTATTAAGTTGTACCTGTATTAGAAATATGGTATGTGTTGTTGTTAAGGAACAATAGTGAATTTTCACTGTTTGTGCAGTCTTTGTTATTACTTCAAATATTGTTTTGCCATGTAAACACGAATTTTTAAGTACTAATAGAAATGGCTTGTGCTTTAGGTTTTCAAAATATATTTTTTTCCCCCCCCTTTTTTTGTCTTGCAGTTTTCAGTGAAGATCTACACGCCAGTCTATATTTTGTCAATGCATCTCTGCAAGAGGTAGTGTTTGCTAGCACCACAGGGACATTGGTACCCTGTCCAGCCGCAGGGATCCCCCCGGTGACGCTCAGATGGTACCTAGCAACGGGCGAGGAGATCTACGATGTCCCAGGGATCCGCCACGTCCACCCCAATGGCACTCTCCAAATTTTCCCCTTCCCTCCTTCAAGCTTTAATAACTTAATCCATGATAACACTTACTATTGCACAGCTGAAAATCCTTCAGGGAAAATCAGAAGTCAGGATGTTCACATTAAGGCCGGTAAGTACAGCCTTTTCCATGTCTCAGATGGGTTTGGGGAAGGAGGAAACTTGGGTGTTTTGACAAGTAGTAGCAGTTGTGAGTCAAAGGAGAAATGGCGAGAAGGATAACTTCAGAAATCCTTAAGATTTCTATGTGAAATAGCATATTCTTTTTCCTTTCCACTTTTGCTTTGGTGGTGAAAAATTAGTTTTCCAAAGATCATGATCAGCTGAGCTTCCAAACAAGTGCAAGAAAAGATGAACTGAAAATGAAATCATTAATCAGACCATGCTTACTCTTTAAATAGCTGTGAGAAACAAGAATGTCGTCTTCAGGTTTCGTGTAATGGTTGGGGGAAAAAAAGCCACAGTTGGCTAATGATGCCTCTTCTTAGGTGCTTGTGTCGAGTTGTGCCTTCTTTTGGGGGAGAAACTTGTGTCCTTTATAACAACTTAGCAAGGGGAGTTGATATATGGTCAGTACTTGGTGTTTAAGCTAAAACATGCAAATCAGCATAATGATGTGTATCTGTTTTCTTGCGCTGACTGTATACAGTCTGGGTGAATAAGTAGGGTACTACAGCTGGCTCACAATCAGGCCTTTTGCTGCAATATGTAAACATGACTGTAAACATGACTTTTTAAAGGTTTTGTCTACCCACTTCAGTTAATTAAAATATTCAAACAAACAAAAGCCAATCTGGAAGCTGACCCTTGCCTAATGCAAATCCTTATAGCCTTTGTTGGCAGTGGAGCTGTGAGTCTTTCCTCAGAAGTATCTTTTCTATTGAGATATGCCTTCACAGGATTCTTGGAGGGATAAGTCTGAACAGTTACTAAGTAGACTTGACTTCATCATCTTATGTGGGGATTTATTCTACCCTTTTTAACAATGAACTAACATTCAGATATTTGTAATTTGTAGGAAATCGGAAGGTTAGACTGAAAAAAAATAAAGATTTTAAGAATTTCATTTATCTTAATCAAAGTTTAGTCTGAAATACTGTGTACATTTTCTTTTACGAGGACAGCTTGCATGTTATGTGTATGTGGGATTTCTGTAATGATTTATGCTTCCCCTGAAAATACTTCGTTGTTCACAGACCAAGAAAGATTGAAAACCACAGATTGATCAGATTTATTTATTTATTTATTTTTAGCTCTCGGTTTAACGTTGATGGATTTGCTAATGTTACATCTGGTAGAATTTTTGTCCTTCCTGGATTTTTTCATGTCCTCATCTGGGATTGCATTTTTTCCCAATATATAGGAAAATATTTTGGCAGCTTTTTCTTTTTTGCAATGTTACTTTCCAATATTTCTATTTCTTAGATAAATTATTTTGTTAGCTATGCTATTTAATGCTCATTGAATTGGAGAAGCATACAGTGTAGATGATAGGATATGGCTATATCTGTCATACAACTTTCAATTTTTCCATGGAACTCCAGAAGTCATCCTATTCTGCCTGAGAAATGAACTTCTCAAATGGAAGCAGCATGTGCAAAAAGGCTTTGCAATGAGTATGAGTTCTGCTCCAAAAGTAATGCCTCCTATGTTTATTATGTTGGCCCATCATGTCAGACATGGATATTGGTGATATGGAAATAGATGTTGAAGCTTCCCACCAATATTTCATTGTTTTATTTCTATGTGAAAAATGGCAGTAGAGGGGAAGTCTGACAAAATGGCATCTGACATATGTGAAGCAAAGGCATGTCACTGAATTCCTGCATGTGGAAAAAATGACGTTAATGGGTATTAACACTCATTGATGGTTGCTGGACATCGATGGAGACCAAACACTGGATGTGAGCACTGTGAAGCAGTGGGTGATGCAATTCAGCAGTAGTGACAGTAGCACTAAGTCACCTCCGCCAGTGCAGAATTTTATGAGTGTGACATGCAGGCTCTTGTAAATTGCTGAATGAATGCAGAGCTAGTGGTGGTAACTAAGTTGACAATGTTCTGTAGCTGAGAATTTGCACTACCAAGTAGTGATATTGTGCTCTTTGTAACCTGTTGTAGCTTCCACGAAAATAAGTAGGAGGCATTACTTCAGGGGTGATGTTGGTAGAGCTCCTTGACTTGCCTTTTGAACCCCCTTTCTTCTCCTTTTTGTCCTCTTACCTTTGATCCATTCATTTGAGATGTTGCCTAATGTGGATAATATGCGACTTAGATAATAAACATGTTCCCTTCCTTCATAAGAGCCAGTACTGTGGTCTAGAGCTGCCATTGGGCTTGATAGCAGATAATATTTACTAGTGAGTCTTACCTTGAGTAATTCTCTGTCACAGGAAAATATAATTTTTGAGGAAGTCTCCTATTCATACTAGTAGTTCATTCTCAGTCAGCTTGAGAAAGCCCATAACTAAGATTTCAAGCTTGTGGATTATTGTATTTGTGTTTTTGGAATATAACTATTACACATAATGATCTCTCCACCCCTCAAAAAAGAAAACTACCGACTAAAACAAAGCAGAAAACAAATGACGACAAAACAAAATTTGGAAGAGTCAAACCCAAACTAAGTCTTCTTCCAGGCCAATCCTGCATGGGAACAGAGGGGGATATGTGTGTTATATATAGTTGAGCAAAGGCTGAAATTCTCACATAAACTCATGATTCAAGGAACTGGGATTTTCAAGATGATCAGCAAGTCTTTCACGGGAGCTGGTCATTTATCCCATGGAAATAACTGAGGGCATCACTGTAACCACAATAATGTAAACTTTTCAAAAAGAAATGAATAAGTCTTTCTAATTTTTGTGCCTCAGATACTTTTTGTTCGCTTACTGAAATGATCAGCTGGGCAGTAATATTTGAAATATGGCAGATTTTCAAAGTAACAGACCTTTAGCAATGTGCTAGTGTTGCTGCTAAAATAAAAAATCCCTTGTCTGTATGAGGTGATTGGAGTGTGAGCATTAGTCAAAAGTCAGCTTCATAAGGATGATTTATGTGCTCTGGAGCCATTCCCTCCAGCATAGAATAAGAGGCTGCTTTGTCCCAGGGCAGCCACGGTTGTGAAGTCATTATATGAAAGGTGCTTGTAATATCTGTTCTGCCCAGAGTGTACTTACAGCAGAGTTAAAAAAAATAATTTATAATTAAAAATAAGCTACGGACTCTTTTTTTTGTTTAAATTCAGTGGATGGTCTTACTGTAGAAGATGGGTTTGTCTTGATTTTTTTTTTTTTTTTAAGTGATATTTAGTTTATTATTAAATGTGTTCACTTTTGTTTAGAGCTTCTAACTGCTGTGTTGTTATGACCTATTTGGGATTGAGACTGGGATAGAGAACTCCAGTCTTTCCACAATGGTTGCACTTGCTACTGTTTGCATTTGTGAAAAATAACTATATTCCAGAATGCTGACTTCTTTTTTTCTTTAAAGACATTGAGTAGGAATGACCTTTAAAAATTCTAGTGCTCCTGGCATGTAGCTCTTCAGTCTTCAGTGAATCTGGTTACTTGTAATGGGTAGAGCATTATACGTGATTGTAGGCAGGGTATATAGACAAGAAATATCACTGTAATATGGCAATTTCACATGGTTATTTTGGTTATATTGCTGCACTGGAGTTCTTGCCAATAATTTTTACTTTCAGACCTATGTATGCCTTAAACACACATCATTTTACCTCTATTTTCACTGAAACTGTTCCTCACTTGACTGGCTCTCTAGCTCCTTAACTATGTTGGCTGCGGTAATTTCTTTTCTTGCACCTTAGTCTTGCATTACTGTAGAGATCTTACATTAATGCTTGTCCATCATTTCTTACCTACTTAGATGCTCTCCATTACAAGTGGTACTTCTTCTCTGTTCTACCTTCTTTTCTGTTAACCACTGCTTACAGATTTTTACCACTCCTTCATTGAGTTGTTTCAATGTCACAATTTTCCTTCTTTCCACTAATCTTACCAGTGTAGCTTCATGTCTTTCAATTAATACTATTTTCACGTGAAGAGTTTTTCCTGTTCTTTTTTCTTCTCCTTGGCTATTAAGATAATTCTTCTGTTTGCTAGTCAGATCACAACCTGAATCTTAGTGCTTCCATACTGTTTTTAAGACAACTCCCAATAACAGCTACTGTTCTCTTATTACTGTCTTATTTCTCTCCATACTGGGCAGCTGAGTGCAGTTCTTACTTCAACTGCTATCATTTCTCTGTGTTTCTGAAACATTGGGTTTGTTTGTTTGTTTGTTTGTTTTTCCTGACTGTCACCTCTGTCGATTTTCTATTAGGCTTGCAAAACTATCACTTAAATATACTTAAAAAATCACAACCTTAGGAATCTTGATGGGGCAATCTTTGTATTAGATGGGTTGAGTAATTATGTCTCACTAATGGAACCTGTTCCTTTCTCTTCAGTTTTACGGGAACCCTATACAGTCCGTGTGGAGGACCAGAAAGCCATGAGAGGCAATGTAGCAGTGTTCAAGTGCATTATCCCCTCCTCTGTGGAGGCATACATCACTGTTGTCTCATGGGAGAAAGACACAGTCTCGCTTGTCTCAGGTAGGCTCTTAAGATTTTCTTTGTCAACTGGCAATGGCAGATGTGGTTGCTGTCTTTTCCCCAAAATACTTTGTTTACTTTGAGTCAATTATAGACTGGTATGTCACCCTTTCAGGAACATATTTCATATGAGCGTTGCTGCATCCTTATGACTATGTGACATAAAGGTTTTAGACAGCCTGGCTTTTTCTAGCATGCTTGAGGGGAAACTAACATGGTTTTTGTTTTATACTAGATATAAAGTCAGCTTCCTGGTTGCTGCAACAGTGGGTTTGTGTTTAACTTTGATAAGAAACCCATACATGCCAAATAAATGTGAATGTCATAAAACACGTTGAGTTGTAGTTGTTTTTCAGTAATAGTGTTACTTGTGGATTAGAAGAAATTCTGAGTCTAAATTTTGTTTGGTTATGTTTAAACGCTGTATAACTGGTATTTTTGCTTTCATAATATTTTTATCTCAAATAGCTTTATAGGTAACTCTAGAGGCTTAGGCACACTATAAACAGTGCTGTAAGGCAAAAATATTCAAGTAAAACAATCAGTTCTAAAAGTAACGTGCTCCAGTTGCCAATGTGAGGCAATACTGTAGGAGTAGAGGGATTTCAGGCAAACAATATCCAACGTTTAAAAGCTTAAACATTTTAAGAAATTCATAGGAGACTGTATATATGCATAAAAGTATTTTCACTGTGGTACATATCCAAATTATATATTACACTGAACACTTCTGTCGTTATTCATACAAATGATTTATACGCAGAACTTGAAGCATATATTTTTTTTCAGGGTAATGCAGAATGGAAAAAGTAGTTTAAGTTGAATAGTGCTGCAGAGTATATTTAAGAATGTGTTTGTGTTTATGATCCTACAGCATTTAAAAACCTTTTTACACTTCTTGGTAAATTAATAATCTTTCTTTTCTGACAAATGTGATACTGATGGAAATACTTATGTTTCTTTACGACTTATGTTCTAGATTTTACTTATCTATGTAGTTTATTGATTCCTTACATAAGTTTGTTTTTTTTTTTTTTTCTTTCTTTTTTTTTTTTTTTTAATTTTCTTTTGGGGGGTTTCATTCCATGTAGTTCTCTAAAGATTTGGCAAATATTTAAGTACCACTTAATTCATGGTCACTTGTCCTATGCTAGTGGCACACTGTTTAAGCTTGGTAAATCCATTTTGTTGTGCTTCTGTATTTTGGTCAGGTGTATATTTTGGGACTAAGCTTTCCATTATTCTATTTGTAATGGTACAGAACATTAAGGTTATCTAATACAACGGTGGATTAATGTATTTATTTCCTTTTCTGACAGATGATACATATACATCTGCATGTGAAGTAAAATAATGTTTATTTCCTTTTCTGACAGACGATACATATACATCTGCATGTGAAGTAAAATAATGTTTATTTGTACACGGTTAATTACCAAAATATTTTTTCAAGTTTATTAATTGTGTAAGAAAATATGCATGTTTTCTCTTCAGGAGTCAGCATAAGAGGACACGGGTCTTTGTAATCCCATCTTTGGGGAAGAAAGTGTGGGATTTCTGCAGACCATCATGACTACTATGCTTAAAATAATTTATTTCTGGTTAATCTATCTTGATTTTTATCCTTTAAACTTTTGGGGGATAAACATGCATAATGAAATTTAGGTCTATATAGTTGCATCTTTTTTTTCTTAACACCACTTCAGACTTTGGTTGACTAAGCTACAGTTGTTAAAAATCAATTAAAACACTTTCAACACTTTAAAACCATCTTTAATTATCTCACAATCACTTAATTTGACAGTTATAAATCTAGATGGAGATAAAATAAAACTCATTAAAATCCACTCTTAAAAATCTCTGTTTAACATATTGGATCATGTTATGGAAAAGATTTAGTTTTAGAGGTGAAATCACAAGTTAGATTACGGGTTGATGCTACCTGATGTGCAAGGGCAAAAGTGAGATGGGAAAATATTTCTCTAGTGTAATCAGGATAGCTGCTAGATTTGATTGTTCACCACTGAAGTGCAGGTTGATAGTGAGCCTGCATGTGTTTCATAAAACCACTACCTTGAGTTTTACCCATAATAAATTTTGCAATAATCTGGCCATGAACTCAAATGGTAGATATTGATCAAGCTTGTCTTCTTAGAATGCCAGTGCTGATGAATAGGGTACTAGACCTAGCACAGCTATTGAGCTGTTTTCTACTAATGATCAATGTTCTGAGGACGTGCATATCCCTGCTTATACAGTCATTATAAGTATGTTAGATATTTTTTTTCGCCCAGTGGAGAAGCTTCATATGGAGTGGCACAACAGAGAAACTTTACTTCTGAAAGTCTTAAATCCCAATGTAATAGTTCTAAGTATAAATTAGAGTAGATATTTCATACGTCTGTCTCTTTGTAGTCCAGCTGTGGACCACTAGAACAGTGAGATTTTTGAACCAGAATCTTTTCTTTCAACAGTTTCTTACTGTTTTAGATGTCATTTCTTTCTGTGGAGATCAAATATTTCAAATAAAAAGCAAAATTTTTATGTTTCTTTACAGTAAAAAGCAATAATTAAAAAAAAACAAACAAAGAAAAAACACCCCAAACAACTAGTTTTTAGGAAGTGCATTTAAGGGGCACATTCCTTAATTTTTATTTTTATTTTTTGTATTTATTGATTTTTACCATGGCAGAAGTGTATTATCCTGAATACATCTGCCTTTATCTTGTATGCTTAGTTATCAGAGAGTGCAGTGAAGTTCAGTAATTGAGGTATGTAATAAAAACACCTGGGCAGCTGAATTGTATGTTGTGCCTCCAGGTTGTGGCAAACTGTGGCTTGAAACCTAGTAAGACATATAGCTAGACCATTTCCAAGGAGTGTCCTGACAGGTCAGGCTGCTGCTCAATGAAGTGAAGGTGCCAATGTTGTAAGCCAGTAATATTGAATTCCATGAAATATCCTTGTTCAAAGACAACTGTGGACTAAAAAGGTGTGCGTCTGTCTGTCTCTGGGGAAATAACCAGGTAGCTGAGATTTTGCTCCTACACTTTGTACTTCTATATAATAGTGAATGTGTGGCTAAAAAGCATTTTCAGGATGTATTCTTGAAGTGAAGGTAGTGAGGGAAAAGAATTTTAGATCAAGAACAATCATTAGGATGAATCTATTCTGGGGAAAAATAGAAAACATTAACTCCCAACAATAAAGACACAGAAATAGTTTCACGCTACGAAGAACCATTTTGAATAATTGTTAGATTAATTATTCAACTATCTCTGCTAAACACAGCTGTACTGCACATCCTCATGATAGACACATAAGGACAGCAGCAGACATTTGCTGTTATCAGTCTACTAGAAGTGCATGAAATATATCACTGTCTCTGTGTCTCTTTACTAAAAGGAATCAGACTTTGCAGTGGTGTGTATCTTGCCTAACAGTCTCTTAAGTCCCGGTAAAATAGAAAACCAACAGTAATTTTGAGAAGTATTCAAGGGCTTAGAAAGAACAAGATATCACTGTGCAAAGATCTGTAGCTGTATCTTCAGGAGCCATTTTCAACTCTTGTCTGAAGAGTTCTATGTTGTCAGTGGATTTTAAACAGAGTCTGAAATTCATGTGAAATATAAATAGTGTTAATGATGTGCACTTTTCTGTCTTGTATTTGCATTAGTCGCCAGCTCTTATGCATTTTCATTAGATGACACTGAACATAATAGCTTAAATAATCCTCTAATACTGTGTGACTGATAGTTGCATATAGGCTGCTTGGAGGTCAGATTTCCTTTCTTTCTCACTCCTCTCCTTTACAAACCATTCCCAAAGGAATAGACTTTTTGAATCAGTGCTGTGTTGATCTTGTAACCTCTGGAAACAGTACAGGCCCTGCAGGACCAAAGAATGCATAGAAGCATATTCTTCCATGCAACAGTCATGAAAACAAGGAATATGGTATAGAAATGCGTCATGGTGTAGATTGTGCTCCTGCTGCTGTTGATCAACCATGAGGCAGATGGGAGATTGGCGCTTGGTTTGTAGTAGCTGTTCTTCACACGGATAACTGTGAAGCTGGGATGGAGAGGAAGGCAAAGACAAAATAACTGCTGATTCTGCTTTGTCTGGGTGAAAACAAAGAAAGGAGTCCGTTCATGTGTTAATTGGTTCTGGAAAGCAAAGAATGGGTGTGGGTGTAGAAAAGGAGGGCAGAAAGGCGTTATTAAAAAATAAAGGTTGGTATGAAGGGATAGAAAAAAGAAAAAGGAAGAACAGACAGAAACAAAGGGAAAACTGTGTTTTCTATCTGGATGCCTCCTATCCTGATGCTTGTAACTATGAGATATTTTGAGTTTTTCCTGTGTATCTGAATAGCTTCCTGCCAAGGGCAGGATCATGAGTAGGTCATGCCCTGACCTTTCTGAATTCCCATTTTCCTGTATAACGACAGACTTTGCAAGAATCTGACCAATTTATACACAGTATGCAACTGCTTAAAGAAGGCAGAAAAAGAGGGATGAATAGTGACGATAGTGCACAATGGCATATTCAAACCCACACAGAAAGAATAGCAGCTCAAGTGAAAGGTGCGTAAGCACAAATGGAACACAGCTCCCTGAAGGGTTGTAACTGACATGCAGATGACAGCCAATGAGCCTTTCTGTCAGCATTCTTTGGCCAGAAATTAGACACTGGATGATGACTTGAAATGTCACTGTTGTACAGTGACCTCCATTTGATGTAATGTGTTGCATTATTTATTTACACACCATTCCTCAAATCTTGTCTTAAAAGGCTTGAAGACTGTTGGATCTCCTCCTCCATAGAGGGCTTTTCTGAACTGCTATGGCTTACAGCAAGCCCCCAGTGTTTGCCAGTAGTTAGCATGTGGTGGCATGTGCAGTACAGAGCAGTGGTTTCTGTGGTGGCATGTACAGTACAGAGCAGTGGTTTCTGTTTGGACTGGGGTTAGAGTTTACAGTGATGTTTCTGTTTATATAGAGCAGTCTTTATAGCAAGTGGTCCTGTGGGCAGAGTCCCATGCTTAGAATTGTTTGATAGGTGATGATCACATGGATTAATTTCAGCCATTCGCTTGAGACTGTGTCTAGTAGAGATGAGTTGTGGTCTTTCTTGTTTCGGTTTGGTGTCTGGGCTTGCACAGGCTTGCTAATGAGCAGGCATTGAACCTATGCCACTGACTGCTCTAGATGCAAGCTCTTTTCTAAGTCTGGGTGCAGTTGGATGCAGAGTGCATTTTCTATTTTTTACACTTTATCAATGTATATATAAGGAAAAAGTTCTGAGTGTGAACTATTTTCTATCGGAAATATGGCAGGTGACACTGAAAATTAAGCAGCCAGCCTCCAGCATCTGCTGAGCTTACTTGACTCATTGGAGAGCTAATGTGTGTAGTTTTCAGAAATGTTCAAGTCAGACTGTAGATATGCTGTTACAGTAATGTGGATTTTAAGCATCCTGTGGATGTGTTAAGTGCAGATGCCCATCTCTAAAGACAATATACAGCTTCTTTGTGTTCTTATTCAACAAAGCTATTTTCCTAAGAGACTTAGAAAAAAGTCATTTGCTACATTATTTAAGAAATGTCTTGCTATCTTATTTTTTCCAGAGAGCTCTGTTCTTTTAAGGAGAGTGCTTCATAATACTAGAAAGTGGAGACAGTAAAAACAGCACTTCCAGGTTGTGGAAATATTTTTCACGCTCTATTTTGACTTTTCAGGTTGTATATGAGAGAAATGTTCTCAGAAGGAGTGGTGATGCAGTGTCACAGGCTGCCCAGGGAGGTGGTGCAGTCACCTTCCCTGGAAGTGTTCCAGAGCCATGTGGATGTGGCATTGAGGGATGTGGGGGTGGGCTGATGGTTGGAAAAGGTAATCTTAGTGTTCTTTTCCAACCTTAATTAATGATTGTATGGTTCACTGTAAACCAGAATTGTAACTGAGCAAAGTAATGTACTTGTACTGTTTGTGAGAAGACTTTTCTTTTAGGTTTTTTTTTCAGCCTACAGTCCATGTTTGCTTTCCGTGATGTTGCACTTGGCATGTTTTGATCAGGCTGATTGGGCTAGTCATGCCAAAATTAGTGCTGGTGGATAGGTGGGCTTGAATGCAGAGGTTTCCTTGGCTTTGTGGGGGCAGCTCTTTATAGTGATGAAAATGGAAAGCGTCTGACCCACATGTCATAGAATTGTATTTTGGTAGTACAGAGGAAGGTAGATGATCAGACTGTATGCAGGGGAGCTTGCTGATCATTTAACCAGCACAGGGAAGCATGTATGTGAAGCTGAGATGTTAATATCAGAGAGGCTATTGGTTCCCTATTGAAAGGATCTTTCTCTTGTGAATGGACATTGTGGCTGCTATGAGGGTGTAGAACATCAGTGGCTATTTGTGGAAAAAAAAGGAGAAAAACTTATCCCAGTGGCAAAAGAAACCCCTCATCTTTTGCCTGAAGCAAAGCCAAAATGTGTTCTGTCTAGGGGAGAGATAGGCTGTAATTGGCCCAAGGGTCTGTTGGGCCATGCATAACTTTATCAAATCTGATGCTCTAACTGTTCTGTTTTACCACCTTGTTATTGATGTCGCCAGTCATGAAGAAGTTTCTTTCAGCATGGTTGAATTCAGTGGCACATTTAGCCTCTCACTGGAAAATATCTGTGTCACTTTATTTTTCCCTCCAGATGTACTTGAAGTTGCTTTCATTTTCCTGGGGAGAATCTCATTTTTTTTTTTCCCCCTCTGGCCAGACTTTTCTAGCCTCAATTCCTGCAATACTAATTCCCTTTGAGGTTTGTAAAACCTCTAAATAAATGCTGCCTACACTTTAATTAACGTGATGTTTACCAGATCTTTATTAAAGACAAAATGAGAGCAGACTGACTGCTAACCTTCACAGGTATTTGCTCAGCAATTTCCCATTTTGTCTTTGCTCTTTGTTCACAATTCTTCAGGCGGTTTTAGTTCATATAGTTTTCCCTGAATTCAATATTTGAAGCAATATATATATCTACTTGGTCTAATATGCAGGATTTTTGTGTGTGTGATATTTAGACAGCAAGATCTAGTGCTGTCAGATTTGGTAGCAATGGTCTAGGAGCTTGAACATCTGCAAGTGAATTAGTGTGCTGATCTTTAGGTCTAATTGTTATTCCTTTTTCAGTTTTATTTTTGAAATGGTGGTAATAGCATTTTTATTTTTTTTTAATAATCTGCTCTTCTAGTGGCTTGTGACCTTGTGTCACCTTCTTGAGCAGTAATGGATAAGTATATGACCAAATTAAGCATTGCATGCTTGGGATTTCCCAACAAAACCACATCTAACCTGAGCGAACTGCCAATGAGCTCTGACAGTTTTGATATGAGGGGACAAAATCGATGCATGAGTCATTCTGATAAATGCACGCCTTGCTGCCCAGAGCTCATTATGCCATAAAACTTTTGCCTGTGTCTGTGGCTTAACTGAGTTAAAATGTCAAAAATGCCACCAGCCATGATCTGCATTACTGTTGTTTTTAATACGTCAAGGAGACTCCTAATAAGTGATAATGAAAGGAAATGCAAAGTAGTGTGTTGTAGCTGCTCAGTAATTTCCAGTGAAACAACACTGTACACTACAGTGCTATCACTGTGGATAAATATGCAAATTTTTGGAGGTATAGATGGCCATGCAGATGCTTATTTGCTTTGTCTTCCCTGTTGAGAGTCTGATTATAACTGAAAGGTTTATTAGAAGAATGACTCGTTAGAAATAAGGGTAATGCCATTTTGTTAGATCTTGGATTTGTTTCATTGGATACATGTTTTAAGAGTGATATATATGGTTTTTCATCAGAGGAAATTTTAGTTAGAATTAAGGGCATTTTTACCATCAGTGAGGTTGGGCTGCGCAGTTCTGCTGCGGCGGCAGATGAAATCTATCTTGATGTAGAAAGATGGTGGATCCAGTAGCTGTTTTTTGAACAGTGTCTGATCCAGAGTGTATTTGGTTACACTAGAGAAGTTAAAGCTAGTGGATTTCTTAAAGAAGTCAGAGTAAGAAAGATAAAAGATTGAACCCCCACCAATACTGAACCATTTTCACCAGGAAAAATATCTACAGTTAAAATTGTAGTTTGTGTTTTTTTGGCTTGAAATAAACTCCATGTTTTCACCACGTGCTCAAATACTGCTTGTACTGCAGAAGTCGAAATGCGTTGTGCAGGCTGTGGAGCCCAACATGATACCAGGCTTTCAGTTGGCGGAGCAGTGTGATCCACACAGACCTGTCAACAAAAGCAGGTCAGCAGGATTGAGCAAGGAAAAAAAAAATCAATAAATCTTTGAATTAATCATGCAACTGCCAGAGAGAATTATGGGTGCATGAAATGAAGGATGTAGGTATATATCTATGGCAGCTTATTCTTTCCTGCCTCATTGTGTCCTTTCCTATGTCTGTAATTTTTCTCCCCTTCCCCCACCTGAATTTTCCCATGTTTATTCCAATACCATCGTAGAATGCTTGCTGCTCATTTTAAAGTGACTAATTCAATATGGATCACAGTAATCCCTCTTAGTGTTCTCTCTCCACAATGCCACTTTTCCCACTGTCTTTGTGTGCACTCAGTATGAATTAATACAGGAATTTCACCTCTGCATAAAACTAAGATTGCACATCTTGTGCAGTGAACTGGACTGAAAACAACTGCTGCTTCGGTGAACAGAGGAGTTAAAAATTCATGCCTATGCTGCTAATGTCTCAGGTGAGTGGGCATCCTCCCCGAGCCCTTTTGCAGCAGCACAAAGGGGGGTGAGGAATGACTGAGATGGGGCTCAGCCCCACTCCTGCATCTGCCCTGAAGGTACATCCCCAGGACCAGGTCCTAGCCCTGTCTCAAGGGCAGCTGTGCTCAGTAAACATC
This sequence comes from Excalfactoria chinensis, assembly GCF_039878825.1. Lineage (NCBI taxonomy): Eukaryota > Metazoa > Chordata > Aves > Galliformes > Phasianidae > Excalfactoria > Excalfactoria chinensis. The sequence goes on along the minus strand of NC_092825.1, from coordinate 102,983,984 downwards.
TTTACTTAGGGGGTAACATTTTGAGCCCTGCTCTCCAAAGCTGGGCTGCAGTCAGATGCAACCAGGAAGGACTAAAAAGGCAGCTTGGGGAGGAGAAATGTGACACCAGGGGTATGCTTGGGAGGATTGTGAGGAATTGTGGATTAGGGGACACGTCCTCTTGGTATAGCTTTGTTGCTTCAACTCTATACATGGTTTTCATTCTACTCTGAAGGATGTAATGTTCTTTGCAGTGAACTGGGCTCAATTTAGCTTCCCCATGAAAAATAATAATAGTAATAAAATAATAATAATAAGTAAAAAAAAAAAAATTGTGTTTAAGTGCTGCTCCATTTCTGGCTTTGGAAGTGAGAAAGGCTGGTGAAATAAACACTCCAGTGTTTTTAAATCCTCACCTGCTCAGAAGATGATGCTCTCCTGTCCCTCCTCTGTGCCCTGGCCCACTCTACAGCTGTAGAACTCGATCGTGCTTCACCACAAGGATGTCTCCTTGGCTCTCTGCCCAGGGAATGAATCTGTCTCTCTTCCAGCTGGGGAGCAGCCCAGTACTGGGTGTTCACTTTGACTTCAATTTCATTTTCCTCTTTTATCCGTTGCTTTCTTTTTGAATAGGTGGTGATTTTCATAAAGTCCCTGAGAACAATTACCCCTCTATTCGTGCGAGGTCAGGGTGGTACTGTGTTCGGGGATTATGTATTCCTGTGGGGGAAAAAAGATCTGACCTATAGCACTCTTGTTTTTCAATTGCACACCTAGGGAATTTTTTTTTCCCCAAATGTTTTTCCCCCTTCCCCATTGGAAGATAGCACCAAATTCTTGACGCACTTGGAAAACACATTTGAGTTCAGCCATGTGGTAGTTATTTTTTAATGTCTGTACTAATAAAAAGACAAATAGAATAGCCTTCCATGGACAGATAATTCTCTTTCTTCCCTCCCTTTATAGAATATCCTCCCCAACTGCCTCTAGTTAAATGCTACTGTCTAGTAAAACAACTTCTATTTTAAAGAGACATATCCCATACAGAAGTGACATTTTCTAACACTGTTTCTGCAAGTGATATTCCAGATGCTGCCTGAGTGAGTGATCATAATGGAAAAAAATCTTTCTCTATGCTTTTTAGGTTTGCATTTGTTTTGAGCGTGTGATACCATTTTGTCTGCACTGAGGTCTCAGAATCCCTTCATGTACTGTATTTTCTCTTGATTTTTCACATCTTTCCCAGTTTTTTGCTCAGCACGTACAAGAAAAAGATTTAATTAAAAACAAAAAAACAAACAAAACAACAACAAAAAATGCAAAAGCTGAAATGCTGGAATTCACTTCTGGAAAAATACAGCTATAACGTAAATAAAATGTGAATGTATAAAACAGGTTTGGGGTGTTTTTTTGGGAGGGGAGGGGGGACTAAAGGATAAAACTGAATAGACTGTGTGAAGAAATATAGTTTCTGTATTCTGACAGTAAATCACTTCTGTAAAATAAACTATAATATTGTATTTAAATGTGAACGTCTTATGGAAGAATCTAGAAAAATAAGGAGATTAATGAGGTACATATTTTTTTAAATTCACTTAAGTGTGCTTTATTATTATTTGAAAAACACGTTGGGTATCTTAATCTTTCTTGCTGAAAACAAACGTGCCTTTTCTCAGAAAAATCCACTTAGAGAAGGAGAAACAAAGCTGCCCTTTGAATGTGGACATTGTTACTTGCCAGAAAAAAGAAGGCAGTTTCAGGGCTGTGAAGCACAAGTGTCCACATAAACATGATGTGTTTGGGTGATGTGGCCTAAACCGCAGCCTACATCTGATGCTTCTACAGAATGAGGGAGAAGAAGGGAATCCCTCTAAATGTCATTGCCCCAAAGTGTTTTGTGAGATTCTGTGCCGAAGGGATTTAAGAAAAAGTACCTAGTAGATTTTGCTTTCCTTCTCTTTTCTATTATCTTTGTTACGTGAGCTCTGTTTGATAGTACTTCACATCTCTGTGAGCGATAACTCATAGCATTTTCTGGAGCTGATTTTATTTTATATTTTATGTGTTTAAAAAATGAGGTATCACAAGCTGTGTAGAAAATCAGAAAATTCTGTATTCTGCCCATTTTAAAACTTTTTTTCCCCCCTTATTACAAAATCCCCTTAAGTTAATTCAAATGTTTATCTTCATTTTCCATAGAAGTGAAAACAAAAGAAAACCCCAAGAATCTTGAGGATTTTTTGTTTCTCCTGGAGGGTGTGGTAAATGCTCTTGCAGAATCTCCTAAGCACAGTTCTTTACTTGGACCCATATCTTCTGTTTCTTCCTGAGTGCTTGAATAATGAAAGATGCAGAGAAAGCAAGAAGGAGGTTCTTAGGAACCCTTGCTAGTTTGGTGTGAATGTTTTATTTTCCCATGAATAAATTGATACTAAGTATTCTCAGTGCTTCAGATTTGTAGAGTTCTTATTGCCTTGGACTGGAGCTGTCTGTGTGAAGACTTGATAGATGAGGCTTGGTGGGAGAGTTGGGTTTTGAATGCGTTGCTCATAAGCATAGTCAGTTAAAAGAGGATTAAATATCTTGCCTTCCTCATGCCATTTTCGTTTAGATTTCTTTTCTTACTTTCTCTGTTATGCAATCATAAGTCATTGTAAGGAAACCATAGGACTATAAATGCAAATACTCTAAATTTGTTCTTAAAGTAAAAGTTGTGCTGATTTAATCAAAGAAAATTAATTGCATTTAGAATCAGAAATATCCTTCTCCTTCCTGTCTTTAATATTGCTTTGTTTCTTTCTTTCTTTCGGTTTTTAAAGTTGATCTTAGTTTGCTCAGCATTCTTTTCTGTCAATTATTCTGTAAGGAAAAATGTGTTCTCATGTGGCTAAAAATATTTCCCTTTAGAAAAAGTCGTGTTTCAGCCTTAGCAAAGAGAGAAAAAGAAGGCTGCAAGGGATGCAGAAAAATCTACATTTTTTCATTTAAAATATTTTCAAAATGAGAATTTGTTCTTATCCCATTTCAAACGTAAAACTGTCTCAAAACTCATGGATTTTTACAGGGGAAAAAAAAATCTTAGGACAAAAAAAGGTTGCATAATTCTTGATTAATTGCTTCACTGGGTTATTTATAATAGCACGTCTTGTTTGTTTGCTTGTTTGCTTACTGTAACTGTGTTGCTTATTTTTCATTCTTCCAATAATTTCTGTTTTGGGAAAAGGAGTAGTGCATATTTTGGGTTAATTTAAGTAAAATACGGATGCTAAGCAAACTCTTCCAGTGACTGTAATGCAGGATGCTTACTTTCTTTGAAACAAAATTGCCAGAGCTCAGAAAAATTGTGTGTGTGACCATTAAGCTGCACCATTTATCTGAGCTGCTCTTCTAAAGCAAAATCAATGCTATTTTTTGCATTTTCCTAATGAGAACCTATTAAGTTAAGTACACAGGCATTTTTAACCTCAGACATGTTGCAGGGGCAAGTCAGTACTGGATTCAATCCAGCATATTAACAAGGAGCATTGACACTCTTGTGTCTGGGCATCTTGGCTATTGGGTTTAGAACCACTTTGTTGATGTGCTGTATCACATCACATTCCTTCTCTAATACTTCAACAGGTATTTGTTTACTTGCTGAAATACACCTTTTAACACTTCAATCCAGAATTTTTGTCTCCTGGAATTCAGAGATGGTCATAAAAAATAAATAAATTCTTGATTGGAATTTACTCCCCATGATTTTAATTTGAATGATGAATGATCTGTTAGGTCACTGAAAATTTACTGCCTTTAAACTCAATAGGGATGGGAAAGACCAGTTGTACAAATGTATACCTTATGATCACAGTGGAGAGGGAAACTAGAAGAGTAGGGAAGGGGAAAAGTGTTTTGTTTACTCTGATTTGAGAAGTGTATTTTTTATTAGCTTGTTTTTCAGAACATTTAAGAAATAGAACAACACAATCTGGAATAAACAGTAACAAAAAGTGTAGCAGAGAGAAGAGCCAAAAGACTGCAAGTAAAAATAAGGCATCTTTGTGCAACAGGTGACTCCGTCCCAATAAAGCATTGGAAAGTAACTGAAGAGAAAGGAATTAGGCCATCTCATTATAACAAACTGCCTCTGACACTTAGTCCAAATGTGTCCATCTGTTCCCAAGAGAGAATGCTGCTTTCTACTTCCAAAACATTAGGGGAGGTCAAGCTATGACTGCCGGGGACTCAAAGGAGCTTAGAATTCGATCAGACTAGTTTATCAGTTGGAAAATTGCCATTGAAATCTTTCACATTTTCTTTTTTTTTCTTTTCTTTTTTTTTTTTTTTTTTTTTTTTTTTTTTCCCTAATCCTCATTTCTCTTTTCTCTCATCTCCCACAGAGCATTTCACCTCATTTACTATCAATTGTGAATTTAAACAGAGGCATTTTTGTGGCAAATTCTCCCCACAAAACTAATCAAGTTTTAAGAAAGTGCTTGTCCATCTCTAAATGATAACAGAGGGTTTGAAAAGGAATAATGGGGACAAGAAACCGTACATGAATTCTGCTGCATTAAGAAACTGAAAGTTGGTGGGGAAAGCTAGGATAAAATTAACAGCTCTCCATGAGGGTATGTGTTGTGGCTGGGAGAGAGCCACAAGAAGACAAGCCTAAGATTGGGAGCAATGCTGAATATGGGCTGAGTACCCTATGCTGTTTTCTTCCTTTCTTCCTCCCTCCCTCCTTCCTTCTGGATATAACTGTATGGAAGATATTTGACTTCTCATCCCTTTGCCTTGGAGTTACAGGTTGTAATATCCAATCAGTATGCGAGGAAAAAGAAGCAGATAAACGTGAGTTTCTGTTCCCTTTTTTTTTTTTTTTTTGACAGCTTTTCATCCAGAATGACCTGTATGCCTTTATTTTAAAATTTCTACAATAATAAGATTCAATTAAAAAAAAAAAAAAAAAAAAAAAGAATGCTGAAACTAGTATATCTTCTCAAAAAACCTGAGTAGTGAGCTGTACTGTGCACTTTTAAAGGCTGATTCAAAGCTTTATTGCTTTCCGTTCTGTTGAATCATCATGTTTCATCAATAGGGCTGATACTGATAAAGTATGTTGGTTTGATCTTCCTTTAGTCATCATTATTCCTATTACTTGGAGAGAGTTGATAATGCTGTTACTGCTATTCATAGAAGGGCACTGAAAATCACCGTTTGCATTTAGGGGGAAAGGGAATAAACCTCATTAAGAAAGAAACATTCCAGATGCTCATGTGAAGCCCTACCTGCTGATTTTTGTAAACCAATAACCATCATGGTGAGTTGTAAAGTGGGTTTCAGTTATTGCTCCCCTGTGCTCTTCTTCAAGCACTAGCACCCAAGCCCTTCAGAGGGAACTCAACATTGTGTCCATGTGCTCCCCAAAAAACGTTGTCTTCTGTCTCCCAGCAGCTGAAAAATTAGCCTTTTGGAAAAGCTGGGTTCTCATACAGAAAATCCAGTCTTGTGTGGGCAAAAGAAATACCTAAGACTTGTGCCCTGTGCAAAACTGTTTTCTATTTTCTCTTTGTTTAGTCAGTTCTCACTGGCAGAGAGTGAAGAGACAGCACGTTCTCAAAAGATTTATGATGTCTTTAAAAGCCTAGCACATGATAAAATATGGGGTTTGCATTCAGTTATGCCAACTTGGATGGCTTAACATCTGAGAGATGTTAAACTTGAATATGGGGATAATTCATGGGTAGTAATATGCTATTTATACTGCAGCCTTGGAAGGATGAGCTGCCACTGGAGGAATATTCAGCTGTGACACAGCCCTTCTAGAGCTCCTAAAACAACTTCAAGCAGGAAAAGGGAAACAGTGCTGTATATGTTCAAGATGTGTTATAGTTGATTGCTTTCTTTCCACCATCCTGCTTTGTAACTTTTTCTCACTGTAGTGTTAGATGGACTTACATCTGTCAATAGCAAGTAAGCGATCTTGAAGAAGCCATTTCATTGCTTGCTTGCTGATGGGTTCAGATGCAGCCTGCATGTCTGAACATCTGGTAAAACTTTGGGAAATGCCTTTATAAGATAGAGAGCAAAGCAATGGAGTAAATTTCAGTGAGGACATTTGCTGGTGCTAATGGTATAAGGGCTGAATTCCTGCAATGTAGTATGTGCAACTCAAAGCAAGCAGCAGCCATCATGGCCCTCAAGTAGACCCTGTTGACCAAAATGTAGATGTAGCTCTGTCTAGTGGTGGGATATATCAGCCCTGGTAGACATATTTGCCAAATGTGTTCCTATGTTTGATTTTTTTGGGTCATTGTCAAGAAGCAGTATAACTACAGGGCCACAAACTCTGGTGCTGCTTTCATATTGCCTGAGCTGTCTCAGGTGCCTCCACTCTTTTGCCCCTGTGTAATAGCAGTAAGCATGACTCAGTTTTTCTAATAAAAAGCAGGTTTTTCTTCATTTGATTTTCTGTAATTAAGAGGGTAGCTATAAAGTTGGGCAGTCTGCCTGAACATGGTAAAAATGCAGTGCATGCAATGGAAAGAAGTATAAAACAGAAGCTTGACTGTGATGGAGAGGACATGAGCAGATTAAGGAAAAAGATGAAGATATACTAATGTTTGCCATTATTTGTTTGACTTGAAAAATGACAAATTAGTTTTAAAGGATTTATAAACACTCGTGCTCTTTGAAGGAAAAATTAATTTACATTTTGTCAGCACTGTACTCTCTAAACATGTAGAAGCACTGGCTTCCTCACACACTATTTTTAATATTCATAATTCCAAAAATAAACAAGAAAAATATTTTAAAAGGCATAAAAGAATAGCTTGAAAGCTAAGAAATGTACCTAAAAATGTTTATTTTTAAAATCAGGAGTGACTTTTAGAATTGATTCTGTAAGACTTAGAGAAGGAAGACCTGTGAAATCCTGCGGGCACAGATTATTTGGAGGACTTAAATGACTGAGCTTATTTTACTAGCTTGAAAGAACTGCAGCAGAAAGAGAAAGCTATGATTTAAACTTGTTGCAGGTTGGTAAACAATCAAGTTTGGTGGCTTTTCTTTTTATAAATCCTGTTTCCTATTTTTTGATGTTGTAGAAGACATGAACAGTAGCACCCAGTTTAGATGAAATTATTAGACTGTGATGTCTGTGTTATGTTAGTATCGTAACAGGCTCTGTGCTTCAAGTATTACATTCCTTTCTAATGAAGGAGAAGAGAATGGAGAGAATTGAAAGGGCAATCCAAGATAGGTGTACAAATTGTGAAAAGAAGAACTTTAGACTAGTCCAGCAGAGAAGGACTTGGGAGTTCTAGTGGATAGAAACCTTTAAACAAGCCAGCAGCATGTGTTTGCATCACAGAAGGCCAACAGTACCCTGGGCTACATCTGCCATCTCTGGACACATTCAAGTACCTTAACATACTTTTCATGTTGTAGATTCCATACTTGCACACATAGAATTCACCAGCTTTAGATACAGAGCCAAAATCACCTCTTTTGACCTGCTGTCTGTGCTGTGTTTAATCATCCAAAATATGGTTTGCATTCTTGGCTGGTAGGGCATGCTGCTGACTCATGCTGAGTCTGCTTTTGACCAACACCCACAGATCGCATATCTCTAGAGCTTTCTTGAGAGGTAGAATAGGTAGAGAAAAGCAAATTCAGAGATGTGGGCCTGAACAAAGTGGTAGGTAGTTTATTCCTTTAGCAGTGTTGCCAGTTCAGGCACACAAAAGGTCATAAATGGCACCATGGTTACTTAACTCTAGGTTTTGTATTCCCATTGCTTGGTAAAGCTTTTAAAGAAACACTGCTGATGTCAGTTAGGGAACTTGGCATTTTATGGTGTTTCTAATCTAGTAGATTTTGTTGTCTGGATGTCGCAATTTCTGAGAATGTTGTGACTAGACAAGATCATAAAAAACACTGTAATATAATAACCTATTGCCAGAACTGGTTAAGACTGAAAACAGTGGAAAGTAAATACCTTAGTACGTGTTAGAGGTCACTGAAAAAGCATATTCAAGGCTGCTGATGTAAAGCAGCTAGATGTCCTGCTATCTGCAAATGTTTTGAGGTGCAAGTTATTCTTTAATGGAATCCTCTTTTCATTGGACTGTCACCGCTGACTGCTCTATTATGCATTGCATTCTTATACACTTCAAAAAATATAACTTGTTCTGAAGAATGATAGTTAAAGAAAATTGAAACTACAGAAGTTTGGAAAAATGTTGTAGCTGTTACACAGTATGCTAGCTGACTTCCTATTATGAGCCAAAGCCACTATTGTAGAGCGTGCAAAGGCATAGTTCTTTTGTCTCAAAGGATATGTAATTTCTGTTTTAAAGGGAAAGGATACACTTGACCTCTATAATCGTTTTGTCTTGGAAAGGCTGAATCACCCAGATTTAGAGCTGCTACTAGCCCTTCCACAAATGCGTGCGTTCCTTTTAACAGAATATGCTTCACTGTAGATTGTGCACTACCAGGCTTCTTTTTGATAGGAAAATTTGCATTAGTTGCAGATAAGAAAGAAAAGGAGGGGAGACAGCACTAGGTTATGTATATTGAACATTTCAGTGAGACATGACAGTGCCTGAATTGTCTGGGAACAATGTCATAATGATATAACCTTGATGAACTCTGTGTAGTTTCTTTCTTAATACAAACGTTGAGTATTTTTTCCTGTGAAAAAGTCAGGGTAGTTATTTTTAATTTGTCCAGTTTCATCCAAAAGAAGCATCATAAAAACTCCATAGGTGCTTAGCGGCTGTTCTATTCCGTGGTTATTGATTAGCATGAACATTGATAATTACATTGTTTTGCGAAGTTTCTCAATAATTTTGTTATGCAAAGAAAAATAATTCCTGCAGTACTTTTCCCCCTGTAGTTAAACACAGGGACATGCATTATTTTCCACTGCAGAACACTGATGTAGACAAGTCAGTCTCTAGGCTTCAGCAAATGAGACAGCTGCCTAGGGCATACACTGCCAGAAGGGGCTCAATGTCCTTGGATACTTTTTCCACTTTTCCACAGCATGGCAGAGTCCTCTGGGTGTCCATAACAGTTTATATTCCACCGTCGCATCTAACACCAGAGATCCACGATGGAAACTTTACATAACACAGAAGTGACTACTCCAGGTGTTGTTACATGACAGGGTAGCCTGGATCAAGACCTTGAAATAAATTTCATGTTACCATTTGCACTTCTGGGAATTCTGTATTTTTTTTCGGTATTGCATTTAAGGAGCAAATACACTATACTGCTGCATTTCTGAGCTCAGCAGCTGTCTGCCCTTCAGGAAGGGAGCTATTGTAATGCTCTCTGCTGAGCAGACCTTGAGAAAAATCTTTTTGTCCCGTGGGACTATGGCCTATACCTGCATGCGTGTACACATATAGGTAGAAGGAAGGCAGAGAAGAGAGAGATGAATGAGAGTGCTTTCCTGGTAATTGCTCCTGCTCCTCATCTACTTGGAGATATGCTCTAGCAATAGGTGACTATAGCAGAATATGAATGGGGACAATATGGTCTTTATGCGGCCCTTTGTGAAGGGATTATTTCCTTCTGGCTGTAGTTTGCTGTCACTAGCATGTTCCATTTTAAGCAGAAGGTTGTGCCTTCCAAGTAGTTTTCTGAAAATGGGAGATCTCTCCTGTGTATGCATATTTAAAAGGAAGATACTGGATGTATTATACAGACAGAACACATAAAGGTAGATGGTGGCTTCATATAACACAGTTATCTTTGAATTTTACTTTTATCCAAAGCAACCAGAGTTTGGAGCATATTTCTGTGTGGAGGTTAGAGAAATGTTTGTCTCATCTAATGATAAGCAAAGGACATCTGGTTATACTATCCATCACTCTATTGCCTAGAGCAACAGATATTCAAGTTTGACATCTCTTTCTTTTGGGAGGGGGAGAAAAGAGAGGGAGATATAGTAGAGTGCTTGATAAAAATGCAGGAGCTGCATTTGTTTTGTTTTGGTTTGTTTTTTTGTGCTGTTTTCTCAGAATAATTTCTGGTAGTATTTGCTGTATTCATTGTTTGTGGACACTGTTTAGATAATATTGAAATACTTCCACAAATATGATACTAAAACTAATTTGAACTTCAAGAAGGTTTGAATGTTATTTGTAAAAATTTTTGTTACTTTAATTTGGAGAATATTGGAGAATGTAAGTTCCTTTTCATTAATATTCCAAAAATACTGTAAATGATAGAACTACTTCATTCATGCTTGAACATACCAATAATGCTCCTCTAAACTTCATCATGGGTCATCCTGGTTTGTCTGTGATGTACAGTTGCTACTATAATTGTTAAATAATTCACAAGGTTTATATAGTATTTCTTTTTGAAAACAAATCACTGATAATTAGAAACTAATTAGAAACTAAGCTACTTTGTAGCTGCTTAAATAGTATTGCACTCCACCAAAATATATGATTTTCTAGTTTTCTGTTCTTTGCCATACAAGCAGTTCATGCAGATTTCCATTTCTTAAGGGAAAACAGATGTCAAATAGTCATTCCCCCCACCCCCTCATTTCTCTTATTCCTTCACAAAATATTCAGGTAATGTTACATTGTGACAATTGTTTCAAATTGGTGATTGCATCCATTTTATGAGTCTTCTGAAACCACGAAAGCTGTTTGTTGTCTGGGTTGTGTTTTCTTTCTTCCTTTTGCTTTTCAAATGAAAGTTTTCTAAACAGACTTTCTGGATTTCATTGAACGATTCTGATTTATTTTGTTGTGTTCTCAGTCACAGCATGCTTTGTGCACCTCGTTTGAAATCAACCTTTAAGGAAGTATTATTAGGAAATGAAGAGCATCTGATACATTCATGTGGTCTGCTTTTAAAATTATAGGATTGGACTTGTATAAATGGTTACTCTGGTGACTAGAGAGTTCATCAAATTATTGTGGTATGGTTGTGAGTAACTGGAATTTGACAAACAAGTGTTTACTTGGTTGGAATTGTTGAACTCCTGTTTATTTTATTGCTTTCCAATTCTGAAACATAATGAATATTTGTGAGAGGAGCATTTCAGCTAAAGATACAAAATTTTATATTTTTTGAGTGATTGAGCTTAAGTTTTGTTACTATATTTGAAATCTGAAAGAAGTCTTTCAGGAAAATTAATGTAAATTTGCTGATAAGACTAAAGATTTGAAAAAGGAAAAATATATGGGGAGATATAGAATCATAGAATCATCAAGGTTGGAAAAGACCCAAAAGATCATCCAGTCCAACCATTCACCTATTACTAATAGCTCCCACTAAACCATGTCCCTCAACACAACATCCAGTCTTTCCTTGAACACCCCCAGGGTCAGTGACTCATTTTTATTTATTTTTTTAATGAAATACATTATTTATCAACCTCAAGTGATTCTGTCATTGGAGGCTCTGTCCCTTATGGATTAGAGCTAGAGCAATGATTCCCTCTGTAACCCCCTTTTTTTTTTTTTTTTTTTTTTTTCAGCAGTATGAATCAAAATTATATTTTTTCAATTTTTACTCTGGCTGGGAGAGAAAAAAGGATTATTCTCTGAACAGCACAAAATATTTAATTCACACTGAAGCAAAACCTTTGTTTGCCCTGTAAGTGTATTTTTAGTTAAAGTAATAGACTACAAAAGGAATAAATTTGAACACAGCGGTTTGATCTTCTTAAGACACCAAATGTATAACTGTATATTACATCCTTCCAAATTTAACTTCTTTTGCCTGTTCTTCTCAAAGCTGTTATCAGCAAATGTCTTCCATAAGCTCAGGCCAATTTCAAACCTAATGCTAATTTTGAGCCATACATCTCAGTCTGGTTTCTGTGCATTAAGTTGCAGTTTTCCTATACAGGTTTAGTCAGTCTGTATTTTTAATTTTATTTTCTTTCTATCTGATAGAACCATTTGTATGTTTTCATTTGTACTGTATTGAGCACATAGAAATTTCTGCTATGGGAATAGTTTTTTAATCACAAATATTATGCTGTCCTATTTTGCAGATATAAAAGTTACAATAAGTAAAGATGAGAGTCAGTCAGTTTTGTCTTTATTCAACATTTGCTGTGGTGATGGGGATTTATAAAATCCTCCCAGAAGATAAGTAACTTAATTTCTGGCCCTTCAGAGTTTAATTGCTGGAGTTTAAATGCAAATGTTATTATTTCTTTTATGTTTAAATTAAGATTAGCATTTCAGTAATAGGTGTTGTTTCTTGCAAAGCTGGGCTTTTTTCTTTTCCAGTGTTGTAAGTTACAGAAATTAAATCTTGAAGGTTGGAAAACAGTTATTAGAAAGCATCAAAAAACATTACTGCTTCATCTACATTATGAAGTCATAGGCTTTCTGACTCAGATTTTGTGAAAGAATTGTTTTCATATGCTTCGTTTTCAGTTTGAAATGTTTATAGTTCACATTTTTCCCCTCTTCCATGTTTAAACTAGTGAAAGTAAGTCTTTTGTATTGTACTGAGATGCTACTGAACTTTTAAAAAATTGCATTAGGTGGTGGAATACAGTTATGTGGGGGTTGTTGGTGTGTGATTATGGGAAACTTTTTTAAAGCTTGGTGCAGTTATACATGAGTGATGATAAAAACCCTTTCAGCTAGAAGGAAAAAGTGGAAGAAGATACACCACCCTAGAGGTCATATAATTGTATAGAGAGTTTAGGTTTAAGTAATACATCAAGGAATGATTTAAATGACTTAAAATCAAAATTTCACTTTCATCTTAGAAACCTGCAAACTGCAGGTCAGTTTAGGAAAGTCCCTTGGGTAGATTTTAGACACTGGAAAGTTATTGAATAAACTAAAAATATCCATTTTCTAGGGACAGATATTTTTCTGACATGCATTAGTTATTTGGTTTTAAGTAGTATACAAGCTACTATATACCTAGCTACTCTTCTATGAACCTGGAAGTACCACTATCTAATATGCTTATAATAAATATGAAAAGCGTAGAGGTGCTTCATATTGAAGTACTGCTGCTATGTTTTTGCTAATCCAGAGCTATGTTTACCACAGTAGTGGCAACTCAGAGTTTTATGTCAGTACTGGAGGTATAAGCTGGAACCTGCAGGACCCTGCAAACATCCCCGAACCTAATGAGTCTCTTAGTTGGGTAGGTATATGCTTAGCATTCCAAAACAGTCCTGATTCTGAGAGCAGCAGTGCCCAGTGACACAGGTCTGGGAGAGATACAAGGTAGGAAGTATGACCTTTCCTCAAACCGTGGATCAGCTTCACTGTGTAAGTCCATGATGGAACAATCGGGATGATCAGCCTCTTCTCCCAGGTGCCAGTGGTAGGACCAGAGGTAATGGCATTAAGTTGCATTTAGAGAAGTTCAGGTTGGATATTAGGATCATCATCTCAGTAGGACTGGTGAGGCATTGAAATAGTCTGTCCATGGAGGTGGTGGAGTCACTGTCCCTGGAGGTGTTCAAGATCTGCTTGGTTGTGGCACTGAGGGAGATGATTAGTTGGCAAAGTGGGAATGGGTTGGTGGTAGGACTAGGTGATCTTAGTGGTCTTTTCCAACATTCATGATTCTGTCATGAAAGCGGGCAACAAGCAGTTTCCCAGTGAAAACAAAGTGAGCTCCCAGCATGCTCCAGGTCAGCATAGTGCTAAGTTTGAAAGATGGAAATGACTTTTTATCCATTATTTTACTTTCAGCCTCAGTTCAGCATCTGACACACAGATCATCCATTGTCATGCTGCCAGTTAGATTTTGGGGCTCAAATGTAGATACTCAAGTGCTCTTTAATACCACCAGTATTTGGCCACCTCTAGTCATACCAATTTGGGTCATGTTGCTATTTGTCTCTCAAATTTCAGTTTCATTGTGTTATTTACTTCACATTCAGTGTCTTAATCCTGAACTGAACTTTCTACTCCTCCCAGTCATGTATTCACACTCTGAAGCCTTCCTCTGGCTACACCTTCTTGTCTTTGCTTCCAAGGTCTTTAGAGGTAAATGAAAACCATACTCTTTGCATTCCCTTCTTCCTGTGATCTGTAGACTCCCAGTGAGTGTGTGCCTTGTTTAATTGCTCTGTCTCCAGTCTGAGATAATGTGCCCTGTCCAGGACTTTCATACTATTCCCTTTTTCATTAGTCCCTGTCTCATGGCCAACATTGACAGCCTCTACAGCAATGGCAAAAAACTGATGAATTTCCAGGAATGACATAATAACATTTACTCTTTTTTTTTTTTTTTTTCCCATGCTATAAAAGAGCATGTGTATTTGGACCCCTAATGCTTTGTGATCTTCCTGTTCTGTGCTTTACCTTGTGAGAGGTTGCATTTTTGAGTGTGTGGTGTTTTTTTTAATACACAGAAGATATCCTCTACAGTTCCCCCTACAGTTGATGTGTACCTCTTATACCGTATGTGTTTTTTTAAAACTCTCTTAATTCCCAAAGGTATGATCTTTTTTTTTCCTTTTTTCTTCTTTTTTCCCCCCTTGGGTGCTGCTGCTCTGTTTCCTCCATGCATAATATCTGTTGATCTTTTTTTATTTATTATTATTTTATTTTTTTTTTTGCGTACATTAGTGCCTCTGTACATCTCACTGACAGATCTTCTGGGAAACATCTTCTCTTTGTTCATGTTTTAGTCTTGAAATCAGTACTTGAATATAGCTGTATTTTACAGATTGGCTATTTTTCCATAATTAAGCTTCATGAATATGAAGATTCATGTAGTATTCCCATGGTGTCCTAAAGTTAGGTTTAGCAGTAAGATTTTATCTCATCTCACTCTAAGCCATTATCACGTCACTTTTGCTAAATTGTAACATCACTGTACATTGTATTCATTCTCAAGAAGTGCAGAATATGTACTTTATAATTTTTTATTTTTATTTTTAATTTTTAAGTGTACACAAATGGACTTCAATGGCTTTTTACTGGATAGTAGGAAGGGAGAAGGGTGGAATAAGAATTGACCAAAACCTAAAAGCCATTTTATTTACAATTTTAGTGTGAATTTACTACCCTTAGTAGTAGATAGTACTGTCAACTGTACAAAACATTGCCTAGAAATTTTTCAGCCCTAACTGTACTTTTAGGACTATTTCTGCTTTTCTGTATATTTGCTTTGGGCTATTGCCCTTTGTGTTTCTGCATTTGGCCTTAGTTCCATCTCTGTTTCATAAGATATTCACAGCAGGTACTGCCTTTCATTATATGTGGTACACCATACAGTGCAAACAGCTCCAATCTCTGGTTTTAGGCAGCAGTATCATGCAAATAATGTTAATACTGGAAAATTCAAATCATATTTGTAAAAGTGATTGCCTTCTATATGGTGGAGCAGTTATTAGTCATTGGCTGCTGCTGCAGATAAAATAGAAATATGTAGGTCACTCCAAAATAAGAAAAGCAAAATAATGCTATTTGATAGAGCAGATTCTCAGCTGCAAAATAATGTTTGAACACAGTCACCATTGTTAGTTGATTTGCACAAATGAGCTGAGCAGGACACTATTTCATGGTGTAACAGTGGTGCATGGCCATTCAGAATATGGTTTGTCTTTCATACTGCTGTCACCACTGCTGAAATGCACCACCCACCATCTCACTGCGCTCACATCCATTGTTTGGTCTCCATAAATGTTCAACAAGTGTCAATGAATGTCAGTGATTGCCATTTTTTTTACCTGCAGAGGAATTCATTTCCACACCTTTGCTTCATCTGCACTTCCATGAGAGATACCATTTTGTTAGACTGTCCCTCTGCTGCCATCTGTCACACAACAAAATTTAATTGGATATTGGTGGGAAGGTTTAACCTCTAATGCCACGCCACCAACATCCACCTGTGACACTGAAGGCAAAATGTAATTAAGTAACAGGCATTATTTTTGGAGCAGCCATCATAACTTTTAAGCAAACTTTAACACAATGGTTCAAGTTCTGGGACATTTCTGAATATGTGGAGCATAAATTCATCCTCTGAAAACCCCAAACAGAAGCCCACATGATATCATGTTGATACCAGTAGAAAGAAAATATCTTTTTTCCTAACTTTAAATGAAAATATAAGAATGAAGAAAAAGGTTGAAAAATAGGCTCAAAGTACTGCATAACATAAAAAAGCAATAGTGTTCCTTTTTTTTTTTTTTTTTTTTTTTTTTTAAATCAAGATATATATAGCTATACGTGAATTCATAAAAGGATACTGCATATTTTAAAATGGAATTCTAGAAGTCTTTTTATTCTGCTTTTCTATTTAGAATTATTGACTTAAAATCTGACCTTCAGAATTTGCCTTCAACCTTCTGAATTTAACTAGCACAAGAGTAAGGAATCCTCAGTCTTTAAAAATTAATTCTGACTCAAATTATTGCTGTAACTTGTTAAGAGATACTTATATATGTTTCAAGATAACTTACTGATCAACTTTCTAATTTTCATCTGGTTTATACTCGAAATAAAGTTTTAGCTCTCAGCAATGTGCAATTGCAGTGTATGATAGGGAGGTCTCATGCTAATCAGATTTACTTATTCCCTCAAAATATAGTACGGAACATTAATTTCATGCTATTTCAAAATGTATTAGACAAGCACCAGTTCCATTCAGAATCACAGAAAAGCTGATCTGGGATTTGAGAAGGAAGGAAGGAAGGAAGGAAGGAAGGAAGGAAGGAAGGAAGGAAGGAAGGAAGGTTGGTTGGTGGAACTGAGGCTTGTCAGAAAACTCGATCTTGCTCTTGGATTCAAAAATATGCTAGACAAGTAGCAGTGATAATGGACTGTAACATCATGTAATTGACTGACTGTCATGAAAGTAATTAAAAACATTTATCAGCATACAGAAACTACACTGAAATTTCTAAAGTATTTTACAAAGACCACCCCAGGCCACATGATATGCTTCAAAATTAAGAAGTACCATGAGTCTCTTTTTTGGCTAAATGCCTGTCAATATGTTTATCACCTGGAAAGAAACGGAATGGAAATGGTTTGTGGTAAATTGCACAGGCAGCCCAAAGTCCTACATGCTGATGTTGAAGAAGGAATGTCTTGTGCTGACAGAGTGGCTTTTGATAACACAGGACATGTTGTGCACAATCATGACCTAGAACAATACAAATACTGACTCCAAACTGGGCTCAAAAACCACTGCAACATTCCTTCATCATTTGGTGATTTCTACATAGCCAAACACAAGCTTATGAGAACAGCTTTACACATCAAGGTGTAAAGGAAGAGTTTAGATGTCTTTTTATTGCTCTTTGTCTTAGGACAGCTCAAAGAAGGAAGCTGGTGTTCCAAATTACACAGAACAACGGTGTTTGTCTCAGTAAAATAGGCTTGGCTTCTTTGGATGCTATGATTGTTTAAACATAACTGAAAACAAGATCATATTGTTAGGAACAAAGAATATGTGTCAAGCACATAGGCTGGAGTGGGGTCTCACAGGATGCTACTTTAAGGTGGTGTGTATGTAGCTTGCCTACAATAGTGTGGTGAAACAACTAAGCTGCTGCACTATCAAGTGAGTATGAAGTGTAATTGGGGAGATCCTAATATTTTTGCATTTGGCTTCAGTGGTGAATTCTGTGTTCTGGATGATGAAATGTTAGAGAGAGTTTAGTAAATCATGTATGTTCTGAAAAACAGTCCCCAAAGGAAAGATTGAAGGAGCTTGCTCTTCAGCTTCTTACTATCTAGGAGCAAATTATTTATTCAAAGATGGTATGTGTTACCAGTAGGTAGAAGGTAAAATGCAAAGGCTGAAGGTATTTAATAATAAGAGTGAGAATAAATGTAATGTTTTAATGATGTCAATGATGTCAGCAGTCCTTTAACATTTACCATTTATATCAAGGGAGAAATCAAGGGAGAATGACTTGCAGAAAGGTATGCTCTAGCACAACCAGAAATTATGAGCTTGAATCACAAGCGAAAACAATGAATTGTGCTGAGACAGAAAATATTTCTATTCTTCAGATCAATGAAGCCCTCTTAAGTATTAATAATAATAATAGAGTTTGCTGTCCAGGGTACTGAACATAAAAGCCTTTTTTTTTTTTTTTTTTTTTTTTTTTTTTTTTTTTTTTTTTGTAATGCAGTAGGAAAGATCTTAAAAACTTTAAGCAAGAGGCAATTAAGTATGGAAATGTGTGCTAGAGCAGTAAAAAATAAATAAATAAATAAATAATCACCCCTCTGTCATTTAGTATTTGCTTCTGTTAATGTTGTTAGCTGTTAGACATTCCTTACACTCCCTCCTTTCTCCCCTGCCTTCATACCTTTCTCCACGGATGAGAATTTTTGTGCAATCATTTGTCTGTTCATTGACCAAGCATTGCAAGATGCATAAATTGTGCAAAAACTTAATTTAACAATAATAGTCTTAGTTCTGTCCTAGAATGAATAACTTCTTAAGGATTGATTTTGATATATTATCCATGTCAGCTGTAAAGAAAGCATCACAGAGAAGATGTTGTCCAATCTGCCATTCTATATTCAAAATAGGCTTTGTGTGTGTGTGTGATATGAAGTGTTGTTCTGCGGGGTGGGGCTTAAACAGTTCCATTCATTCTGTTCCTCCCAAGGTAAATTTTAAATTGAATTTCAGAAGTGCTGCCAATTTCTGAAAAAAATAAAAAATAAAAAAAAAAATAAAAATCAGACAGTAATGTCTGCATGTAATCCAAAACACTAAATGAGCTGTTCCGAATTTTACATTATATTAGTTCTTTACAGCCCATCATTAATTTTTACACCTTCTTGGGAAAGTAATAATTTCATTCTCTTCAGAAAATAAGTATAAGAAAATGTTCTTTTGCTTAGTTGGGATCATACATCAAACACACTCCTTAATGCCTATGTTTGCCTTTTAATTTTGTCGTCTCCCCTTGTCTTGAGAAACCACGATATCTCTGAGCTCAGAGAAGGTCATGCTCTGTACACTTGTCATTCTTGATTGTAATCCCATGCTTCATTCTTAACTTTTCTTTTCCCTAAGGACAGACAGGCAGAAAGACCATATATAGTAACACAATTAGCTTTTCTGAAACAGTTATGCTAGAAGAAAGATATAGACCATCGATGATAGAGACATTGTTAAAATAAACTTTCCTTTTCTCTCAAAATGTGTGTATAGGTTGCTGTAGGAATTTTCAGGCCCTCTTTTTACTCTGAAGTACATCGTAATGCAATTTAGTTCAATTTTGTCAGCTTGAGGAAATATTAAAAAAATAAAAATAAAAAAAAATGCAGCTGCATGTTATTTGACAGCCCAGTGACTGTTAGGGTAACAATAGCATGAGGATGTGATGTAGTGGCCTAGTCTAACTGGTCTTGATAACAGTTGAGGCTGAAGATCTGAATAGTATTATTTGTTTATTTATTGGTGAGGGCTTAAAAAAAATTTGATATTTTACATGAAACAGTAGGTAAATGGTTTTTAAAATGATTGTTACAAATATGCCAGTACATACATTCTGACATTTATTTCAAATTATTTGTTTGCTTATGCTAAATTTCTAGGTCACCCAGGTAGTTTAGTTGAAGAATGTTCCTGGTTTCATGATGCTTATTAAATTCAGCATGCAAATGTGCACATAGTTCTGTTACAAGACTTGATGTGGGAATGTGACAGTGTATGTCACCTCAGATACATAAATGTTATTTTCCTTCTTTCTTGGGTGGCAGAGGGCAAAGTTTAGTCACACAGACCCGAATACATCCATCAAAACAGAAGAGTTTGAATGAGAAGGTTTCATATAGCTTGGAGACAATTTAGTGTTTCTGAAAATAAGGCTTAGAGTGGGAAGGAGTAACTTAGAGACCAAAGGCAGATCTTACGCTTGTGAAATATTTTAAATGTATTTGAAAGCCCAGGGAGGTGGCAGAGTCTCCTTCTCTGGAGATATTCAAGACCCGCCTGGACGCCTACCTGTGTGACGTGGTGTAGGGAACCTGCTTTGGCAGGGGGGTTGGACTCGATGATCTCTAGAGGTCCCTTCCAACCCCAATAATTCTGTGATTCTGTGAAATCTATGCAGATAGAACTTGATAACTTTGAGATCTTTTCCAATACTTCTGATCAGATAGCAAGAAGTAAATTTCCTTTTTAATTCCTAATGGTACTTCCACTCTACCACATTCTCAACAGTTTGGTATGGAATCTGATATTGAATAACTCTGATTATCTGGTTACAACCCTAACAATAATCTGAAGTACACCGAAGAACATTTTGCACTGCTAAATGTTATGAATGCATAATTTCTATTGGAAGATCTATACAGGCTGCATTCTTTGTTCATATACACTGTGCTAAGTCTTTTTGTCATTGCATTAGCAATTAAATACAGCAGGTCAGTGCAGTGATAAAAGCTTTATATTTGCATATAGAACTGTATTTAAGCTTTTTTATCTGAATTACTTGCAGATGTTCTACTATAATAGCTTAAATACAAGTATAATGTGTAAGTTGGAAATTCATGTGACAAAGGGGTTTCAGTAGCATTTAATGGATAGGCTTAAATGGCAGCTTTATTTTTTATTATGATGGCCATCAATAGAATCATAACTGCATCTGATGTTTTATGATGTTCAAGATATGGCAGAATGTTAATGGAAAAGTTCTGATAGCCTTGAAAAAAAACTTTGCCAAAACAACTGCTTGACCAAAAAACAATATTTTGAAGATGTAGCATCTACCAGACAGGTGAAAAAGATCTGGTGTTTGTAAGTGCTTCACACATGCAATGCTTTCCTTAGATTTTATTACAGGGAATAAATGCCTGTTCCCTTCTAGAAACAAATGAGCTATGCTGAGTTGTTAATACAGGCAGCTTAATAAGAGTGGTTGTTTGTCATTCAAGACAATGAACTTTGTCAGTGTTGTCAGAAAGAACAGAATTAAGGCAAACTCAATGGGCTGGGCAGGGCTGGGGGCAAATGATAACAGGCCACTGAAATGTGGAGTAGTGGTCTGTGTGCAGATTTTTTCTTCTGCTGTCATTGGAGTAGCGGTACTGAGATAATTTGAAGATAGCAAGACATGAAAGCCACCAAGATAGGGAGTTGGGAAAGAGTTGTCCTCTGTAAGTGGTATAAAGAACATGTGGGAAGGTTGGTTTTGGAGCTGGGGGATTACTTTGAAGTGATGCAGTGTCATCATGCAGTGGGAACGGAGTAACGTGGGCTGAGTGGAGCTTGGGACTCTTAGGAAAATAATGTCAGGAGAATGCAGAGGGGTTAAGTCTGTCAGAAAAAAATTTGGAATGTATCTTATCAGAGGTATGCTCTTGGTTCTCCCTGTATTGGTTCTTTTTATTTTTCCTTTTCTTGTGCTTAGAATAATAGTTATCACAAATAGTTGTTTCTAATGAGATAGTAATGTTAGCAAACTAGTTTAACAGTTCTCTATACTTTGGTTTTTCTAGTAAGTCAACAAGATTCAATCTCACTGACAAATATTCACATAAATTCACTCATAAATCCACAACACTCTTATTTTCTACCATCAGTTCAGTCAGTGTGCATTATTTACCTGATAGTCAGCCCTTTTTTTCCTCCAGTTAACCTTGTCTGTCTTACTCAACACTTTCAATATGAAGTATATTTGAAATCTGATTTATTCTGTACTGGATAAGGGGTACACAGAGGCTCCAGTTATATGCATCATCCAGATTCTTTTTATTAAATCAGCCATGTACATCAATAATCAAAAGAAAGACAATTTTTTCCAATTCTATGGACTATTCAGCTGAATCTCCAGCTATTTAATGCAGTCTCTGTGTTCAATTTCTTAGCCACCCGCTGTCTTTGACACTAAGAATACTTCTTCATTTCCACATGTTTAATATTACCCATTTTACTTTTCCACATGTATGTATAAAATGCATAATACACATTACCCTTTGAAATAGTCTTTGTTTAGTTTGGCTATAATTATGTTTCTTCAAGTACCTATTTGTAATTATCCCAATTAATTTGTATGGCAGAGGCTCAGGCCCTGACTTGCCATATTTACCAGGCAAGGCCTTAACATTACTGTTTCCAAGTGTTACACAGAAAACAATGCAAGTTAGTCAGAAATACTGGATAAATAGCTTTTTCTTATTTTTATTTATTTATTTTTGCTTTGCTGATTCAAGAATACCGTGTTTTACTGCCTTTTTTATTTGTTTGTTTGTTTGTTTTCTTCACTACAAACTTCCCA
Organism: Excalfactoria chinensis; assembly: GCF_039878825.1. Classification (NCBI taxonomy): domain Eukaryota; kingdom Metazoa; phylum Chordata; class Aves; order Galliformes; family Phasianidae; genus Excalfactoria; species Excalfactoria chinensis. The sequence continues at coordinate 102,961,798 of NC_092825.1, read as the reverse complement.
TATTAATTGCAAGTAACAAAATCCATGTAGAAACACCACCTACATTCTCCTCTTTTCACCCTAGACAAGCTCTCCTATGACAGTTAGGCAGTGGTAAGTTTTTGCATGGACGCCTTTTAGTAGCAAACCTTTGAACACAGCCGAAACCCTATGGTTGTGAACATTTGTAATATACTCTGATTTAGGAAGATGCTTTGAACTGAAAGTTTGCATCTTAATTTGAGAGCAGCTCTTGACTTTGCATTCCAAATCTTTTGAACAGAAAGTGTGACTACAATTCTGTTTGTATTTGCCAAGGAAGTTTTATATTCACCCACAGTTATTCTGTTTTAACCTTGAACAGCAAATGATCCAAATATGTATCTTCATAAAAAATATCTAGGAAAGAGAAATAAAAATCTGATGCTAATTTCTTTTTTCTTCTTCTTTTTCTTTTTCCTGTTACAAGGTTCATAATTCAGTCTTGATAGGCAGCAAGATAGTCAGCAGAAATGTTCATCTTTTCCTGCTATAGATATTGCACCTCTCACAAAGCACCTTATTTTATTTCAGTAAGCTATCTTCTCTGGTTGATTTTCGTATTCCAGGGAAAAAGAAGGTACTTGTTTGTCTAAGACCACTGCTGCTCATAATTCCTTAGGAAAAAAAAAAAAGAAAAAAGAAAAAAAACGCACTCTTAATACTCAGCTCTATTTAATAACAGTGAATAGTGTAAAAGGCTGATCACGGGGAAAATAGTCATCATGTGGTTCAGAGCAACCCAGAAGATCAGAGCATAGTTCCCAACTTTCTCAGTGGTCTTCTCCATGATCTTTAGATAGGCAGTTAAATAAATGGGACACAAATGCCTAGCTGCCTTCAGCTATTATGGAAGTCTTGCTGGGTGCCAACCTATATCTCTATGGGCAAAATATGATTACATCCCTGAAAGTGTTGGCCACCATCATGTGACTGTTCTCTCTTTGGAGCTTCTGGCTGTTCCTGTCATGAAAGCAGTAGCTACTAACAAGTGGAATGAAAAATGCCTCTGTTCTACATTTCCTATATCTAATTATTTCCTTTTCTTTTATGATAGCAGACAGGGGAATGAAATGCTCTTGAGTGTGACAGTGGACTAGTTTATAATGAAGCAAGTTTTTCAAAATCCAAAGGATTTTGACATTTTTTTTTTTTCTAGAGAATGGCATGTTAAAATGCTTCTAGTTGGCTGGAAAATGTAAGTACTGTATTTGTCAGAAATTTCTTCAAGGAACCTGACAGAACAATGGTACAATATATGACACAGTACAATTAATAGCATCAATAACTTTATATTAACTGTTATTCTGGTGTCTGGCTTAAAGCAGCTATTACAAGAGTGAGTTGGCAAGGCACCATCTATTCCGTTTAACTTTCGCCTTCATCCAAGTCATCTTGCTGGTAAAACTCTGCCTCTCTTTTGTAGCACTTTTTCCTCTGCATTGTTTTTGTATGATGTCTATTAGTACAACCCGTACCTATTGCAAAATTTACCTATATGCTGTTTTTTGCTTGCCAGAAAAGCTAACACATTAATTTCTTTGTACATTTTAGCACCTCTGTGTCTTTCACTGTTAGCAAAGTCGAAAGTGGAAGGGAAAAAACTGGAAGAAAATGTTACCGATAAGGGAAGCAAGCAAATAATTTATTTATAAAAGAGAAGCAATTAAACAATTGGACTTGAAGAACATTTTACATCTGTCAACTCTGTTGAAGTCTTTTCTGATATTAAAAACTGTATTGCAGTCAAGAAGGTAGCTTTCCTTTGCTAACCTTCTCTCTCTTCCAGTGGTAGCCTCTGTAAAACTTGGTATTTTGGTTCATTTTTTCTTCTAACTTCACTCTTCGTTGTGCATTTATCAATATTCATTTTCTGAAGAAACTGCAAAGAAGCCTGGCAGTGGTTTTCCTTTGGCTACTCTTAGTAATAAAAGCTGCAGCCTGCTGATGTGGCTGTGCTAAGTAATTAATCTGGACATTGATCAGATAGCAAGATGGTGTAAGAAGTCAGAAGTAGACTCTCCTGCTGGTGTGAGGGTCTGTAATGATCACTGCTGAAGGAAAGAGACCATGGGAACAGTCAAATACTGAGGTTTCTCTACCCAGTGTAAAGAGAAAAACTGTGTCAGGAAGTATCAGGGAAAAGGAGTTGTAACAGCTCACTAGGGCACGTGGGGCACTTTTTACATTCTGAGAGTGGAGATGGTAGCTAGTTGTAAACATCCTTTAACTTAATAGGGGACATAACAGCATCTTGTTTCTCTTAAGCACTGTAATTTGTAAGGAGAACACACTCTTGAACCCTGAAAACTCTCTTGACCCTTAGTCTTAAGCACTTTAACTGAAATAAGTCATCTTACATTTTAAAAGGTGATATATACTTCTGGAGTGGCAAAAAGCTTTGTGTTCAACTGTCTTTCCGCTTCAGCTTCTAGAAAAAACATTCCTTTTACATACAACATATGTAGTCCTGTGCAAAAATTGTTGCAGAGGCACATGCAACAAAGTCAGAGCTGAAAGACCTTACAAATCACCTTTTTAATGCATGTTGAAATCTTTAGGGCTAGGGTCCTTATTTTTGATAATCAGTAGAGTCTGAAAGTTAAGACTAACAGTAGCTAACCCATTTTGTCTGTAAGACAAAACTGAATATCTTTCTGTAGCTTTCAATTATGTACAGATTCCAAGATGGGAGACCATCTTTCCCATAATCCCTCAACATAAAATGGAAGAAACAAATATAAAGGATTGACAGATTCTTCAAGCAGTAAGTCATGCCAGAGCAACAGCTAGAGCTCTTTTGCAGGACAGAAGCCAAGGGACTGGGGTTGAGGGTAAGAAAGCCCACTGTGAGGAGTGAAGGAAACCATAGCATGGTAGCATGCATGCGTTGGGAGTGACTCCCAGCAGCTGGAGGTTACTTGGCACTCATGAAAGCCATGAGGCAGAGTTGAGCTGGAGCTCTCATAAGTTTTTAATAACAATCTTCATATAATGTATGCATAAGTAACTAAGGTATGCTTTTTCTCTTATTCACTTCATTTTAAATTTAAGAAGAAAACAAATACTGTTTAAATTGAATACCCTTAGGGTACCATCTTACCCGATGATGTTTAATAAGGAAAGCACATTAATAAAACAAACCTTAAGAGTGTTTCTTTGGATCAGTCTTTAAAAGAAGAGAAATTGACAGTGAAATTATATTGGTCAGCTATCTTTTTAGTCATTGAAAAAATTACTTTGCTCATGGCTGAGTCAGAATCAGGGAAAGAGAATATATGCTTTAATATTGAAGGAACAATTTGTTTAGTTTGGTCAGCAAAGAAGTTAATGTTCTGGCCCAGCCAGCCAGTTCATAAATACTTGCACTGAGGCCATGTGAGTTTTGCTTGGAAGAAGCAGGAAAGGAAAATGTAAGTGTGGTATGCTTCCATGGAAATAATACTTATTTGTACATGCTACTTGGTTGGTAACCTCCTGTTTTATCTTTTCCTGCTTTTCTCTCCTAATAAAATGCAATTTATTCTGGTTTTCTTGTCATTTAAAGCATATTTTCCACATATTCAGAGCTAAACAGTCACATTTTGACAGTCTGGGTTGGATTGACTGGATTTATGCTTTATAGATGCTATATCTGTATAAATGGTCCAATCAGAAAAGACAAACTAAGTTACTCTAAAGTAATCTGAAAATATGTTTACGTTACTGATAGAGCAAATAATTATATTCTATTAAATGCAGAGGTTTTAATTGTACATTCCCATTCATGATTTATCCATGTATTATCTTTATTTTTGCTATTCAGACACTTGAAGAATTTCCTTTGCGTAATAATATATAGTTTCAATGTGTGTGCTGTAACTTGCAGTCTATTTGCTACACAATCATTTTGTTTTCTCAAGGGTTGTTCGACTTGTAGCACAGCTTGTAGTGGTGAGACTATAATATGTGTATGTATAAATTCTGTAGTGGAAATGAGGTTTTTGTTTCACTTTCGTAAGCCGAAATACGTTGTTGAAATTCTTGCAAAGGAACCAGACGGTGGCTGCTTATTTCCCAGATGGTTTATTCATCAAACAGATTATGCCGTTTTTTCATGGTGGTTTTTTTTTTTTTTTTTCCTTTCTTTTCCTTCCTAGCCATTGGGATTCTGTGAGTGCCGCTGAATGTATCAGATAGGATAGAAGTTTAAAAGAAGAATTTTAGGTACTCTTTTGCTTCAAAACATGCATAAGGTTATGTTTATAAAAAGACAATATCTTATTTGGTGAACCCCAACACTAAAAAGTAAATTGCAATGTATCTCCTGCAACAGAGATGCAAAAGTTGGTCAGCACAAATCTCATGCAACTCTAGAATCAGTCTTGAACTTTCTTTTACATGTCATAGTGATATTAGTGCGATAGCTTTGTTTTATTATGGCCTTTTTTGACCTTTGCATTATATGCATCAACTGTTCAGTTCAACCAGTTGTACCTTTGAAACAAAACATAAAATCTGGTCAAACCGGGTTACTCCTTTTGGATAAATTCAAATGTAACCGCCTGGATATAAGTGGGAGATATTATTTCTAAAAATTGCTCAGAAAGACATCCAAGAGTACTATTCAAATGTTGTACAATATGTAATTAATGATTCAGGCTCCTGTGGAGATAGTGATGGAGCACAATTCTTCCGAGTGTCTCTCTTTGCAAAACTACATATTGGAGAAGAATAGAAATAGTGTTATAATCCAAAAGTTTAGAGAAGAGAGGTTCTTTTGGAATCTCCCTGCTAAGAAGTTTGTCGTATTTACTTGAGAATTACTGAGTGCAGGGCTAATTTTATGAGAAAGTAATGAGAGAGAATGGCCCTTCAAAGATGATCAAGTCCAACTCAAGTGCAATCAGAAGTTAAAGCAGGCTGTTGAGGATATCACCCAAACACCTCTCGATCATTGACAGGCATGGAACATCAATGATCTTGCTAGGAAATCTATTGCAGTGTTTGACCACATCCATGGAAAAGAAATTTTTCCTAATGTCCAGTCTGTCCCTCCCCTGGCACAGCCTTGTGTCACTCCCAGACATCTTGTTATTGATTACCTGGGAGCAGAGCCTGGCACTTCCCTCTCTACTTTCTCTTCTCAAGAAGGAAGAAGTGAGGTCACCTCTCACTCTCATTTTGTCCAAACTGGACGATTCAAGTGCACTCACCTTCTCCTCATAGTACATATCTACCAGCCCTTTGAACAGCTTAACATACTTTTTATATTATGGAGCTCAGATATTAAATTAGCCCTGTGCAGATCCATTGAAAAGCATCTGAAATCTGTGTTTCAACTTGAAGCCCTCATCTAAAACCTTAGTTAGAAAACAAAAACAATTAAAAAAAACCCCAAAACAAACAAAACATCAACAAAAATCAACCCACAAAGAAAAAAATATGAAGAATTTGAAGCATGCAGATGCTTCAGATTGCTATACATCAGTACCAAGGTTAAGCATTTTTCAAAGCCCTAGCTTTGAAATTTTCCACGCTTATATGCACATTAATCATTTGACTAGGAAAATCCTTAGGAGCTGAAGATAGAAAGTGCCAGGTGTAATTAAGCATGTGTAATTAAATATCATTAAGAGCACAGCTTTACAACTAAACAGCAATTCTTTTTTTTCCGTTAAATGAAGAAAATTCAATTTTTTTCCCCCAGATTTTTTTAGAAATGGGAAAAGTGAAAGTACTAGCAGATTTATTTTATTCTTTGTGGAGCATGGCTAGAGAAAAATATCACTTTGCTTTTTTTCTAAATGTAATATAAAAAAAAGTAGTGCCCTGACCTTGGTGCTATATATTATGGCTGGCAGAAAAGTGCTCCCAAGTGTTCAAATTCCAATTGCTGTTTTCTGGGCAAAAGCTTGACTTGATTTAGTGTCTCAGTTCCATTGGAACACACATTCTATCTGAAAAAATAAGGGACAGTTAGCTTTCAGTTCCCCACCTGATGAAAATATATTTCCATCCTAACACTGAATAAATACAATCTTAATGCTACAGTCTTCTGTTTATAAATTTCCTTAAATCAGCAAACGCTTATGTAAATACATTAAGGTACCTGCACTTTACATTTTTGTTGCATTCTTTATCTCTACCTCACTTTAGTAGTGACAGCTCTGCTTGTCTTTTGCCACAGGACTGCACAGGGTGAGCCTCTGAAGATGTTCTCCTTCTCTGCTGGTAAAGCTGGAAGTTAAAGTTAAAATACCATATACAGTCAAAGCTAATTTTACCTTTTGGGGGGAAGCTTGTCTTGTGGTTACCATATGTTTTAGAACTAGTATATTCTGCTTCATGGGATTTAAGTGATACTATATGCTGTAGACTTTATCACTTTATTCCTATGGCACAATGGAACAAACACGTACTTTTTGAGTTGCTGTGAAAACTACTGTCACTGAACTGTGAAGAGGGGGGTTAGAAACAGTGCCTAGTAGCTTTGTTCCAGACAAAAATGCTTAGCAATAAGGAGAACCTTCCAACTGCAGTGCTTTCCATGCCACCTGGCTAATACTTGATTTACTAGTAATGCTGAAAACGAAGAGACTTTTCTGAGACATTGCACATCTAAAGAAAATGGGAGATTATCCACTGCTTCTTCATGCAGTGATAGTAGCCATTATTTATGATTATTTATGATTTAGTTCAGGTTTTCTTAGGACTTTGTTAGCAACACAAATCCTTTCAAATTGTTACGTGTCACTTTATATCAATTATGGTTTAATCTCATCCCTGACATTCAAATCTTGCATTAACTGCTGGGAAGTTCATCAGTCTGTCAAATTTGCTTTTACACATTATTAAGAAAAAAAAAACAACAACAAAAAAATTAAAATATGAAGGGAATAATGAGAGTTTGGTGAAAGAAATTCTGCTGTAAAGAGTTGAAGGAAAACAGAAGATGTCTTCACATAAAGTAGTTGTTTGGAACTTCAAACATATTAAATCAACCAATTGCATTCCTGAGGGAAAGCAGGTTTGTTCTGTCCTGTGCTTCCTATCAACAAATTTCCAAGATGTGTTAAGTTTGTAATGTCAGAAGGATAGTGGTACAGGGCAGTCCAGGAATCTGCAGACATCTCAGTGGTGGAGCTGAGCTTTACTCTGCAGCTGGGACTTTATGAAAGCAAACAAGCTGTGACCTGAATACTTGTGTCTGTTTTTCTGTATGCATTTTGCTAAAAAATCTTTTTGTGAATGGAGTTAAAATATGAGGTCAATACTTTATAGCAGAGGGATAACAGTACTTATAAATCTCTTCAAGCACGTGGTTTCTGCTCTGGGTATTTTGCTCTACATCTCAGTCCATCCATAGGTAAGAGTCATTCACTGTCCTCCCCAGTGCTATCCCTAAAGTTTAGGAGTAAGGAAAGATTTGTGCAACATAATGACTAAATAAAATCCAGGTTTAGATGGGAGGGAAGGGGGAAGTAAACCCCAGTGACTTGGCATAAATAAGGTCTTGCCTCCAGCCTCTTTTATTTTCCATGCTTGTTTAACTGGGCTAACAGCACTGATGGTTCTCTGCAGATCCTGCCCTGTGGGCTCTGATCCGACTCAGATGCTGCTTTTGACTAAAGCCTTGTAGTTGCAATAAATATAAACCAATTTGTGCAATAGCTTAGCAATATGGAGCAGTGCCCATGAGGGAAGCTGCCTGTGAGTCGAACAGTGTTTGAGCCAGACTTTCTGGAGAAGGGTGGCCTTTCCTGCGGCATCTCACCTCCTTTTCACACCAAGCTCTAGCATGCAGACTGGTTTTAATGAGAGAGTACGATCATCTTAAAGAAGCTACAGGAAGAAATCATTGTATTCCTTTAAAAACCATAAAAAGGAAAAGCTGTTCATTTCTTTCATATTTTTCTTAGCCTGTAATTATTCCTAATCAAACTACAACAAACAGTAAACACTAAAAATGAAATAAATGCAGTGACAGTTTGCCAATAACGAGCATAAAATGTTCCATCTGTCTAGCAGTGAGTAAAATGTGTGTAATTACTGCTCATTTTTCTTCTAATTGCTGAGTTATTTGTTTAAAGCTTATGCACAACTGGTGAACAGTGCTGACTACCCATTCTCTAATTACAGCCCCTGCTTTACTGTGCTTGAAATCAAGAAAAGTAAAAAGCACAGAATTTGCATTTTAAAAGAGTTGTAAGAATTAACCCCTCTGCTAAGAGCATCTTTTAAGTATTGACCTTGCAGTTCAGATCCTTGCCTAACAGAAATAAGCATCCAGCTATACTAGCTGAAGATCCGTGACTCAATGGAATTATCATCTCTTCCCCCCCCCCTCCCCCCCCAATTTTTTTCAAGTCTACATTTTAATTTCTAATTCATGAAGATAAAAAAGAATGCTCTAAAATGGATGGTAGGTCAGGGGGAAGTAATTCCAATGAGGAAGAAAAAGTCATGGTAGCCACAAGTTAGTAATACTTGCTTTGTGTCATGCTTCTTTTTCTGATTAACACAAAGTGGGTCAGTATGTCTATGCTTCTGTCTGCACTGTAGCACCAACATAGCTGAGCAGTCTTCATCTGGCCTCCCTAGACTAACTGATTTAAAGCTAGTGTGTATCTGAGGTGGCAGATCTGTGGTCACGAAATTGTTGCCACTTTTGCCTCTATCAGGCTGTCAGATGGCATCTGTCCACAGGTGCTCTGAAGTTCACAAATGTTCTTTTATCTTTCTTTTTGTGGACAGTTTGGTGTGGGAGGTGAAGGATGGAAAATGGACCTGTTGTGTTTTGTTGTTGTTGGTTTTTGTTTTTGTTTTTCCTCTGCAAATCCTAGAGATGCTGTTATTGCAAATGATAGAAAATGATAGAAAATTCAAATAGGGAGTTAGAAAGAAGGCTAAGGAAGCTAAACAACAGAGCTGTCAACTGAGCAATTTCTGGGATCACAGCTGAAAGGGATCGGAGCAGGGCAGCAAGGCAGGCTTACGAGCTGGTAGCCTGAAATTCATATGGATCCACATTCATGTTGGTGAATATTTTAAAAAATAACGAAAATAAGGAAAGACTGAAAAACAAGTATGCTAGACTCTCATGGGAAACCTACAGCCAAATGCTGACTTGTTTGGCGTCATAATTGGGAAGCAGGATTAAACTATGGGTGCATTTCATGGAATGATGTGCATGAAAAATCAAAGTGCAAGAGCAAATAATTTTTCTGGGTGACATTTTTGGGTTGGTATGGTTTAGTTGGTGAAATCTCCCACTTCACATGGGAGAATGCCACTAGGTTCTGACAGCACCTAGTCCTATCTGCAGCACTTCTGAGTGAATTGCCCATAACTGTAGAGAGTTAGGTTATTCCTCAGCTCCTTGGACAGTTGTTATATCCTACTTGTGGCATTTGCAAAACCCCTTTCAGAAGCTAAGTAGGTCTGTTGGCTTCTTGTTGTCTTGGTCACTCAGTTTAAAGCTTTATGTTCCCATAAAATAAAACTCTCCTTTTTCTAGCTACTGTTATTGCTGTAACAATAGCAATTGTGTGAGGAAAATGGGGGAATCCAAACAGTATGATATGAAAAAAAATCCAGCTAGCGCCTGTGCCTCCATGCAAGTTTCCTTTCAGAGGCTTTGTCCCAGTCTTCTGAAGCAACCTGTTTCTAAATGTAGGGATGAAGGAGGGATATATCTGCCCATGTTCACATTCATTGCCGATTTAAGACAGTGAAACAAAGTATTTAAGATAAACGACTCAACAAAAAATTGATGTTGAGGCACTATATTTAAGGGATTATCCTAGCTGTGGTAACAGTATTTTAAGACCAGTTATAAATAGCGCAAAGTATTAATTACCTGTGATAAGCAGTCAACAAAAAGCTAGCAGTGTTTTAAAAAAGTTGTTTTTGCTTTAGATTTTAGAATAGTGTTTGTATGTTTGCTTGCCCATCAAGAAGTTAGAGGAGAAAGTTAGAGGACTGACATCTAGAATGGTGACAGATGTGGATGCACTGCTTTGCCTTCATGTACCTGTGTAACTCTCACAGTGACAGAATCATAGAATCATCAAGATTGGAAAAGACATCCAAGAACACCCAGTCCAACCATCAGCCCACCCCCACCATCCCCACTGCAGATGTCCCCTCAGTGCCACATCTACACAGGTTCTTGAATGCTTCCAGGGACAGTGACTTCACCACATCCCTGGGCAGCCTGTGCCAGTCCCTTGCCACTCTTGCTGAGAAGAAATGTTTCCTGAGGTGCAGTTCCTGGGTGCTATTTAGGCCATTTCCTCGCATCACTATTACCTTGGAGAACAGGCTAATCATACAATCCTAGAATGGTTTGGGTGAGAATGGACCTTTAAGATCACCTTGTTCCAACCCCCTGCTATGGATGGGACACCTCCCTCTAGACCAGGTTGCTCAAAGCCCCATCCAGCCTGGCCTTGAGTGCTTCCAGGGAGGGGGCATCCACAACCTCACTCACACCTCTTCCATTGTCTCACCACCCTCACAGTAAAGTATTTGTTCTAATATCTAGTCTGAATCTACCCTCTTCCCCCCTCTTCCCTCTGCCAGTTTAAAGCCACTTCCCCTCGTCCTGTTGCTACTTGTCCTCATAAAAGATCCCTCCCCAGCTTTCCTGTAGGCGCCCTTCAGGTACTGAAGGCTGCTATGAGGTCTCCACAGAGCCTTCTCTTGTCCAGGCTGAAGAGCCCTACTGCATGTCAGTGACAAATATTTATTTGAAGAGGAGGAGAGGAACTATTCTGTACATTTATTTAGTTTTAGGAAACAAAAGGAAACATATCCAGGAACCACACACACATAAAAAAGCTCTCAAGAATGATCTGTTTTGGCATGGTGCAGAGTGGTTTTGGTGATGCTTTGACCTTGTCATGAGAGCAGAAGTGCAGAAGTTGGGATTTGAGGAAAAGGATGGAAGAATCATTAAAAATATATATATTTGAGGTTTTTTTTGTTTTTTGTTTTTTTTTTCCTCTGTGTGACTATGTGACTAGGGAACTGAAGCTTGCCTGCTGCTTTCCAGTTCTGAATAAATGTATTTTTTTCATGGTCTCACATGCATATTATGCATAATCCTTTAGATATGCTTGCCAGCTGTGTGGTAGAGATAGGGGCTGCTGGGACTTTGCTGCTTTAAAAATGGTGGGGATACTTCACCAAAAAAAAGAGCAGAACTGAAATAATTATTTGCATAATCTTTCTAGAGTCACCTAGATTTCTTGAAAGCAGCTTAACATGTTTGAATAATCTATTAGAGAAATATTAAGGGAAAAATACTCCCTTTTCCTTCTGACTGTGTGCATTTTGATTTCTCTCTCTTGGTCTAACAGATTTAAACTGCTTTATACTCATCTTAATAACATTTCTGTATAGCCCCACTTTTAAAAGAGCTGTAGTTTTATTCTTCTCCTGTAGAACAAAGGAAAGGATCCAAGTTTTTCTGCAAAATTAGCTCATAGCTATTTATTTTGCCATAGGTACTGTGCTTCCAAATAGCATCTTTGTTTGAGTCAGTACAGCCTTCTCTTCTTTGTTGAACTCTTTGGAAGTTACATAGATGAGAATAACCCTTTCTCTGCAGAATCTCAAGGAAGACAGGACAGTGTGAGCATTATGCACACGTGATCTCTGCTATGGGGAGTTAGATTGCTTTCATGCCATAAGGACTGTCTGAGTAAAGGTCTTCATTTTAGTCATCTATGTGATTTTCCTTTCCTTCCCTTTCCCTTTCCCTTTCCCTTTCCTTTCCTTTCCTTTCCTTTCCTTTCCTTTCCTTTCCTTTCCTTTCCTTTCCTTTCCTTTCCTTTCCTTTCCTTTCCTTTCCTTTCCTTTCCTTTCCTTTCCTTTCCTTTCCTTTCCTTTCCTTTCCTTTCCTTTCCTTTCCTTTCCTTTCCTTTCCTTTCCTTTCCTTTCCTTTCCTTTCCTTTCCTTTCCTTCCCTTCCCTTCCCTTCCCTTCCCTTCCCTTCCCTTCCCTTCCCTTCCCTTCCCTTCCCTTCCCTTCCCTTCCCTTCCCTTCCCTTCCCTTCCCTTCCCTTCCCTTCCCTTCCCTTCCCTTCCCTTCCCTTCCCTTCCCTTCCCTTCCCTTCCCTTCCCTTCCCTTCCCTTCCCTTCCCTTCCCTTCCCTTCCCTTCCCTTCCCTTCCCTTCCCTTCCCTTCCCTTTCCCCCATCTTAGAAATTAGGAAGAAAATTAAGTCATAGAAGAGAATTGGATACTTTTGAGATATTTAGATCCTTGTGTAGTTTTGGGTAATAGCTACAGTGAATGAAATCTAGCACTTTAAAGACCAGAAAAGGAAAAAGAAATGTGTAATTTTGGGCTCTGTTTTATGCTTGCGAAGTAGGTATCTGATATTTACAGTACAAATTTCCAATATAGCAGAGCAAATATACAATAAAGAATCAGGTTTTACATAACACAGCTGTTTCTTTAATAAGAAAGGTGTTTGAACACATTTTATGGTGAACTGGTATGACCGCATAATGGGTGAATATGGAGAAAATATTTTGCAAGGCTTTCCATAGAGCACCTCCATTTTAAACTGTGGTATATGTGAATATTATATTGTGTTACTGTACATGTATATTCTCTTGAATATACCCATAAAAGTGGGCATTGGGTGCTTTTAATATTCTCTGTTTCAAATGCAACAGCTCTGATAACTGTTAATTGCTCTAAAAACTGCTACAAGCATCTAAATCTGATTTGGTCATTCATTAAGTATCATTTGCCATCAGAATGGATCTCCTTTCAAACCATCCTACTTTCACAAATTAAATGCATTTCATACCTCTTGGTTCAACAACTACTATACTGAAGCTCTGGAGAGCTAAAGGGAGAGTTGGAATAAATGGCACAGTGGCCTTTGTGCGCAAAGAAGCAGGTCAAGCATTACAAAGAAAGCACTTGGAAGCATGAAGTGGCATAAATGCCTGATTCATTTCCATCAGAGGAGTAGGCCTTGCTTTCAGGCACTGCATCATAGGCTCCACAGCTTTATTGCACCCGCTTGGTTTGCCAAGGTTAATCTGCTCATAGGCTATAGCTTTATTTACACAAGTTGCATTTATCTTAACATCAAGCAGTTTTATGCCAATTGGCTTGCCTGGTGCTTATATGGGTTTATTTTATCTCTAACTTGAAGTTATTCTTGATCACTTATATAAACTGATATCAATAATAATAAACAACAAACTTGTAGCAGAATTCTGTGATGATAACCACAAAGAAGGAAACCTTATATGCACTATTGGAGACTGAGGAAGACTGAAGAATCTAGAGAAAATAGATATTTGCTAACTTAGGGGAAAAAAAAGAAAAAGAAGGGGAGGATTTACAAAGAAAAAAATAATTTCAGGAATCTGAAAAACTATCGTAAACTATGCAGTACTCGGAATAATAATAAAAGTATAAAAATAGCTTTGTGTCCTCATCAAATTTTAAGAAAAATAAAATTGGGGGATAGTTAACGTCTTTTATAATAGAAGATAACTATCAGTTTTATTGTAACTGTAACGTATGAGGATGTTTGTTTAATTCCCCAGTTGTCAGGCATGAGGTTGAAAGTTTTTAATAGCTTCTGGGTATCAAATCTATAGCCTCAGGCTGCTGTTTGTAATTTAATATGAGTAATTTATTATGAATAGAGAAAAAACATGAATTGCCCAGTAGCTATGAAAACACATTTACATTATAATTATTAGGCACATAACAGCTAGAAAATAGATAAAAGGAATTTTAGAGTAGCATTGGCAGCAGCAATAGTATCATCTGCTAAGATAAAGCAGAAAAATATGGCTCTGGAGAAATCACTGGTTAGGGGAGTGGTGGTGATAGTCAAAAGGTCACCCTCATTTCAGCTGCTGACTTGGTTGTAATACATACCACTCAGAAAGTTGTGTTTGGCACAGAAGCATCATCTTTATCATCTCTCTAAGGCTGTGTGGCAATAGCTACAGACACAGAAGAAAGAGTGGTGTTTTCAGGGCATGTGACAGTGGCACCAGTAAATCTATAGGTGGTTTTTAATTTAGCTATTTTTATTTTTTTAAAGTCTTTACTTCAGAAAGCTCAATTTCAGTGAACAGTTAATATTGTGAAGTGTGTAGTATTCCTCCTCTCAAAAGTAAACCCACTGGACTAGGTTTCCCAGAGGAGCTTGGAACTGAAGAACATTCACCCAGAACCCAGGCAACAGGTCATATTTTCACCAAAGTGTCTGTTATTGCTCTCAAGCAGGAGAGCAGCTGAAAGTCTTGCCCATGTTATATACTGAGTGAATCTCTGCTCTGACTGACTGATCCCAGAGAATTATGTTGGAAGTTCCATTTATCCTCAACTTATTTAAATGACTCAATACCTAAAATAAAATCACCTACTAAATATTCAGGTGTTTATGTAGATTCCAAGTGCTTGCCTTCTGAATGTGATGCAGAAAGAAGAACCCTGAATGCTTGCTTGGGTTCCTCATGCATGATATCTTGTTGAAAGAATTATTTGATAATTTTCATACATTTTGTGGTACACTTTCACCAGTTGATCCAAGTCAACATTTTCATCATCCCTGTTCTCCACTCGGGTCACTATGGCAATTCAGTGATGTGAACCAGTGCTATGAGTTCTGTCTTTTAAAGCAATTGTAGATAATAAAAATGCCAACAAAATTTTAATATAGGAATACAGATCTGTTTTGTTATAGTGAAATACAATTCAGGAGGTGGGATATTTTCCCTTTATTATTTGGAAACAATGTCTTTGTTTTTTCCCCTTTCCTTAGACTGAGAAAAGTGGCCTGAGCAGTAGGTAGTTCTGCTAACAGAGGAGTTCCTGTCCATTTGCAAGACAGTTATAGAATCATAGAAGCACAGAATCCTTAGAGTTGGATGGGACCTCTGAAGGCCACCTAGTCCAACTATCCTGCAATTAACAGGAACATCCACAGCTATATCAGGTTGCCCAGAGCCTTCTTCAGCCTCACCTTGAAAGTCTCCAGGGATGGGACATCAACCACATCACTGGGCAACCTGTTCCAGTGCCTCATTAGCCTCACCGTAAAAGATCTCCTTTTATCTAGCCTAAATCTACACTCCTTAAGCTTGAAACCATTTCCCCTTGTTCTGTTACCACAGACCCTGCTAAAGACTGTCCCCCTTCTTTCCTGTACTTTGCCTTTAGATACAGAAAGGCCACTATCAGGTTACCTCAGAGCCTTATCTCCTCCAGGCTGAAGAGCCCCATCTCTCTCAGCCTGTCCTCATAGGAGAGGTTTTGTGGTCCTTCCTTGGATGTATTATCCATTCCTTGTGCATTCTACAGGAAAGTCTAAGTTGTGCTTTAACCCAGCAGGCACCTAAGAATTGTGCAGCCATGCTCCTTTTCCTTTTCAGGAAACATGTCCCTTATGGAGGCAACATTGACTATTTTACTAAAGTAACTTTGTGCTAAAAATCTGTTTGTTTTTTTTTGTTTTGTTTTTTATTTTTTTTTTCCTCCTGTCATTATAAGTACTGCAATCTGCACCTATTTACTTGTGTCAGAATTTTTCAAAGGTGAGTTAATTGGTTCTCAAGGTCTTCTCTGATTTCACAGTTTCTGGAGTATGATACGTAGTGATATGTGTCTATGTGTTACCTTGCTACAGTGCAGCTGAGAGTACTCCCTGTCAAATAGCTTTATAAAGGAAGCATTATTTTTAAATCTGGAAGGTCTGGAATGTGTTTGTCAATCTGTCCTTATGCAACAATGACCTAGGAGAAAGCATATCCAGCAAGGCAGTGAAATCTGAAAATACACATCCGAAGGTGGCAAAAGGACAATAATGTTAAAAATAACTTGTGCAAAGTAGGAGGTTTTGTCAGAAAGACGTTGCATGCAATTAGAGTCCTCAGTACTGGAGGGACATGGACCTGTTGGAGCATGTCCAGAAGAGGGATGCAAAAATGGTCCAAGAGATGGAACACCTCATCTATTGGATCAGGCTGAGAGAGCTGGGGCTGTTCAACCTGGAGAAGCCTCCCAGGAGATATGACAGTGGCCTTTCAGAATCTAAAGGGGAGTTGAAAGAAAGAAGGGGACAGACTCTTTAGCAGGAACTGCTGTGACAGGACAAGGGGAAATGGTTTCAAAATGAAAGAGTGGAGATTTAGATTGGATATAAGGAATAAGTTTTTTACAGTAAGGATGGTGAGGCACTGTAACAGTTTGCTCAGAGAGGTGGTGGATACCCTGTCCCCAGAGATGTTTAAAGTTGGGCTGGACAGAGCTCTGAGCAACCAGAGAGTTTGACTAGATAGCCCTTAAAGGTCCCTTCCAATCTGATTCTATAATTCTGTGAATTCAGAACAAGTGAGAACAATGAAATTACAAAGGGAAAATATCAGAGGGAAATAAGGTTTATAAAAGATGCTTATCACAGAACCCTAATCAAGATAATGGAAGTACTAAGAAAACTCTTAAAATCGTTCTCACAGATATTACACACCACTTGTCACATCATTAAACGCAATTTAGAAGTAGCAAAGAAAACTGTCAGGTATGCATCAGGATCTGTATTCTCTCTGTCTACACAGACTACTCATAGACTTTCTGAAGAATAAATGCACTGTCTATTCAAGACAGAATCTGGTTAAGGCATGCAGTCCTAGCCACTGCAGACCATTAAGCATATGCTTAAATTCCTTTCTCACTGGAGCCTTCATTTTTTAATTCACTTCACTTTTTTGAATGATAGTATTTTCTTCTCTTCTGTATCTTTAACAAGAAATGAGTAATAAAGCATGCATATTCAGTCAAGAATTAAAAATGTTTGCTTCAGCTTCTGGTGGTTTAATGTTTCTCATGTTGAAAATGAGCAACAAAGAAGCATTTTTCTTGAAGTTCTTTGTGTTCTTCAAGACATGCCATTCTTAAAATGCTAAGTCATTATTGTGCCATACTAAACAATTGCTAATAGGAACGTGAACTTATCTTGAGTGAGACTTGGAAACAAAAGAATTTCATTTTGACGGGGTACTTTATTACTTAACTACGTAGCAGTGAAGAAGATAAAATTCAGATCATGATGCAATGATTTGCTGAACAATAGCTATACAGTATGCCTTTCTGAAGAAAATGAAAACAATAGAAGACAATCTTAGAATCACAAAACATCCTGAGTTGGAAGGGACCCACGAAGGTCTCAGAGTCCAATTCATGGCTCCAAAGAGCACCACCTAAAATTTAAACCCTAAAGAGAGAAAGCATTGTCCAAAAACTGCCTGAACTCCAGCATCTGGGGCCATGCCCGCTGTCCTGGGTAGCCTGTTCTGTGCCCACTGCCCTCTGTTAATGAGGCTTTCCCTAAGCCCCACCTGACCCTCCCATGATGCAGCTGAGCTCTGGCAGTGGATAACCTTTGGCTGCTGTGGTGAGCTGAAACCTCTCCTATGGGTGGTGGTGCTATAGTGCCCACTGGCACCCCAGCAGTAGCAGACTCCCCTGCCTTGCTGCTGAGCTGATTGTTCTCAGGGTATGGAGTTTCAAAAAGTAGGATAAAAGATGTATCTTGGAGTTTCAGTAGCACATGGAAACTGAAGAGGTTTTGGTATCGGAGGATATATCAGCAGTGTAATTTCTGTTGTCCAAAATTTTTATGTGTTTGGAGTCGTTACAGGCAGAATTTTCCCCATCTGAATTCCTGTTATGGTCTCAAACATTGAATATAAAGCATTTAGAAGTTGCCCCATTTGCTTTGGGTATTTACCTTTGTCAGTGGAAAGAGACCACTAAGTACTCATATTAATCTGATACAGCAGACTTTTATATTGCTTCAGAGTCATAAGACCAACTATTGACTAATGAATTTTGGTTGTTTGCTTGATAGTGAGAAAACCAATCAGGCATCTGTCTGTAAGATGCTGACCTTTCATTCATGCATGTTGTGGAAGAGTATGGAGTCACTGATGAAGAACTTACTCTATTGGATATGTCCACAGACATTTTCTATGAGCCCTTTATTAATGCTATATAAAATTTTAGTTGGTGACTTGAACAAAGATATAAGAAAGGTGGATGCTGGCAGTATGTCACACAGGAATCTGGTTGAGAAATTCCAGAAGAGGTGGAACTGTGTGCTCGTATGTGTGTCATGGGTACAACTTTTATGTTATTGAGTTCCATTGGCTTTTATTTGAATTATGGTGTAGGTCTAGGAGCATTTACTTACTATATTGAGAAGATCACTCTGTTGTTTTAACTGGACCTGCCATACAATGAACTGCAGCTTTTTAGAAACCCTGATGTGAAGTCCTCTGTTTATCTTGTCTGCAATGGGAGGTTTTTGAATGCTGAATTAACTGTGCCCAGAAGAAGCCTTACAGTAAAATCTCCATATCGCCAGTCTGAGAACGCTTGAGACTATTCTGAGAAAGCAAATATGCTTAATTACCCAAATCTCAATTACAAATAAATAAATAAATAGTCTGTGTATCTCCACCCCCCCCCCCCAAAAAAAAAAAAGTTTTAGTGATAATCAGATTGTCTGTGTAGTAGAAACCACTTCAAAAATGAGAAGATTTTCCTTTTATGTGAACAGCTATGAAAATAATTTTTCTGAACTAATCCTTTTAGGTCACGATCAAAATGTGAGTGATACTTCAGACTATAAAAAATAGATTAAATTATTGAAAAAAGGAATAATTTGCATAAGAGCAGCTTGGGACAGAGGAAGTTGACTAATGTAATGCCACAGAATTGCCATTATAGGATGATTGCTGTTAATTTTTTGATTACCCAGTAACAGAACAAGCAGTACAGTGATTAACTGTCTCATAGAAAAAAAAGGGAGTAGTTAATCTGAAGCAGTGCTGCCATAAAATCCAGAAAAACTCTGAGCTGGATTGCTGCAGATAAGTAGCTGCTGCATAAGCATATAAACCAAGGAGTAGCTTGCAGCAAAATGAATGTAAGCCCAGCAGGGACTTGGAGCAAAAGAATAAAACAAATAGCACCGGGCCATTATGCTGTAGCATTGTGTCAGAGGTTTTAAAACAAGGGTGTAATAAGCATCTTTGTACAGTCTTCTGTGCCTACTGTTTTACTCTTTTTTTTTTTTTTTTTTTTTTTTTTTTTACTGCAGAACCAAATGTTTACATACACATACACAGAGTGAATTCTGAGTCTCCCTCTTGGGCTTCTTTTTTTTTTCTTTTTTTGGTAATCAGAAGCAGTGTGACAAAATCAGTAATTCCTATCTGGCTAGAGATTAATAAGCAAATTGGAGACAGAAATGATGAGTGCTTAGGGTTATTTTTACTTCCTTTTGATTGAAGAAAATGGTTTAATTTGTATCAAGTAAATGTTCTGTGTTCAAGAGACACAATTAGATTTTGTACTAAGGAACATGGTTTAGTGGGAGAACATTAGTGGTAGGTGGACAGTTGGACTAGATGACTTGGAGGTCTTTTCCAATCTTGGTCATTTTATGATTCTATGATCCTGAACATCAAATAGATTTTTTACTTTCCTTCACAGAGTATTGCTACTTGTATTTGAATTAAATGGCCATATGCAGGTCACTGGAACGTAACTGAGAAACTAGTAGATCTCTTTGTATGCCAGAAGTGAACCATTGTGTTGACAATAAAATATTCCTTGTAGTTCCTGGTCTTGTTCAACTGGTGGGAAGAATCACTTGAAACTATAACTTTGCTTGATGCATCTTGTGCTGCTGTTATTCTGTCATAAGCAGAGGACACTACCAGCTTGCTGCCCATCCTCTTCCTCACTGGAAGAGCTCTGACGAACATTTCTCCCCGTATGGGAAATTGGTAATCACAGCCTGAACCTCTGATTAATCAGCTGAGGCAAGTGTCGGATCAGCTGTGGGAGCACAGGTGAGAGTAATTTAGCTGTGCTCCCTCCTCTAGACCTCATTTAAGGGCTGATCATTTACAGCAGCATCTCTTGGAGATTACTTCCTGGTGGTGATTGCCTCAGCATTTCCCATTGAAGGCATCCATATTGGTGAGTTTTTCCTCATAAATAATCTTTTGAATATATATTACCATCTTTGTATCATTCTACCTTATACTCCCCCTTTGTCACACATGATGAGGTAGTAAATCAATCTGATCAAAAGTTATTAGAAGGAAGGACCAACTGTTGAAGATGTGATGATCTCACATAGAAAAGTTGAGTTATGGGGGTATAGCAAGAATGTCAGCTGACTGTGGCACAGTTATTGTGAAAATATGGAACAAAATTGTCAGCGTCTGAATTCCAGCTGTTTCAGTGCCATAAGTGTGCAGAAGCGAAGAAGGGATGCCTGTGACATCCAGTGGACAGCAGAAGCCAGCGAAGATACAGCTGGCACTTCAGATAGCTTACTTATCTTACCACACTGTGGGGGTCTTGCTTTCTCAGCCGTGTGTCTTGATGGGGAAACATGCTCTTAAATGACCCTTGTACAAGTGTATGGGAGATTGGTAATCACAGCCTGAACCTCTGATTAATCAGCTGAGGCAAGTATGGGGTCAGCTGCGGGAGCACAGGTGAGAGTGATGTAGCTGTGCTCCCGGGAGGGGTGGAGCTCGACTCCATCCCCTCTGAGACCTCATTTAAGGGCTGACTCCCACTGAAGCAGCATCTCTTGGAGATTGCTCACCAGTGAGGACTGCCCCAGCTTCTTCAGCCACGGCACCACCATTGGTGAGTTTTCCTTTACTTATATTTACTTATATCTTCTGTACATTTGTTACCATCTGTACATTTAAAACCAATACATACAAAATATAATGCAAAAGAGTAATGGGGACTTGTGTCAGCCTCAGAGCTGTGTAATTGGCTGGTTCAGTAAGTGATGAATATTCAAAAAATGGCCTGTTTACATCCCAAGATTGCACTTGCTCATGCACGTGTCTGTTTTCAATCACTTGTACCTATATACACTGGTGACAGAGTTTACTTGAACAAAATTCATTTAGAAATAGTGTAGAGCACATATTTACCTCCTGTAACTTGTAGGTTAATATGGAGTATGGGAATGAACAGGTGTTGGTGAGAACAACTCCATTGAAGCATTAGTGAGGGCTTGGTTTGGAACAACTTGAAAGTACTTTGACATTCATATATATTTTTATTATTATTCATTTTTTACGGTGTTGTATGATAAGTATGGAGGTACTGGAGCAGGTCCAGAGAAGGGCAACGAGGCTCGTTAAGGGCTTGGAGAATCAGCCCTATGAGGAGAGGCTAAGAAAGCTGGGGCTGTTTAGTCTGAGGAAGAGGAGGCTGAGGGGAGTGATTTTGTTCATGTATTGATCACTCAGTTACACCATGAAGCAACATCCTGGCTTGCATCAAAAACAGTGTTACTAGCAGGAACAGGGAGGTAATTGTCCCCTTGTACTCAGCTCTGGTGAGGCCGCATCTCAAGTACTGTGTTCAGTTTTGGACCCCTCACTGCAAGAAAGACATTGAGGCCCTGGAATGCGTTCAGAGTAGGACTATGAAGCTGGTGAGGGGTCTGAAGCACAGGCCTTATGAGGAGCGACTGAGGGAGCTGGGATTGTTCAGCCTGGAGAAGAGGAGGCTCAGGGGAGACCTTATAGCTCTCTATAACTTCCTGAAGGGAGGTTGTAGTGAGCTGGGGGTTGGCCTTTTCTCTCGTGTAGACAGTGATAGAACTAGAGGCAATGGTTTCAAATTGTGCCAGGGGAGATTCAGGCTGGACATTAGGAAATATTACTTCTCGGAAAGGGTAGTCAGGCACTGGAATGCACTGCCCAGGGAGGTGGTGGAGTCACTGACTATGGGGGTGTTTAAGAAACGTTTGGATGTTGTGTTGAGGGATATGATTTAGCTGGGAAGTATTGGTGATGGTTGGACTGGATGATCTTCTAGGTCTTTTCCAACCTTGATAATTCTGTGATTCTGTAGCAGATGTAATGCCTTTGCCACACAGCTGCCAGTGCCAAGCACATACACAAGACCACATATGGGATAATAATGCACAGATCCCAAAGGTGCATGCTAGCCACATGTGAATAAGTACTTACAGACTGCAGTTTAAGTGCTTTATTAAAGTAATAAGTGGAAAATGGTGATAGAACGAAAATGCATTAGAAAACTAGAACAAAAAACTTGGTGGCCTGGCTATTTTATGCAGGGTTGACACAGGAGATTTTAAAAAGAGTTGAATGTGCAGTTTGTATTGAACCAATTAGAGAGGCCTTATTTTGCAGCTGCAGAGGAGGTGCACTTTCTACTGTGCTGATAAAATGTCACCTGTTGAGCTGTGTGCAAACTGACCTTTTTTGGATGGTCACATAGCAGCTGGGATGCCATCTGCATGAAGTGAGATTGCAGGTGATAGTGAGGGAAGAGCAAATACTCTTAGCATCAGCAGCAGCAGCTAGGACCTTTCAGTTATGTTTGTTTTACTTGTTCCAGCATTTGTCAACAGCAGATGTGCTCATCAAGTTGTGATCTTGGAAACTGTACTGGAAGAGAAGAAATGAGACCCATTGTGTGATACTTGTAATATCAAATAAAAAAGTTCATGCTGCAAAAACCAGCATAACAAGAGAAAAGCCAGACTGAGAACACTATGTTCTTTTTTTTAGTGATCTTTTCTTTCATGCTATTCTTATGTTTTTATTTAGAAGTAAGTCAGTGCTTATTGCCTTGCCCTTCCAATTATGTAGCTCAATCTATATATTGAGAATTCACTAAGAATTATCATTGTACATTATGTATTTTAACACATTCATACATTTTATATTACTGAAGGAAAAGAAAGCTCTATTTCTATCTAAACAAAAAATATTCATGCTGACTTCACCCTTGCAAAAATAGTATCAGCTAGTATTTTCACCTCAGAGAAACTTTCAGGGAAACTTGACAGTTTCCCATTTCCTTTTAATTATCATATAAATTAGCTATGGTTTTGGGAGGGGTGGTGTTCAGAGGGAAGGGGGGGGGGGGGGTCAAATTATAAAGGTTTTGGTCATTTCACTCAGTTATTAACATTTTAATATTAGCTACCATCTGTAGCAGAAAATGAGAGAGTAAATATTCATGTTGAGGTGTACTCAAAGGCACCAATGACATGTTAGGAATGAAAATTGAACAGATCTTTAGCTGTTGCAGGACCACGTTATGAAATATATTAAAAGGTACAGCATTCTTTGCAGCAAGACAGGAGTAATATGAATGCCACAATTAATAGTATGAAATATGAAAATGATAAAACCTCCTGTTTCAGTAGCTTATTTTGCAAGCGAGGAGAATAGCTGAAATGCCATCAACTTTATGGAAAAGCTACAAGATGTTCAGGCTGCAGCAGTTAAAACCCAATTTTCAATATTGATGTATAACTGCATTTAGGATAATCTGACCTGGGGTTTTGGAAGGAGAATGCATTCCTTTATCACCAGCTTCAAAAAAGAACTGAAGCATGGAAGGAATATGTAGAAATAAAGTAGGGAAGGAAACTGCATCACCTTAATGATTGCCGCTCTGCTATTGTGTATTAGAAGTAAAAGCTTCTTGCCAAAGGATCTTCCCCTATTCCTTATCACCTGCAGCAAATTTCATGCACAATTTATGTCCCAAAAGTTATTGTTTTATTATGCATGGTTGGAAATTTCCAACTTTTCACGCGTTTTCTTTGTTTTATTTTTAGAGTATACAACTGCTTAAAGTAGCAGAGATGCTGCAGGTTTCTAGGAAAAGGGAAAATGAACACCTTGTGCATAAAACTGTTGCTTTGTTCTTGTTCCTCTTTCTCGCTCCAGGTTTTCACACTTGTTTATTGCTTTCTTTCTCCAACATTCCTCGAAAACTCTTCAAGGTAAAAGAAGACCTTGTAACATAAATAGTTGGTAATAGGAGACAAGAAAGGGAGTGTGTAAGAAGAATTTAATAGGGCTGATGAGGAAAAAAAATAAAGCCACAAACTCTCAAGGTCAATGAAAGCATGAAGGTCAATAATATTGGAGCAAAAAAATGATATTCAGCTCATGCTGGATGTTTGGCATGTATGTGCGTGTGAGTGCAAACCTACATACATGCCACATGAAGCATAGTCAAGCTGCAGAGAGACAGGAGAAGTCAAATATAATAATTCTGTAAAAATACCTCTATTTTCTTTTCCTTTTGAAGCTGTTGGATTCCACAGAGCTGGTGTGCAGATGTCACCAAAAAAAAACAGCAGTCTGCAAAGTAGGATAGCTCTTTAGACTGTCAGGGTGGGATTTAGCTTATCTCGTATAAACATCAATGGTGTAAATGCTACCTCTGAGCAAGTTTTCTTATGTTCTTATTAAGATACAAGAGCAAGAGACATTTCTAGGGTGTGATTAATCTTTTCCTGAGGAAGGCATTTATGTCTGGTCAGAGAAATTGTGCCCTAAAAGCATCTGTTTTTATCCATTTGCTATAAAGCAAGCCTAGTCTGAAGAGCGTTAGCCATAGACATTAGTAAAGAAGCTGTTAACATTAGAGGTGATGAATCCTATGTTAGTGTTTAGATCTGATTATCACATGAAGAAGGAATCATCTGACTCCCCTGCACGTGCTGTGAAGGCAGGTAATGGGACAAGAATTTCTGATTCTTTTTCTGGTCCCTGTGGGATCCCTCCTGTGCACTACTGCCAACAAGATTTATATGGCAAACTACATTAGTACAGACAGGCTAAGGCACTGAGGAAAATGGAGGAGCCTCAGCCTTACATCAATAACTTGCTTTATCAGTACTCCTCTAATGAATGCAGTGGAAAAATACATCCTTTCCCTTACACTGCATCCTTAGTCTGAGATGCCCACAACTATCCTGACTGCATAGATTTAAGATGTGGGTATAAGTAATTTTAACTGGTGGGGATTTAGACAGGGATACTTCATGAGACAGCACTTTTGTTCCATTTGATTGTGTAATCTGAAGATGTTCTGACTATATTGAATTTCCTTGCTGTTTTGGAATGATCTATGGGGCAATGTGGTGGCCCCAAGCCACTCACTACCTTATAGATACTTCAAGAACAAACAAACAAAATAATAGCCAACAACAACACAATAAAACCACATAATTCCTAGAAAAAGTGCAGCATATTGCAGTTACTCAGAGCAGAGCAGCTGCTTATGTTCTCAGCAGTAATTTTTAGGACCCAGTTTTGTTTGTAAGAGAATCTTTAGAGTAAAGGAGGGGAGGAAAAGGATGACGTGTGTCCTCTGTCTTAATCTATCATTGCTGTCAGTTATTTCTGGGTCAAGCAATCAAATGCCTACTGCAGAAATAACCTCACTCTCCTGCTCGTTACTGTAGATGAAGCAGCACACAAACATAAAAAAGGTCCACTTGTATAATTAGGGTCAGTACATCGGTGGATGTTTGGTATTTTATTCTATTTGAGGATGTGATCTGCACCTTTTATTGTCTCTTAAATTCAAAATAAAGCCTTTTATTTTTCAGTTTAATGTCCCCTTCATTTGAAAATGCATTCAGCTTTGATACCACCAGGAACAGAACATTTCTTGAACTGTGAGACCTGTGGATAACATTAGGTAACTTCTCTAAGGCCAGCTCAAATCCTGTTCTGCCTTCAGCATTTATTTGAATCTACTAATGCCAGACAGAGTACATTCCTCCTTTCTTACTCATCCTGTAGAAGCTATCACCAGTGAGCTACAATTTTCCTCTCCCAATTAAAGGGTCTTGCTAGAGACCCCCTTCTCTGTTTCCTTTCTTTTATGTATGATTTCATTTCAAAGGAAGAGCCTTTGCATGCAGAAGAACATTTGTTTGCACAGAACAATTCCTCCCTGTTGTTTGCCACATATTTATTTTGTCTCAACATTATAAAAAAGAGTCTTGTTGCTGACTCAGAAGGAGCTCATTATGGAAAGACTTCACCTTTCAGTTGCAAACGATGTTTCCTTGAAATGATAATGTAATGACTGTTAGATCAGCTGTATGTAGCCGTTAGGCTATTCTTTTGATCGGTTGGAAATGCATTTGTTAAAAAGCTGCTTTATTGATTTCCTGGCTGGTTTTTCTACAGTTTGGATCATCTGTACACATACACACGTCACATTTTTACCACTTCAAAGTAGTTAATACATTCACACTGCTCAGGAGATTGAACACGAAATGGAGCGAACCCTTTCTATAGAGAACTCTGTTGTTCAACCTTTGATAGAAAGAGTCTTAACTGCACGCTGAGGGTCTCCTTTAAAATACTTTTAACACAATCTGCCACAAAGGGAACAGCTTACATAAAAGCAAAAGAATATGGCTCCATGGGAAACAAATTGAGTGAGGGATTGTGATTAAGATTTCAGTAACAATATCGGGTGACTTTATACCAAACTCAGTACTTACCTATCCAGATTACTTTGTTGGTGACTTTGTTGTGTTTATGATATATTGACAGTATACATTTTATATGTGTTATTTTTAACAATAAAGCTGTGCTTCTTCATATAAATGGCTAAGAGCTATGTAAAATGCCTGTAGGTTTGGGGGCTCTACTGGACTAGGATCTGTCTTGGCTCACAGAATTCTTGATCGTTCTCTAAACTCCTCCGTGTTTATAGCTCCCCAATTTTGACAACACCAAAGCAACTTATTTCACTGAAGTATAGACCAAAACGTGTTGTTGATAGAGTTTTAAGATGCAGCTTCTGTTTTTTCTTCTTGTTTTTCCTTTTTATTTTGTTTTGATTTACTAAACCACTAATATCCTTTTGGATCACAAACCTGAAGAGACATCCTTGAATTATTTAAATGAATGGAAATCTTAAGAATTAAGATTGTATTGCAGTTCACCTATGATTCCTTAGCTAAGGATCCCATTTGCAGTTTGTCTCTTGATCTCATTTCTCCAAGCAGAGTTGCTAAACTGTTTCTCACCGCAATGTGATGCTCACATTAGCAGCCAGCTCTTACATTCATGTGAGATCCATGAAATATTATCCGCACCTTGTCTGTGTGTTTAACAGGCCATTGAAATAATCATGCTAGTTACTTGAGTGTTTGGCTGTATTAATGTTGAGAGTAGGCTGTCAAGTCAGAAGCTGCTGTCTTAGCATGAGTTTGAATTATGTTCACGTGATTAAATTAAAATGCAAAACCTGTTTTTTTCAAGTGTTTTGAAGTTACTGAAGTTATCAGATATGAAACTGTAACAATGACACAATCAAGAGGGACTTGAGGATGTTATAAGGAGGCATAACTCTCCTCATATATGATATATTCAAGGGACCTTGAATAAGCAGAATACAGTAAAAATATTTGACAGAAACCATTTACATTTCAGCACCTGTGTCCTCTATCTATGAATAGGGATAATAGACTTCACTACCTCTCAGGAGGATTGTGGGAATAAATATATTAAATAGTGCAAAAGAACTGCAGTATTATGGTAATTGATACCATGTGCCCAACTAAGATAGCAGGGAACAATTTCTGAAGAGACGGGAGCTTTTTTCCTAGAATTGTTACGGTTGTTGGGGAACTCTGGAGGTTTTCTGATCCAGCTCCACACTCCAAGAACAACAAATAAATCTTTAGCCATTTTAATGCTATGAATTATAGGTATCTGATATTGGAAAAAGATAAAGAGTCACTCTAGAAAGTATTGTTTAATGAACTTTAATTTTAGTTAATTAACAAAATTTAAAGAAACCAGAAAATAAAGCATTGTTTTCAGTTCTTGAAACAATGCAGCAGGCAATGCAGATCAAATTGGTTGCTTTTTTTTCTTTAATTTTAAAAATATTAAGTACTATTCTTAGATTAACAATGACTAATTATTTTTCTCTTTTATAAATGAGTTTCCTATTAATTCTTTAATCTGAAGAAACTATAGCTTAAGGAATGCAATCCCAGTGCATTTTAGTGTCAATGTTGATATTTTCAATAAACAGAAAAATATTGCCAATTTCTGTCCCCTTTTTCATTTTTTTTATTTTTTTTTTTTCTTCTATAGTAACTGAAGTCAGTTTTCTTCTAGACTGCTACTTCCTAAATACTTTTGGATGCATAAACAGAATGAAGAGAACCACTTTTGTTTCTAAGGGAGGATTTCTATTTGTGGCAACTTTTTAAGTAGTAGATCTTTTCTTCTTTAGGTAGCATGTAAAGTTTTGATGTCGGAAATTGTACTTTAAAATATTTACAAAACTTAAGGTATATCTTTTGGGCTAGTGAATTTATTTTTGTCCTCTAACCTTCAGAATTTATCCTCTGACTCTGCAGTGGTAACAGAGTAAAGGACATGTTATCTAATTCAAGATCTCTGCAGATAATTAAGCTGCCCACTTGGATGGAAAGAAAATTTGAATTTTAATGTGAGAAACCTATCTATCTTATAACCTCTATCTATAGAATGATGATAGCAGTCCTGATGGGTTTGCTTGGCACTGTTTACCATGTTTTGGCTGGTGATTAGCAGGAAATGACCTTGAATTATATGGAGAAGGCAACTATTCAACAAATAGATTCAGCACTGTATGTCTAAAGTCAATGGTTTTGTTGATATACCAAAGGCCTGCTTGCCTTCCTCCTCCTTTTTGGACCAGAACAGACAGTGATCATATTGTGTGGGTGATGCTTTTAAGCAGAATGGTTTGTTGCTCACTCTCTCTCTCCCTCTCTCTCTCACTGTCTTTTTCGTTGAAGACACCTATTGCCCTGATAAGATTGATAAGAGATACACAAAGGAAGCAAATGATACCAAGCTGAGTGGTGCAGTTGACATGCTAGGGGTTGAAATGATGTCGAAATAATTATTTAATACTTATTTATTCCTTAGTAGCTTCCTTAATGTTTTAATGCAGTGATACTTTTTAGATTTTACTCAGCCTTTGTCAATTACTGAATATAAATACTATCAAATTCTTTTAAGTGCTGTCAATTTTTTTACACTTTCTATCATCACAACCATCTATCTAATGTAACCTGGTGTATTACTCATTGTTTTTGAATAAAGTAGTTTCTAGGATAGCTTTCACATTAAAGCAAAAGGAAATGAAACAAAAAACACAACAAAGCAATCAAACAACCAAACATAAAAGTCCCAAACATAACTGTTTGGTTTCAAGAAATATTTGCCTATTTATATTCAGCAGGGATAGTAGATGAGAAAATTATTTATCAGCTGAGTATACTTTTAAAAAATGCTTTCTACTTTTCATGTTTTGAGCAATAGACCTGTTTGTACACTTTTTAGACACTGAAATATCACTTTTATCAACAATGTTTTTACTAATTGAGCACCTGTTAGTCTTATTTATCTGCTTTTAGATCACCGAGTCCTTTGAAAGCTTAGTAATCTGTATGGAACTTCAGCCCCATATTGCAAGCTCTACTGTCAGTTGGTTGCCACATTAAAGCATATGAATCTATATTAATATATTTTAAAGTATACATAGTATTCCCTGTACTACTTTTCTATATAAACAGTTGTTTTTCTTGCCGCAGGTGTATCATGAGTGTAAGGAGAAGTGGTGGGAGGAATGGCCCAAGAGACAGTATCTCTCTCACTTGCATGCAATTCATATTCATGCCAGAAAGTTTTTGAACCAGTACTTCAAAGTAGAGGGTTTCATTAGCTTAGAGATCAACACACCTGATGTACTATGAATGTCCAAATATGATCTGTTTTTTATTTATTATTACTTCTTTTTAGGTTTTGCATTACCGTTACTTTGTCATCTTGCTTATTCTCATCACTGTTCAAGCTGTACAGGAAGTACTGTGCATTTCCCATCAGAATTTGAGGTGGGATAAGGCCATGTTATCTTGTTCTTGACAAAACGACTGTTGTGTTCTATTCTGACAAATGAAAATTGTGATATGTCTGATCATTTTACAAACACCAGGGACTGTTTATGAATGTTATTGTGACTTGGAAATACAGTGTGAATGCTAAGCAGAGTTTCAGGTGTGTTTGTTAACCGTCTGAGGGAAAGAGTAAAAGAACATTGCAAAGGAAAGTTAGCTCTGTTAAATGATGTGTATACTACTAAGAAGCAGAAAGATAGCACAAGCAGCAGTAAGCTTCAGCCCCCAAACAGTCTGGACCTCAAAGGTTGCAAAGATCTGAGTGGTCAGGAGGAGATGGAGAATCAAATAACACCAAGTGCACAGTAGTGGTTTAACTGAAGATTTTACTGCCATTCTCAGACTTTGTAAGTCTGCTTACTGATTTGTTCTGCAAGTCAGTTTTCTTGATCTCTTCACCTGAGGCAGAAGAAATTGCTGTTATTCTTGAATTGTGTGCTGGGTATAATGAACAGCAGAAGTCTGCAAGCAGCACTGTTGAGGTCATGGCTGAAATTGCATCTCACTCAGTCTCTATATTAAAAAGGATGTAGAAAATTAGAGCTAAAAACAAACAAACAAAAAGCAAAAAACCAAAACAAAACAAGAAAGCTCTGAAATAACCTAGTGTAGTGGGAATGCACCTGAGTGACCAGAAGGGGTGGAGCCGGGATCCACCCCTTCTCAGATTTCACTTAAGGGTTGGAAATGGTGGCGTAAGTATCTCACTGGAGATCCTGGTATACCTGAGGCTCTCCAGAGGTAAGCTTCTTTCCTTTATTTTTGTGCCCATGGCTGTTGCAAGTTCTCACTTGCTATAGCCTTGGACCTTGCTGTTTTGTTGTCAGTGCTGCACCATGTTATGCCTAGAGTACTGAAAATGCATCTTATTTTGTGTAAGTTAAAGAACAAGATTAATTTTGTTTATCAAAGGCAATGTTTAGTTTTCAATAATGGCTCTACCCTGATAGAAGGATATACTCAGGGAGAAACTGCTAATTTCATGAGTGTGCAATAAAAACTGGAAGCTTTGGGCTTGTTAGAATATACTTGTTAATTTTTAATGTAGCTCTATTGTAGCCATACCTCAAAGAGTTGTGGTTGTTTCTACAACGTTTCATTTTTAGGTCTACTTCTTGTGTTGCCTTCTAAAAGATATGTTTGGGATAGTTAAGGGGTACTCAGAAGAGTGCAGAAATCACTAAGGCAACATTTCTGTGCTTTGTAATAGGAGGGATGAGGTGAAGTTTTAACAGTGCTCCTGCAAAGTGCTCTTACATGGATTAATCTCTCTCCTAAAACAAGGGTAATAATGTTCCTTACTATATCTGGCCTATTTCCAGTTTGTTTAAAGTAACCTGAGTTGCATGAAAGTGAACAGAATGATTTGCAGCTAATGTAAATGGTTATTAGATGTGGCTCAATGACCACATCTGTACTACTAAATAAAACAGGACTAGGGAGTGAGCTGAGGTACCAGAATGTCCAGTGTTGATGGTGCAAATACTGCCTAGCTGTTAGAGGGCTCTTGGGCAAGACTTTGTCTAGCACCAGCCAGATATTACAGCCTGCAGAGCTGAAATGCCCTAGATCCCCTTACCAAATGAGCAGTAGGAGCAATACTGAAGCTGGGATGAATCCTACCATCTTATTGTGTTCCACCTCTCTATTCTAGAAGGTTTTGCAGTCTCAGACTCTACCAAGTTGAATATGACATAGCTCTTCCTCTCACTTTTGAAAATACGGTTGTGGGGAGTGGCAGATATGCACTATGTTGCAGATATGCACTTTGCACTATGTTGTGTATTTGAAATGGGTAAATACCTGGTGGAACAGGACGGTTGTCAGCTGTAGAAAAACCATTCTAGGCCTGGAGGGCATGGAGACCAAACCTTGCATAGCATGTGTGCAATCATGGATTTGATTTGAGGGGTTTAAATATGAGGCCTTGCCCTTTTGTATTTATCAGCATATAGGGTCACAGCTGACTGTATTTTGTGTCTGGATCTCTGTTTCTGCTCCTTTCTCGACCATCAGCAGTGCTGCAAGGCTCACTGCTTGTTCAGTTTGTCATTGTTTTTGTGCAGCTGGCGTCAGGCAGGAGTCTTGACAAATATGTCTCAGGGTCAGGACAACTACCTGATGACACATATGAGTTACCTTCAGTCAGTTTTGTACATGCTTTCATTACAAAATGCTACTGATACTTATCTTACAGCAGCTCAGTTATTTTTACTCTTTGTCTGATACTTTTCTTTTTTCCATCTGAAGTAGGCTTTCTTGAAGTCAACACTAAAGCAAAAAGGCAAAACATATCATTTCTATATAGAGTGTGTTGAGCAGTGAGCAGAGAGATTGCTCTTCTTTAATGAGAAAAGTAACTTAAAAACCTTCAATTATACCTCTGATAATTGCTTAAAAGCATATGAAGTTTTGCCTAAATTTCTGTGTTTTGGAAAGTGGTGTAGCTGAATAACTCATATAAAATGTTCAAAATGTCTCCAAAGAAATTCCAGAAGAAATAAAGTAACTCCAGAAATCTGATGAAATTTAATTATCCTGCAGGAATGTTTATTGTTGAGGAAGTCACTGAATTGATGAATGTGTAAAATCCCAGGACACTGGTATTTTTGAAGTCCACTTTTATGTTCTTTTCATACATAAATACATTGTATAATCAGTACACACCTGCTTTTCAAGTTCATAGAAAACATTTACTGAAAATGAGCAATGCAACTCAAGGTCAGAAACCTGTTGGTATTATATTGTGGTCTTTTGTTCTTCCTAGTTCTTAGTCTTCAAGAGAATATTTTCTCATCCAAGGTAATATTTTTGAAGTTGAGTATATGTGCACGTGCTCATGCAAATGATGAAAACTCTGTATTGAATTCTGTTACGTTATTATATTTTAAGCTGAAATGCACTAAATTAATAGTTGGGGCTCTGCTGCAGTTAGCAGTTGCCTGGAAAATAGCCACACATAAGAATTCACTGACCCAGAAATGAGAGGGGAAAAAAACAGCCAACCAGTGAGTCAGTGACAATGAATCTGATGAACCTCTGAGCAATGCTAGCATGGCTGGTATTCTCAGTTTGCAGGTTCAGCCTTAATGATAACACCAGTAGGGAGACAAAATTGGAAAGAGAACACTGTATATTTGCCAGCTCTCTTCCCGTGTCCTGCCATCAGTGGAAACGGATCTGGGTAAACAAATTCTCAAGGCTAGTTTATCTGTCAGATTAGGCTTTTTAAAAGGAGTGGTTTCTGTGTGTAATACCTTGAAGGATAAGTAAAATTATCTGTGTGGCTCTGAATACTCATTGTTTCATATGAAGAGAGAACAAACAGGGTTTCGTGCATTGGTAAATTACTGACGTACTCTACATACCTTTTCATTTCTTTCCCTCTGCCTTTCTCTTTGTGGTAAATTTTGAGATGTGTGCTTTTCCCTGTGTTGAGTAGTTGTTAACACAAGATAACCAATTTTTGTTTTATTTTTTTTTAAGTTTAACTTTGTAATTTCAGTGTAAAACTGTAACTGACTCCAGTGTTGCTGAGAGTGAATAACAATTCTCCCTTTCCTGAACTCAGAAACAGTGATTCTTTTGAAGAGCTGAGTTCATCCCTATTTTTTTTTCCCAACTTTGAGCAAAAAAATAATTAGTGCTAGTATAAATGTTTTCACATGAAGCAGTGTATGTGCGTGTGCCAGGAAAATACATTAAGGACAGTAGGTGGCTGAATGCATCAAACGAAATCTGATTTGATGTACAGTGAATTATTTTAGCAATGTGTTCTCTTCTTATACTGTGACTGGAAGGGGAAAAGATCTATAAGTATGCAAATTGACTTCTTGCTAAACTAAGTATCTTCTGGTAGGCACAATTAAGCTGTGTGTGAAGGCTGTGTTCTTATCCAGGTTCAAAGGGTTGCTTTGAAGTACTGTGTATTCTGTGAACAGATACTGTATTGGTTGAGTAGAAGGCAAACATTTGCTGGTACTGAGCTACAAGGAAAGCAGCTATGCTGGTATATTTTATTAAGAAACAAGTAAGTGTAATTTCTGACCAAATGATCAGATGCTGGTAAACAGTATTCTGATGTGTGTAGAGTGTGCAGAGACTAAATCAAGGATGTTGATAACTAGGGAGCAGTAGCAAAATGAGCAGTGCTGGAACAAGTAGTATAAGTAGCACCTAATGGTACAAACGGTATTTCAGAGGAAACTGCAGAAGAAGGCAGCTTGTGTATCACTCTACCCACCTTTTACAAACATAAGGGAAAACCAAAAATCAGGCTGCTATTCGTAGTTTTTCTGTACTCACTGATGCAGGAAGGCAGGAGGCTTCTGTAGTCAGCATGTTTCTGTTTTGAGAGTCAAGAAAGTATTTCTTCTCAGTTGAATGGAATCCTACCAGATTAGCATCTGGCTGGACACATGAAGCAGCCCACATTCAGAGACCACAACTCTGTTTAAATCAGTGGGCTTATTTTTGGGTCTGTCATGGTATCTGACTGTTTTTATGCTTTAATCTGCCTTAATGACAGTAGAGCAACTACTGAGTGCCCTCTCTTTGTTTGTTTCAGCATGTAAGTATAACTTTCTCTGTGACATATATAGCTGTGTGCTTATACATGAGTTCACAAAATCATTAAGGTTGGGAAAGACCCTTAAGATGACCTAGTCCAACCATCAGTCCACCTCCACCATGCCCACCAACCATGTCACTTAGTGCCACATCTGCACAGCTCTTGAATAACTCTAGGGATGGTGACTCCACCCTGGACAGCCTGTGCCACTGTCTTACCACTCTTACTGAGAAGTTTTTTCTGATAGCCAACCTGAGTTCTTTACTCTTCTGTTTTCTTTTGAAAAAAAGATGTGAGATAGCAGCATAATGTGGGTGGCATCAGCTTAATACAGTATTTTGCTGCTTCTTCTGTCCTACAATACTCTTAAGAGCAAGAGCTCATTTTGTGGGAGGAACAGAGGGTAGGCTTGCCCCGCTGTGATTTTTAGAAGCAACATCTTACAGTGCCCAAGATACTTTGGGGAGCAAACTTTTTGCAGTATCAGGTCAAGCACAGAGCAGAGACTCATTATCCCACTTAACTACCTGCTCTGACAGCCAAGTTCACCTCTCTGTTCTAGTAATAGTAATTAGTTTTTATGGTACATGCTTTGTTGGGGGGGTTACCAAATTAATTTGATTGCATACTGTTATCTCTCAGTGTATGTCACATCCAGGTATAACATTTTATTTTTGATAAAGAGTTCTGAGATAACTTTTTGCTTGCAAATAAATTATTAGAACCAATTGAAATGTGATGTCTCCTAGTTATTTCTGGTGTGTTTATCAGAGTTTATTAAAAACTATTACAGTTCTAAGTCACAGACCCTTTCCCTACCTTTTTTCCTTTTCAGAAACCGTTATATGACTGCAGGTTGTGGGAATCTGAGGACTTGTGCCTCTTGTAATTCCATTGATCAGACACTCAGAGTCTGTGAATCTACCAGTAGCATCACAGGTTAAATACAGCTTTTTACTGGTTTGTTTAATCTTTTTTTCATACTGCTTGGTCTTATTGCACTTTAAATGGTACTGGCAATGCAGAGCATTAGCTTTCATGCTTGGTGGATAGTATTGCCTAAATGACGTTTCATGATCCAAATCATACTGACAAGAGCATAATCAAGTGCGAACGGAATATAAACTTTCAGTGACCATGAACTGAGTCTGCGTTATATACAGTGTTGTGATGGAAGCCTTCTCTATTGTTGCAAGTGGTCTGATCATTTCAAATTCTTTCTTTTGCCTAATGAAAAATACATTATCACACATGCTTTAGGTCTAAGATCAGCGCTCATTTAAGTGATAGTTAATTAAGTTAACAGTGTTTAGAAATGAACATAATGCACACTTTGGAATTTCTTTTTCTGGCATGGTTTAGTATAGTTGGCCGAAATACTGTGCAATTGGCAAGCACCAGGAAGGTGCTTTGCTCTTTCCATGCTGTAGGAAAAGATCTGACTGGGGGGGGGGGGGGGGGGGGGGGGGAGGGAGTCAAAGTAAGAAGAAAAGAGCTTACTCATTTAAAAAGCTGAGTTTTGGGAAAGAGAGGCCGTATCACTATGTGAGTGTCGAGGGAGTCATTAGAAAATTAAGAGCATGTGGTCTGAGCATTCAAACTCTACTTCTTTGATAAGGGCCAAATGATGGTTTTGGATTTACTCATTAAAGAGTGACATTTTCTTGTCACTGAACCTTAAAACAGACAGTGCTGGAAAAGCAATATTTGGAATTTCAGACAATTCTCTATTCAGTAATTGCCATGTTCTACTTTTTTTCATTTTTCTACTTCTTTGCAAAGAGCAAAATGGTAATGCTATGCTATTTGTGAGTAAGAGGAGCACAGTGTTTGATATTTACTATGCTTCTGGGAGGCCTGAGGAAGTCTCTGAAGCCCCATGTCATCTAACAGTAGTGCATGTGTGCAGCCAGGACACCAAGCTGGGATCAGCACTGGCTGTTGGCAGCACATTTGCATGGTTCATATTGTCTTCTGTCCATGATTTACATCAGGAACGCTCAGATCATCAAAGCAAGTGGCCAAAGGGAATCCAGCTTGTCAAGATGGGGCCGTATTTCCACTTTCTACCAAAATCTGCCTACTTGTTTCCCTCCTGCATTGAGGCCCTTATGGACCAACCATCATAGGATCTGTCTTCTCTCATCTAGAGAGAGCACTTTAATTATGTAGCCAGCTTTTTTTCTTGAACTTCATATTTTAGGACTTGATCTCCTTATAAGGCAGGTACGTGTGCATCTTTCTTTGGACTGTGCATGTGGATATGCTTTGCTTTTTGAGTGTCTGAGAGCAATTGAAAGGGTTTTTTTCCTGAAATATAGGACTATAAAGTTTAAAAATGAACATCACCAAGAAAGCCAGTTTCATGTGCAGAAATGGGATTTAGCACACACAAGTAACCTGTATTTTGATATTTACTGCTTCATGTTCTTCCTTGCTCTCTTTATTTCTGGTTTCTTTGTGTTTATGGTCTCCCTGGCTTATTAACTCTGCAGTGCCATCTTACTTTGCTGGTGGTGACAGGCTGTCATACCGCTGTAGATTTCCCCATTGCAGAACCCCGCTAGTGACAAACACTGACTCATCACATGGCACTGGTCCAAAATGACAATTGGAAAAATCAGAAATGCAACCTCTGAAGCCTTTCTCTAAGGACTACCCCGAACTTCCACAGTTCTCATCATCTCTTCCTCCTGTCTCTTCTGCTCACTGCCGTCGCCCTGACTATGGCTCGCAATGTGACTGGCTCACAGTCTATAGGCTGCCACAAGCCTCCCTGTGTGCTGCACAGCTATGCTAAGCCACACTACCATGGCAAGATGCTGTGGACAAGCAGAGTAGCCATTTGTGAGTGTTCATTTAATGTGTCTTGTGCTTTTTCCTAGTTCTTCTAGACTAATTGACTAATTCTATCTTCTGAAGAGGGAGAGGAATGGGAAGGTCACCTGGTATTAAGGTGGGAAAAGACAGAAATTGCTTTTTGCCAATTAATTAATAACCAGCCAACCTATGGTCTGTAGCTTTTCTGCAGACCATAATTGAGAGCAGAGCCTGTACACCCAGCCTTCAGACCTTCCAAC
Organism: Excalfactoria chinensis; assembly: GCF_039878825.1. Taxonomy (NCBI): domain Eukaryota; kingdom Metazoa; phylum Chordata; class Aves; order Galliformes; family Phasianidae; genus Excalfactoria; species Excalfactoria chinensis. Next base: position 102,924,291 of record NC_092825.1, on the reverse strand, counting down.
ATGTGATGGAAGGTATCAGCCTGTGACACCTCATCAGTAGAGGACACCTGTGCTGTGATGCATGGTACCATTACCTGATTACTGATAGGTTTTGATAACTCCACTGCTTTTATTTATTTTTTTTTAATAATTTCAATTAATTACTAGTGAAATTTAGTAGTTTATTTGAAAAGAGTGGGGTAAAAGTAGTTTTTCTTAATTAAGTCAAATGTTCAGGCACTTTGTGGGAAGGTGTCTGAATGTATATTTCAGAGGACTTAATTTAAAACAAACAAACACTTCAAAACATTAGGATTATTATAATAACAGAGGAAATGATGAAAGGCACTAAAAAAGAGAGAGAGGATGAATACAAGGGGAAGAGCATTTTAACAAAGCGATCTCTCTTCTCCACAGAAGGCCTGCTTCCTAACCTGTATCTGCAGACAATGCTGACTGGAGAAATTAGATGACATTTTTTCCCTTCCCCCTCTGACTCTCTCCCTGAGGACTCAAAGATGTTTAATTTGGTATTCTTTCGAGTCCTCCCTCCCACCCTCTGAAATCTCCGGGGATATTTTATCATGCAACACTGCTAAAATTTAAATGTTGTTAAGCTATTACTGTAGCTGGGATTGTACTTTGCTGCTTTCTTCATCAAAAGAAAAAACAAGCAAAAAACTAGAAACATACACAAATAGAGGTTTGTTTTTTTTAATAGACAATCTGTGTAGGTTTCAGGAAGCAAAGCACTTCTGCAAACTCCCATTTCTGCTTTTCCATGGATCAGTGGGTTAACTAAAGCCTATGAGAAGGCTCTCAGTTATGTGATGGTTGTGACAGGTATTAGATTGGAGGCAAAAAGAGACAAAAAGGACTATCACTCAAAATGGCACAAGGCTGGGCTTATAAAATAAAAATAAATAAATAAATAGAGCTCAGACAGAAGAGTTACCTACGGCTTACTGGCTTTTTTATAATATCAGTGGGCACTAGTAAATGAGTTGGATGCTCAGCTTTGTCTCTTCCACTTTGATTATTAATTCTTTTTAAGCTTTTTATTTTTAAGCCTTTATTTCCCCCTCCTGAGTGAGTGGAAGAGACTTAAAACAAGGAACAACAAGACAGCCTCTTTTGGTGATCACAAAGAAACTCCTAATGTTTATAACTTTTCAGAATATCAGACAATACCATGAGATTCAGAGTAGAGATAGTCAGTATTCTTTGAGCTGATGTTTAGGTGGATGCTACATTACAGCGGGGGCTGATGGTAAGCAGGGGAAAGATGTACTGTAAAAAAAAATAATAATAATTAAAAATATATATATATATATAAATACATACAGACTAATGATTTCAGCATAAGAAGCTTTGGTTTTGAAAGCTGGCAGAAGCTGTCCTTGCTGCAATGAAGATCTGCTTGGACGGCAGTGGAATATCAGCCCCATCAGCTATTGTTTTTAATGCCTTTGTGTCCTGACAAGAGAGAAAGCTGTTTCTCTGGCACATGATAATTTTGGGAGCAAGCTGGACCTCAGGTCTGCATAAAAATGTCTGTATTGTGTGGCTCCCAGCTGTGAAATTTTGCCTGCAGTTTATTTTACCTTGAATTAAATGGATGGTGTCTGGGAGTGGTGCAGGAAAGTGAACAACAGCATCTTGCCTGCAGTCCCATGAGGTACCCTTTATGTTCAGTTGCCGTCTTTGTGCTATGATTTCATGATTTTAAGTCTCAGCACACTAATGATTTTTATCCGCTCAGGATGCGGAGCTGACTTCCATTAAAAGAAATGTGGAAACAGGGAAACTGTGGCTTTGGGTAATTGCAGAGACCTGAATAAACATGTTACCTGTGCTTTTGTGAAGACAGGTTATCATGCTTCAACAAAGCTCCACTTAGCTGTTATCTTTGTTGTTTAGATTCAGCACCTCACTGAAGTGAATAGATGCTCATATGGCTAGTCATATTAATGTGATATAAACCTGAGAAGGCCAAGACCCATGTTAAAATGTGGACTTCACAATTTCATTACTATCTATTTTCATTATCTGTAATATTGTGGTATTGTTTTCTTATTTTGCTGCTGGATCAGAAATGGCATTGCCTGAGCTTATGATCAGGTTTTATTTTTAAGGCTGTGTTTACAGGCTAGAAAATTATCATGAAGCTGCAGAGGCAGTACTGCTGCAGAGGAAAGATTCAGCGTCAAATGTGTAGTCAGAACATACAACATGTTTGATCTTATACCTGTTCTTGGGGAAATATGGAGAAGGAGGCAGAGATGCATAGTTCAGAGACTTAAAAGAACTCCTTTGTTTGTCTTCTTATGTTATGCATTGAACCTGGGTGGATGCACTGGCATTTTTTTCTTTCCCTTTAATACTCAAATGTTTAGAGTGTTTAGTTGAATCAAATAGTTGTTTGGGAAACGAGTGGTGTGCACACTGCAGGCAGTGACTGGGCTGTGAGGGGTGCAAAGAGAAAAACCTCTGTTTTTGAATTCTGGCTGTAGAGATTGTTCCAGGTGAGGGTTATTTTATTTTTTCCTCCTCTGGAACGTTTCAGTAAAGATCCTATCTCTCTTTTCATAAGATTGAGTGGCAAATGGATTTGTTCGAAGAACTAAAAATAAATGAAATCTTTAAGGAATTTTCCTTCCTCTTAGGGTTAATCCCCCCTCTCCTCTCTCCTATCCCCTTCATTTTTATGCTGTAATATCAACAAAGACTCCACTACAGTAAAATCAAAATACCTGAGTGAGAGGTAATTGTAGATGACAAGCAGAAGGTCAGTGGTTATATTATTCCTGCTCACATTTGTTTTCTCTCCCCTGGTACTTCATATGCTTCTTAGCAGTTTCCATCAAGCGGTGTATTGTCTGGTGCAATGTCATTATATGGTAGGAATCGCAGCAGTTCTACAGCTTTCTGGATTTCGTCTTACCAAAGATATGAGCCCACAGCAGTTTGCATTTGTTACTCTTTCTGGTGTACTCAAAATATCTTCTAGTGTTCATGCACAGATGTGAAAGGTTGCTTCACAGAGAGATGAATTGAACCAGCTTGTCATACCTATAAAAATCAATGTGTTTTTGGAAAGGGCAGACATTTGAGGAATAAACTGGAATCTGGGGATTCTCAGCTTCTTAGAGTTCTGTCAAAAGCCTGAATTATTACAACAGGAGTCATGGGTCGGAAAATGAGAGCATTCCATATATCCTGCATTTTGTTTGAAGGGGATCTCCAATTAGGAAAGGTAGGGTTTGTGATTCCACTGGCAGCGTCTACTTTTCACATATGCATTGCACTGTGTGCCTTGTTCTGTGACTCCTGGCTATGATTAATAACTGCTTTTCCCATGGCTCAAAGAGAAAGAGAAATCAAATGCCTTTAAAATAAAAAGCTTCTTCCTCTTTAGGTCTTAACAGAACATGCAAGTCTGCAATCTTTTTGTCAGTGCTGTACAGTAGTAGTGCATGTAAGAGCTCTGCAGTGCACGTAGGTAAAATAGCTCACCTCTAACATGCTCTGTTAGTGCTTCCTGACTAGCATAGAACTAGAAGCAAGCTGAGTAACAGGAAATAAAGAAAATAATATATTTTATGTGAGGAAAGAAGTTTGTTGGAACAGATATATCCCATTAGTGTTGTGATGACATTACATGCCAGGATATTCCATTTTAACTCTGTCATAAATTTGACTTTGCCTAAAGGATCTATCATCGGTGATGTCTGCGTCCCAGTAGCTTCTTTATGGTTTGCAATTGCAACTTCAGCTTCCCTTTTAAGACATCTTTTATCCAGAAACTGGGACTCTGTACCCTTGTAAATTAGGATTGGAGTGCAAAGCTGAAATTTTGCTGCCTCCCTCCTGTTGACAAATGTTCTTTCTTTTCATCTAACTAGCAGACAAGAAAATGAATTAAACATCAGCTGAGTTGGTGAGCTAAATGTCAAAATCCTTTCAAAATGAAGGAAAAAAGCATTTCACCTCACAGGTGTCTAGCAGCCACTTGGTTAGTTAAGATTAAATTTGAATAGGATTATTTTGTTTTATCAGAAATAAAATGAAAGGAGCCCCCCCCCTTTTTTTTTTTTTTTTAAATAATTATCTTTTCCTTCTGCAACAATTAAGGTCATTTTATCCCCCTTCATGGGGAGGGGTATGTGTGGGGGGAGGAAGCAGACAAGAACAACTGCACCATCCTTAGTAATTAATCAGTTTAAAGTGAAGGGATATGATAAAACATCATGTACTATTAGACATTCCTCCCTATAACTACAGATAAAGCACTAGATTATTTATCACAGTTTAAAGTTATTCTAATCTCTTGCTAACTGCATTTAAGTCATGTTATTTAAGCTATGGTTTATATGGTTTAAATGCACTCTTGCTTGTACAGCTGCCTGCCAATGTGGAATTGACTTTAATGACGGGGGCCTTCCTTGACTGGGGTCTCAAAGTGCTTCTGTAAATCAAATGTTTGCAAACAAGAGTATTTTCACTAGACAGATATTATAAAGTGACCTGTACTCCAGATAGGTAAGTAGAGGTAGATAACATATCAAAATTACAGATGGCTCTTTCCCCCCATCACCCCAAACCCACCTAATTGTCAATGAACATTTCCCACACAATTGAGTATAGTTCAAAATTTTATTAAATCACTCTGAATTTATTAGCAGATTAATTAAAATAATGAAATGAATAAGTTGGGGATGCTGCATTCAAAGTTATGCCAACTGTTGCCATAAGTAGGACTGGATCATTTCAATATCATGGAACATAGAAATATTTATATATAATGGACTGGACTTTTTCTTTTCCATGTGAAGCCTTACTCATGAGTTACTGGAAACACATAGTTGCTCACAATCCTATGGGATTCTTCTTGGTTTGGTTCATTCTTGTTGCTTTGGTAGCTGTTGCAAGTCCCTTTACCCTGGGAAATCCCTAGAGGATGGAAGTTGCCCTGGGCTTCCCTTGGAATTCCCTTGCTAAAACAATCCCAGACTGCACAAAGGGAGCTGTTTGAAGCCCGCCAGTGTATGAAGTTGTATGCATTAGTGCTTTGGCACTCCCTTACAGGCAATATCGGCTGGCTCGTCTATGACCTATGGCAATACTTCTCCTTGCAAAAAAGTGAATCTGAGTCTCACTTCTCCATAGGCATATGTGAAAGAAAGGTAGCCTCCAATTAAGATATCAGACAATATCTCAGAGAGAACAGTGATGTCTATACATAAGGGAGAGAGCTCTTGGCAGCTGAATAACAATACCTTCTCAGTCCATTGCCTTTTGAAAAGGAAAGACAACTTCCCTTCTTATCCTTATCTAAACTGTGCTTATGAGACAAGAAACATCCTTTCTGCTTTTATTTTCTCATGTACTCAGCATAATCTGATAAAAGTGAAAGAATCAAAATCCATCACCTGATGTGGAGAAGTATAATTTACTGCCTTATTGAACTCTCAGTTTTGCAACTGCCTACACAGTCTTTTCTGTAGGATTTTGTTGCTTGAGTCTGGCTGGTCTTTCCACCTTCATCTGCAAATTGTCCCATGCTGTTTGTTGTAGACATGGTAGTCTTCCAAATATTGTTACCTTTGTGTACACAGGCCATTGTAAAAACAAAGCAAAACAAGACAAACCATGTTTTTCCTTTATAGCATTAGATCCTTTTTCTAAAATACACTCAGCTGTGCTCTCATTGACCTTGGAGAGTGCATGTGTCATGCTTAGCCAAATATTTTAGTTGCTGGCTCCCAAACTGTTTGGTGAGGGACAGGGGTAAGGATGAGGTGAGGTGTCTTTGAACATGAAATACCTGGTTCATCCTTTTGTGTGAAGGGCTGATGCACAGAAATGTGACTGGCCCTAGGTCATATGTGTTGCATGATGACTGCAGTTACCTCTAGTGGGGTTTCCAGACTGTGGTATGAAACTGGTATGAACTGTCTGCCATTGCTTGTACTTGCTGCATACCTTAGCACTGAACTGCTGCTGTTGGGCATCTATAAAACCATAGACTCTCCATAGTATTGATTAGTAAGCAAAATTTCACATGGTACCTTCTATTATAACCCTAGATGAGTGGCATTTCAGTCTCCTGGCATGCACTGTAGACTGTATCTTCAGTACATTATAATAATGTGCATGCAAAATAATTTGCCTAGAGAAAGATATAAAAACGTTGCCTGCCTTTCCCTCATTCCTTCTGGGCCAGTACCATGTAGAAAACATTTTTTATTTTGCCTCTTTGAAATCTACTACCTCTTGATACGAGAACTTTCAGAATAATGGGCAGAAACATTCTTTGTGCTAAACTTTCTCAGCTGACCAGAGCGTTAAAAGATGTTCATTATGCAAGATTTCTGTAGTAGGTTTGCATTCTCTCATCAACAATCTTTCTTGCTGAATGACTGATTCCCATCGGGGTCCAAGTGGTTAATGTACAACTGCACTGTGAATAACTGTGTCTATCGGTTAAGCAGAGGAAACTAAAAAAGGAAACAATGAAAAAGCATTTACTGGAGCCTTCTGGGTGATTAGGTGGACTGTAGACATGAATTAGATTTAAACTAATATTTTTAGAGCCTTGGATGTTTGAATCAAGCCAGCCATAGAGATAACACACTCTGTATCTCCAGTAAGACAGATGCTTGCTGTCGAGGAGGGGATCATGGCAGTTCAGCAGGGAGCTCTTTGCCAGCCTCTAAGGAGTAGTGAACATTCAATTCGATGACCAGTGATGTAGCTGATAATCAGAAATAAGCAGGACAGGAGAAAAAATAAAGCTTTTTGTTGAGACTGAAGTTTTAGCTGATATGCACTTAAATATGGTGGGATTTTTTTTCCAGATTATCTCCATTTAAAACAACAGAAATGGCTGCATTCTGCCTCAGTTTGGCTCCTGCATTGGCTGAGTATTTCCTTTCCATATATGTTTGTACACTAACACTTTATTTAATCATTCGCAGAACAAAATCCAGCTCTGGAAAATAAATGACAGATGACATTTTGGCTTTTCTCAGCTACAGTGCCTTGCATCTAAAAGAAGATGGTAATATTGGAACAAAGAATGTTTGTTTTTGCTGTAGCTGTGCTATTGATAAATGTTCTGTCTTTTCATCTTGCTTCAGGAAGAAAATATGAATTAAACATTAATTGAACTGTATTGACTGCCAACATGTAGAAATCTTATTGTAGATGTTAGAGAGTGCAGAAGGCTGCAGGGCAGATTGCTGTTTCTTCATTGATTAGTTCAGTGGTAAAAAAGACTTGTTGACAGAGTGCTTTTCTTATGAGAGTAATATTTACTTCCCATAATATTGCAACAGAGGACATAAGTGTAGGAAAGGATGTTTAATATGTGTTCTATATGTGGGTTAGGAAATGCTGATTTCTCTCATTTCTTCTTTGCTTCTAAATGCATTAAGATTTTCAGATTCTCTAAAGAGAAAGATACCATACAAAATTATATCCTACTGGCAGCTGTGAATTTTCTTTTCCTTTGCTATGTGTTTTTTTAATAGTTGCTGGTGGTGCTACAGATTTATGTGCCTTTTCTTTCTTGTGGCTCTTCTCTGTACAGTAATAGGTTTTCCAGTACCCATAGTAACGCATATTGAAGGTGATGGGCAAAGAATCCCAAAGCTGAGATTCTTGGCCTAGATGACTGCACTAGAATTTAAACGAAACCTACAGTAGCATCCTTACGAGAGAATGCTTAAGCACTGAATCAGTGGATGAACAGAGGACTTTAAAATACACCGAGGCTTTAAGACTTCTATATTATATTCATAGAAGGGGATCTTGCTAAATGATGCTTTTGCTTTCAGGGATGGACAGCAAACATTTGCAAATAGCCTGAAAATAAATATGGCTATGAGAAACTGATAATGCTCGGAAGAGGTGGTCATATACCACATATTAAAAACAATCAAACAAAAAAAACAACTCCCACAAAAACTGCACAAAATGAGTTTCCTGGATGGTTTAGTTGATCTGTGAGTACTGTAACTATTAATCCTATATGTTGCAGCAGCACGCGCAACACACAGTTTTCATTGTTTGCTTCTGTAACACAAGCCACAGTGTAATCTTTTTGATTTTGTTTTTCTTTTATGTCTTCCTTTATAACATGTAAGTACGAAAGCTTGAAATTCTCAGGTAGTTGTGATTTTGGTGGCACTGAACGTCTGTCAAATTTTTGTGTAAGCAAATCCTTTGGAACCACAATAGGAACAAATTTTTTTTTCCTATCCCATTCATGCCCATCAACAACTTGCTTGAGCTACAGCAATGGGTAACAAGTGAACATGGTGCCTTGTGTAGCTGTGTCTTTCTCATATTACATAGACTGGGTTTATTTTGCTTGTCTTGTTTTCTCTCCACCCTACCTTCCATTTTCAAATTAAATTCCTTTTTTACTGCGTTGCTGGAACACTCACTGCAAATACTAATTTTCTGTTAGTTTCAGACCACAGACAATGAATGAAGCAGTGGACTTAAATCCCCCAGAATGTGTTACAAAATCAACCCTAAGTATAAGCAAACATCTGTACGCATAAGAAAGAAAGATCACTTTATACTCTTCATGTCTACATTTACAGAAGTCCATTTTCCAAAATTGTCAGTAATGTTGATCACTGGTGAATTACTGATGTGGAAATTCAATAGTTTCATTTATCTGAACTGCACTTTCTGTATCTCTAATGTAGCTGTATTTTATCCAAACTACAAATGCAATAACATTTACAGATACACATATATTAATGCTGAGGTGCAATGGCCATACATTGCCCCATCTTATGTGGTACCTGATAGAAATAAGTTTTCAGATGTTATGCAAAGGTGAACTTTTCCTTCAAATGTTATTTTCTTTCCTTCTGTTGTGCCTTATCTCTTTCCCCTCAGGAATTTAGGATCAAGGCTTTAATAACAGCAGTGATAAGAGAGGGTATGTGTTTGTGACACTGGCTTTTTGCAGGATCTCTTGTGCCTCTTGCTGGATACTTCAGGTATCAGATGCTTTAGCTGTAATGTGAAAACATTCATGACTTTGCCTGCCTAATTTTGGTCAAACAGAGGGAACGCCATAGCATAAAGCGCCAGACCCAGTTAACTTTGTGCAGAGATCTATATTGGGTTGTTTAAGTTGAATGGCCTCCCCGTGTATCATTTCCTACTAGAGGACAAAGGGTTCAGATTAAAGGTGCATCCAAATGTACCCAATGCACGCAGCAGATTAACATGTCTGTTTCCAGCTCTGCCTAAATCATTGTGCAGTCTCCTGCCTCAAACATAAATCACCTAACCTTAATAGAGACTTTAGCTTGGATTAAAATCAAATGCATTCCAACACCAGAAGTTTGAAAGATCTAGACCAAATCTGATTATTTACTTATGTATGTCAGCTGTCTTAGGAAAGTGGAGACACATTAATAGACATGAATGTGTGTTATCTATGAGTTGTGCACTGACCCTGTGTTCTGAGATCAAGCAGTCGACATTATGAGCCCCAGTGCTTGAGAGTAGGGAATTTTTCTGAAATACCATTATTATTATTATTATTTATTATTATTTATTATTATTATTATTTCTTTTTTAAGAGAAACTCTTACACTTAGATAGTTGAAGACTTCTCTTTCTAGAAGACTTAATTTTCAGATGAGCTGGGCTCTGAGCATGCCCAAGGTCTGCAGATGCCCAGCAAAGCTCACTGCAAGACCTCTAGAGAGATGGTTGCAGTGGGGGAAGCTCAGCTTGCAGGTTGCATGGTCCAGTGTCTTACCACAGTGAAGTACACTCTAGTTGTGTGCTTTCCTAATGTGTCCTCTTGGTTGCACCATCCAAGTAACTAAGCACAGTCGATCCTATCAGTGGTTTGAGACCGTGAGCCTTCAGGGACCAGGTCTTCATGTGTGTCCAGTGACTCCATTACACACTTACTTCTACCAGGTAGATGCAGATTAAAGTAGAAGAAAAGCCTTTTGCTGTCTTGCCTATCCCCTCAAAAACAGTCTGTGACAGAAGGCTTTTCTTTACTGGGACAAAGTAGGCTTGTGCCATTACAGCTGCAGATTTAGGATTAGCTCCTGCAAGTCTCTCTGTATTCAGGTTTGTCAGAGGAAGTGTGGGTTCCCTGGGAAGCCATGTGCTGTGCTTCTGTGGTAGCAAAGCCCTTGCCTCCCAGCTCAGCTGGGGCTGTGCCTGCCAGGGATGGAGATGCAAACCACTCTGCACTGTTATCTTCTCTCTGTCCTGCTGCGTGTGGCTTTTTGTTTAAAAGGAAAATTTGCTGTGAATTGAAGATAATCGCACCCCCCTCTGCTTCAAACTACCTACCTTATTTCAGCTTTTGTACTCACGTCCTTGCCATTATTTAAATTAATCTCTGATAACTCTAAGGATTTTGCTTGCTCTAATTTGTAAAATGCCTGAGTTCATTCAATCAAACATTAATTCAGTCCTCAAAAGATATTTACGTTATGGATTGATAGTATAGTTTGCACTAAGCCAGCACACTGGTGTAACCCTGACTGCTAGAAGCAGCTGCTTTTAATTGTCTCCAATGGTGACCTGTCAAAAATTGATCCTCTTCTTGTTCTGAAACCACAGTGACTACTTTCTAAGGTAATTATCTAGGTGACTCCCAGAAAGGAAGATAAGTGCATGATAACAAATTCTAGCATACTAAATCTGGTCATTATCAGTACAAATCATAGCCACCTGTGCCTTTTTCTTTTCTTTTTTTCCCTCCCGTATACTCGTGATAGTGAATAGGATTTCAAGTCCTACACTGAAGTTTTTCTTTCTACATGAGTGAATGAGCAGTAACATTCTGCTTAACTTTGAGATCTGCAATATTCAGTGTTGCTTGAATGAAAATATTATGCCTTTTGAAAGCTGATTTTGCAGCATCAGGACTGTAGTTATCAAGTAGAGATTTTTTTTTTCTGTTAACTGCGCAAGCCCAGCAAGAGGTTTAGAAGAGGTGATTTGAATGCAAAATCACAGGTCTGGCTGCATTTTTGGCATGATGCGATTTTCTGTTTACCCAGAATCAATAACTTCAGCTTACAGAGGGCTCTGGTAATGCTTGTGGATTTTGACTGCCACTAATTTTTAACTGAAAAAGTGTTTTGAGCTGTGGTGTTGGGCGCATGTCTTTCTATTACTTTGAAGTCCATGGGGTGTGCTGTCTCAATTGGAGGAAAAATATTTATTCTGGTTTGAGAATCTTTAATTAATCAAGATTAGTTTCTTTTGCCAGCGCAAGGAAGGATGGTAAAGAAGTTATGTTTATGTCTGAAAGCAGAAAGATTCCTCTCCAACTGCAAAGCTGCGTCAGATCATTTTAAACACAGACACATTAATAGTGAAAGGCCAAATGATGCTTCCTGTCATTTATTAAGCTTTGTTAATGGTTAATGTCTTGCATTTGCATTTTAAGGGTTGGACCTCTCTATGTGTACTTTTTTCAAAGACCTTTCAGTTGAGTTATCCAAATATCAAAGCCTAGAAAATGCAGACATTTGCACTTGGTGAGGCACTGGACGAGTTAGTAATGGAGTTGGATGCAGTTTTTTAATTTAAAAATTTTAATTTACTAATTAATTTAATAAGGCTCAAATACCAGTATGTCAGCATAATGCAACATATCTCTCACTTTTCATATTTAATGATATTTGCCTTTTTAAACTCCTGATGGGTAGAAATTAAATCAGTGCTCGTACCTTATTCTTTTTGTATAGTCTGCATTCTATAAGCGTATGATTGCCATTAATTTTTGCATGTGCGCTGTTTGATAAATGTAAGCAGGTCCCTTACCATAAAGCAAACATTAATAGAGTTCATGAAACAATGGAAAACATTTGGGTTTGTTGAAATTTGTTTTTTCTTAGTGTTACTAATATTTTAATCTAGTTAGTGCTTAGAACATGGCATATTTCAGAGAGCCATACAGTGTGTGTAAAATGTTCTTGTGCAAAGTAAACCTTCTTGTGATCGATACTTTTTGGCTTTTAGTATTATCTTGCATGTGGCTTTTTAAAAAATAAAAAACAACAGAAATACATATCCATTTTTTCCCTCTCATTGTGATTCAGGTTTTCTCTTCTTTTTTTTGCACTTTATTGGCCTATTCCTTACAGTACGTCTGCTTCATTGAAACATTTCAACCATTTACTGTCTCATCTTTCCATTTATTTGAAAATAAAATTTGTGATCTAAAACAGCAGCATTTTTTAATTGGCTAAATGCATTTAGTTCTTCTTTCCTGAAACGCTATTTTTTGCTTTCAGCATCAGATTCATTGCAGGTATCTGCTTCTGCCAGTGACAGTTGAAGGGTTCTGATGGTTTTGCATTTGTTTTGTGTTCATTTATTTTTTTTATTCTCAGCTAGCTTGTGGTACTAAACCTGTGGTTTTTTTGTTTTGTTCTGTTTTGTTTTTCCTTCCCTGGCAGCTTCAATTTGCAAAGGCTGAGCAGGTCAATCTATTGTCCTTGCTGGCGGCCTGAGATGCTTCTGGCCTCCTTCACAATAGGCAGCCTTTAGGGGTCAGAGCCTGCATGTGGCTGATAACAGTGCTATTCTTGGCTGGAAAACACCATGATTAGTGAGCTTCAGTTTGCCTCAGTGTGGGACTAGAGATCAGTGACAAATCCTAGAGATGCCACATTCAGGGATCTCATCTGTCCGTGGCTTTTTCTGTCAGAATGGGAACTGCAAACTCAGAAATCAAAACACTGCTGCTTTTCTTTTTGTTTGTTCGTGGGCTGGGTTTTTTGTTTGTTTCCTTTCTTTTTTGGTTGAAACTTACTAATAAATAATAGTGTGAAGGAGTAGGGAGGGGGCAGACACCATATTTGCTGCCTCATCCCTATGGAGCGTACGTACAGTCTACAAGTCTCTGACAGAAGTTATGCAACCTGATTTCTGTCGTCACAAGCCCACCTTCCTTCCCCTGCCTTTGGGACAGAGCAAGCCCTGATCAGGGCACAGGCTGGAATTGGCCTAGTTGGGGAGCAACTCTATGGGAAGGGCACTGGGGCTGCAGTGGGCAACAAGGACAGGAGGCCTCAGTATGTCCTGGCAGCAGCAAGGCCTGGGATCAGGCTGCTCTTAAGTGTCTGGCAGAAGGATGAGGGACAAAAGTAATGAAAGCTTCAGACTGGACATGAAGAAAAATTCTTTCCCCACCCCGCAAGAAACTGGGTAGGCTGCCCAGAGAGGTTGTGCCATCTCTTGAATGTTTTCATACCTGACTGGAGCAAGTCTCAGAGTTGACCATGCTTTTGAGCATAAAGTTGGACTAGCTGAATTATCTTGTGCTACTCTCATTTTTCTCCTTTGAATACCTTCTGAAGAAATCACCTTGAGCCTATCTACTGATAAAGATACAGAAAGAGGTATAGGTCAAAATGTAGGGCAGGACTTAGTGTTTCTATATATTTAAAAGTAAAGTAGAATTTAAAGTTCTCAAATTCTCTACATGTAGGCGGAAACTGTGAAAAACCTTAAAAATGAAATTTATTATGCATGGATCCTGGTTGAATGGCTTAAATGGGTAAAATCAGACACTTTATTCAGGCTTAGAAAAGGGTTGTAATCATGAACTGAACAGCAAAGATGGAACTATCTTCCATCTGCCGATTATTAATGCAAGATCTGTTTAGGAATGTAAAATTTTAATTACAGTAGTCCTAGGTTTATTAAATGCAGTGCTCTAGGCAAGACTGTATCAGAGGAGCATAGTACAATCTTTCAAGAATTCAAATAGGAAGAAATGAATGATTATAGAGAACAGTGATAGAAAGGTGGAAAGAAATTACAGCAACATACAGCACTCTTCAGTTACTGGTGTTATTACAGAAGAAGAAAGCAAAGAACAGGGAGTAATAAAGTAACTTTAAAAAGTGCTGTTGTGAAATCAGGATAGTGCAGGCAAGGAAGAAGGAAATGTGGTGAAAACAAAAAAGAAGTGTGTGGATTTAAAGTCTTATGTGGGAAAATGAAGTAAATAAGAATGACATACTGGTATGAGAAAGATCAAAGGAAAAAGCTGTATCAAAGAAAAATCACCATATTTTAGAAACCTGTAAAATACAGAAGTATATCCTACAGATTAAAAATGAATCACATTGAATGCACAAGGGAAAACATAGACTAAATTGTAGATAGTTACATTAATAAATGAAAGAGGCAAAAATGTAATGTTTTTAGATGTTGAAGCCAATGAAACACTTCTAGAAGTGTCTTCACATGTGTTGTGGAGTACAAAGAAGAACGCATGAATCCTATCCAGCATTTTGGTGTGAGGTTATACAAAACTGAAAAAGACAATATCTCTCTTAAATGATACTGGCTCATCCTTATTCTCTGCTTCTAGCAAAGTTAGGTAATAAAATGCCCTTGCAGGAATGGATTCCCAAGTCCTTGCTTTGCTATAATCTACAGCATTACTAATACACCAGAGAATCAAAACTATGCTTTACTAGCCAAATAAACATGAAAAAGCAAAATTCACATTTGCTGCATTGATATTACAAGTTGCACAGTACTTTTAGGGCATATATATATATATATATATTATAAAATTTCCCATTATAAGTTAGACAGAAAATGCAGGATTATTGCACACTACTCAAGGAATTATAATACTAAAGACTGACTGTTTTTTAGAGAATTATGCAACCTTAATTAAAGAAATCGCAATTCTTTTTGAGAAGTCATTGAAATGACATGGATTGAAACACTAAGATGTGTTCTGATGTTTTTTCAGTAATTAGAGATAAAGGTTTACCACTCTTTTCTATCAGATGAATGGCCTCTGGTGACATTGTTGGCCTTTTTGTTTAATACATACTTCCATTCTTTTCTTATTCTGTTCTTCTACTTTCAGCAGTGGCTAAAACAAAACTTGTACTTAAATGACCTCTTCAACTAAAGCTTGTGCTAGCTTGAAATTAGTAGATCCCTACTGTTAGTGACTAGGTTATTTCCTGTCTTGAGCAGCAAATCCTTCAGAAGTTTAACTGAAATTTTGTACTCTTGATGTGCTGTACTACAGTGTCAACTTCCTGGTCAGACTTGATCAGTTTTCTTTGAACTTCCTGCCAAGATTCATCAATGATTGCTTTGTGTTTCCAAAACAAAGTATCCACTGAAGACGTGAAAGTAAAGATGCATAAGAGAAGTATAAATCCTATCAAATGACTTCTCCAGAACTTTCAAGGAAAAATTTTCCTTGAAAGCTACTACAGGTTTCTTGTCTGAACCAGTTAACTTGTGAGGGATTATTGACTGGGGGAAGAAGGGAAGTGTGTAATAATATTAATGTTCACCTACAGACTAATTTAATGAAACAGAAATAGAAATACTGAGTTAAGGGATCAGCAGTTAAACAATATTCATATCCCCAGGAAATAAAGTCTAAGAGGGAAACAGCAGTAGCAAGGGAAATCTGTTCCAGTTAGAACATAGTTCTTTGATTACCTGTGATGAGGAATATATATACAATACTAAAATGTATTTATGGCAAAGGAAAAAAAAAAAAAAAAAAAAAAAAAAAAAAAAAAAGGAAAGAAAAAAAGGTGAGAAAATTGAATTATGAGGTGACTTTTACACTAGAGATGGAAAAAAAAAAAGCAATCAAATGTTCCCCTTACTGTGCCTAAATAGAATCAGCAAAAAATCTGCTCAAAGGACACTACTGAATAATTATGAATAGAATTTTTGGTTGTGATAAATAACCACCACTCTATAAACATCTCTTGTCATGGTCTAATAGCAGAAGAACAAAAAGCAGAGACCATCTCTCTCATGGCTTTGTTCTTGGTACATTTCTTTTACACTAAACTAATTCTTTCATTGAAGCTATTCCCATTTTAACCAGCTTTAATGAGAAGACAAGCTTAAAAATACCAGCAGATACCTCTTAGTCATACCTTGCTCTTTCAGCCTATCCTGAAACACATACTCTGTATGACTGTAAGAGAAGGAATGTGTGACTTACAAGGATAGTGTTCTCCAGTGAAGTTTTAACACTGTGAGGAATGATTTGTATAGGTGAATAGATGCCTTCAGCATAGTGGCATTTTCATAAATAAACTCTGTCTTGCGTAGCTGTACGTTTGATATCTCTATACTTCTAGAAATGTAGCACTTTATTCTTCTCGATGCTCCTACTTTGTTTCTAAGCAAAGACCATTATTTTTCAGGTAGACACTTTGGGCAGAAAATAGTGATTTTTCTTATGCAGAAAATTTCCTTTTCCATGGTCCTTCAGATGTTCAAAGAAGGGTGAAAAAATAGCTATTTGTGGAAGGAAAGCACTCAGATAGGTTTATGAAACAATTACATCAAATCTAGCATTTGCAGAACGTATCTCCACTTCATTGTTCCTGCCCTCAATAAATATTTAGGTTTAAGTTTCACTTCAAATTTATTCTGTTTCAGATTACACCTCATACAATTTATTCTGTATAGCAAAATATTTTACAAAAAAATTATTTGCTACACAGTGAAAGGCTGCTCCACCGAAGCTGGTAATAAAGCAAGAATGAAGAAGCTCCAGATGACCTTAGCAAATCAAATGCCATCATGTCTGTTAAAAAAATTACTGTGTGTTACAGTAAAGTTGAGGCCTTCGGTTGATAAGCAAGGGAGTTCGGATGGTAGATGTCTATTTAGGTTTCTGGGTTTTCTGTCCCACTGCAGGGTTGTTTCAACTGTTTTATACCATTGTATCAGTCTGTGCATTGTAGCAGACCACAGTGGAACTACCCTACGCTCTGATTAAGTGTTCTAGAGTTGAACACTGAGGCAAGAATTGGTCCTGCTTTCTGGAGTAAGACATCACTGTACATCACAGCCCATTTTTTCTTGACTTCTATGTAGTCACTGATTGTCTAAGAGCAGATCTGGAATAGGAATTTCCCACTCAGCCTTCATCCCACATGTCTCATTCCTTGTCCCTTCTACAGGAGATTGATTTTTGAAGCATTAACAAACACTTGTTTGGGTTTTACTTTGTTTTCGAATGTCATAGTCAGTAGAATGCATCATGTATGTGACATGGAGACTGTAAACCCTTCTCATAAGTAGGACCTCCTAAACTGGTTCTGTCAACAGGAGGACTCTAACAAATTGAATTTAATGCATTCAAGGGGAGTCAGTGACAACACTGAGAGCTTGCAAGCTTTCTTTTGATTCTCTCTATGTGCTAGGTGAATTTGTGGTTTTCTTAACAATCTCTGTAAATTCTTTCTCTTTGCAAAGATGTTTTATAATATTCAACTTTGATATTATTTTTTTCTCTATTCGTGATATTTTTATAAAGGAATTACGGGAAAAAAAACTTTCTACTAAGTGTTCAAAGAGTAATAGTTGTAGGAATTATGAGTTAAGAGTGGGATATTTTTTAATTAATCCATCAGATTCTGATGTCTCAAACCACATTTGTAAGGCAAAACGAAGTCCATTAGCTGTTACAAGCAGCAAGAAAAAAAACATCTGTCTTTATTTAAACATATAATAATGATACCTTTGAGACCATGCTAATTGGTCTCAGAAACGTGTTTGAAGTAATCAAGAAAGCATCCCTGACTCATGTCTCTTTATTTTTCATCTTAAGTATCTAAGTAGTTTTCAATTTTTATTTCACAGAACATATTTTTGGGGAGTCAAATTTGCTCATCTATGAAACGTTAAAGCTAATCACTTGTTTTGTGTCAGTTATTCCCTTACATTTGAGTCAGAAAGCAAATCTGCCTAAAAGTCACTAGAAACAAGCAGGAAACTGCAGGCATTATTCTCTTGTCTGAGGTGTTGGATTGGCTGTCATCTTGAGAAATGTAGTTGTCCTTTAATCCAAACACCATTTTATGTACATTGTAAAAATGATTTCTACCCAATAGTCACATCTAGCCATTGGCTCGTAAATTCTTACCAGCTTCATCTTGTTGTCCCTGATGAAGGACGTTCTGTTACTTGAAGCCAAGAGTCCTTCCAGCTAGCAATCATGTGATGAGTTTTGAAACAAACAACAGACATCAGAATTAATAGAAAATTGCTGTATGGGACAATTAAACCAAAGCAAAATTAGATAAGTCTAGTCCTCTTTTTGAAGTCTTCTGAAAAAAAAAACAAAATGTGTATGTATATATATATATATATATATATATACATACACACACACATATATATTGTGTGTGCTCGTGTACATAAATATGTGCATGGAAATGCAGTGCTTCTGGAGTTTTGCAGATTATTTTCACTGAGACAGAAAGATAAAAGTCTTCTGGCAATGTTGTTCATCTTTCAACCGTTACTAAATGGAGAGTGAAGTCGAGTTGTAGTAAATAATAATAATCATACTGTAGACTGATTACTGGACAACTACTCAATAAACCTGGTTTATTGCAGCTGGGAAACTACTTTCTTGAAGCAGTTATGACCACCTCTAAATCAGCTTTCTTAGTAATGTGTCAATTCACATTCCATAAAGCTTGCATTGCTTTGACTGAGAACACAATTTTTTATTTTTTTTTTAAGGGATGCAGTTAAAACAGGGCCAGGTAGGATTGAATCTCTCTAGAAGTTCTTTGTCTTATAGGATTCTCCACAGTTAAAGCTGAGCCTAGGAATGTCATCTTTCTCTTAAGTGTTACTGCATTCAAACAGCATATATGCTTTCTTTAACTTTTTTGTTTCTTTGGTTGGTTTTGGTTTTTGTTTTGTGTGTGGGGGGTATATTTTTCTACCCTTCAAAGCTTTTTATGTTACTCGGCAACAGTGAAAGGTAGGAGTGCTTGCTATATGGGAATTGTATTTTTATGCAGGAACTGGTATTGTCTGTCATTGTTAAGGATCTATCTTCTCCAGTGATGTGATTAAACAAGAGCCATCTTTGGTTTTTCCTCTCTCATGAACTATAGGGAAGTTATTTTACCTCCTCTAACAAAGATGCCTATCATGGAAAATAAATGCACTCTCTTTCAGAAAGACTTTGAATAGGCCTTTCTCTGTCCATTGATTATGGGTGCCCTCCTGATCATCTCTGGCGACATG
This sequence comes from Excalfactoria chinensis, assembly GCF_039878825.1. NCBI lineage: Eukaryota > Metazoa > Chordata > Aves > Galliformes > Phasianidae > Excalfactoria > Excalfactoria chinensis. The sequence continues at coordinate 102,905,232 of NC_092825.1, read as the reverse complement.
AATGGACAGGATGAATCTCATTCAAGACTTGTATGTTTTTGAAGTGGTTCTCTTGTGTAATTGCATACATGAAGAAAGGAGTTGGAAGACTTTTGATCTATTTTTTAACAACTTGACTGGTTTTTGAAGTCTATGGTGTGGTCTTAGAATGGCCTTGATGGGGCCACCTTTCAAGGTGGAAAATTCACGAAATTTGATAATTTGGACTGGTCTCTTCCTTGAGATATTCAATACACACAGCTCCCATAGTTATCTTTCTGTTGCCCCCTGGAGTGTTCTCAATGAACTTCCTGTCAGCCTGTGCACACTGTGATACTGCTCAGGACAGTTATGTAGCCTGTCTCCTCTTCGATTTTGTATATAAAAATTAACAGTCCCTTTGTTCGCATGCTTTCTGCAACATGTCAACAGCAGGGAATGAGGAAGAACAAATATCTTTATGTCCTTTAGATATAAGGTGTCAACACAGCAGCAGGCAACTCTTGAAGAGAACAGACCATCATTGGTCCCCTGCTTACAAAACAGGCTAATCATGGGAAAAAAAAAATAAAATAAAATTTAACTGACGGCTCTGATGGTCATGGGTAGCAACCTACAGAGAAAAAATGACTGGGAGCAGAACTGTGAGGATGTATGTATGGGAGGAGGGAACTCAGTGCTGAGGAAGAAAATGCAGGAACGTGTAGGAAAAGGGGTGATGGAGGATGAGTTTAAAAGTAAGGGAAGATTTTTTTGGGGGAAAATAGAGAAAAATAAAAGAGAATAAGATCAAAAGAAAGATCAGAACAGGCATCTGATGTAAGCAACAGAATTTTAATGAGGAGTTGATGGCTATCCATCCTTAAATTAGGGTTAAAATATCCAAAAAGTAAAAAAAAACCTTGAAATTGTCACTAAAATAGGTTGTAATGGGTAAGGAGAAATGAATGAAATTAAAAGATGACATTAATTTGATAGAGTGGTTAGTAACATTTTACAGTAACTTGAAATCTTTATTCAAGTTGTGTGCTCTGCAGATTTTGACTGCCTGACCCAATGCTAGTAAACTTTCCCTAGACCAACGCATTAGCATGTGTGCCTCTGATTCTCCTTAGTACCAGAATTTCAGAGTAGTCGAAAGCAGCACTCAAGCCTTTGACAGTCTTGTCGGGATCCCAGATGTCAATCATTAAGCAGCTTGAAATTCTCTCTTGAAACTCTTCTACTTGATGTGATATCCAGTAGGGAGCCAATTTAGAGAGTAGAGGACAGGTGCATTATGTCCAGGCTATAGCTTCCTCCAGGCTGGTAGTTTTATACCTTGGTTGATTGTGTTGTTTTAAGCCAGCCAGGAGATAATGATGACTTTTATAAATCTGAAACTTTTTTTTTTCTCCCTGTAAGTGCAAATGTGTTACTAGAAAATGAGTCAGGAGTCATTTAGGGACTGTAAATTGAGATTAGGAGCTAATTACAACTGCTAGGCGAGAGCTGGTGTTTTCACTGAAATAGTGATATAACCAGACAATCAGAATTGTTCTTTCTACTTGTTAAAAAGATGGGCTGTGTTCCCGAAGTCATGGTTTTAGGGTTTTGTGTTGTTTTTATTATTCTTTTGAGGGGTTATTCTGTTATATTTTCTGACTTTGAGACATTGAAAGAAATCACTCATCTATTTATTTATTTGTTTTTAAACATCAATTTAACTGATTTATTGCATTGATTCCCAGAATCTTTGCAGTAGAGTTAGAAGGAATATAGAGTAATCATATTAATTATTGCATTAGTATCTTAATTACTATACTATTCTTAAGGAATATCTCCAAAACTGTTATTGTTAGTTAAAAATTTTAACCAATTTTTCTTCAGTTTGTCTCTTTCTTCACAGTTTCATGAAATTTTAATTTTTTTGTTCTGTTGGCTTTCCATGCATAAATGGTGTTTTTATCTACTTAGATCTGCAAGATTGGTCGTTTTATGACCTTGAATATCTGTGTGTCTTTGTATAGCAGTAAACAGAACAGGATCCTGCTGGCATACTTGGTAATTACAAAGATTATAAGATTAAGACAATATTTAGTTATTATGAGATTTAACTGTAATAAGTTAACCCTTTCAAAGTTCCTCATTAGTAGCACAGTGCTGTCTTTGTGGGCCAGCTTTCTGCTCCAGGAGAGGTGAAGGCCAAAGGAAATGGCAAGAGAATAACAGCTATGAGTCTGCATAGCTCATCCTGTATCTTGACTGCTGGTCTTGACTTGGAAGGGAAACAAGGGGGATGGAAAGCTCAAAACTGTATTTCTCGCAGGGAACTCTGACGGTAGAGCTCAAATGAACCCTGAACAAAGCCTTGCTTTGACAAGTCTAAATAATTCATTTGGCTTAGGATTTTTCTTCTGATGGAAAATATGATCTTAGGGTCAAAATCTTTCATTTAGAAGAGTTCCAATGCATGAAAGGTTTTTATTTTTATTTATTTATTTTCCTGCCAGAAAGCCTCTATTTTTCAGTCTTTTATTCCTCAGTCTTTGATGATAAGCAAATGTTTATCTGATTTATTTATTTATTTATTTATTTAAGAATTTTAGCAGCTCTGGAGTAGCTCCTACAGAACAAGTTATTATTTTTCAAATAACTGTGGCTAATATCTAGATTGAATAGTGGATTAATTTTGGAAGCCATAAGTTATCCATTATTCCCGAAGTTCATGAGCAGATAAGATCCTACTGTAGGCAACCTAGAAAATGTGGAAGTTCCTTAATTTTTGTGGAAATTCAGAAATTTAAATTTGACTAAAATAAACATAGAGATTGTTCACAGGATCCACGTTTACTGGTATTTATCAATATTTTTAGTTTATTTTCCTTGGGCACTGAGAGACAAGGTCTTCCAACCCCTCAGCTTTTAGGGATTGGAAACCCATCTCAGCATCATGGCTCACACATTGTTTTTGTTTTTTAATAGTTTTCTGTCTATATTTCCTTTCCTGTGTGTTACAATGATTTTGTTGACAGAAGTGTGGTACGCACATATGGGAACTATAACATCGACTCGTGATTGATGTAGAACATGCCTTAGCATAAGGACAAGAGAGAAGCTGATGACATTGTTTGGGTTTACATCAACTCTATGTATGAGTTAGCCATGCTTTATTAAACGGACATCTAAGTTTTTTATTTTAAGCTTAATCATATAGATATTAATCGTATAGACAGTTTTTCTCATTTTTCTATGTGGAACAAGAGCAAGTTCTATATGGAACTGAAAGCAATTAGTTAAAGGTGTACAGTCGAAGTAGATAATAGCACTACAGAAATACTGCATAAAATGAACTTGTAGTACTGTTTCTTTCTGTAATACTGTATAATAGGCACTAAAAATGAAATGAATTATTACAAGAAATTTCCTGCAGAGCATTAGAAGTCTTTTTTTGGTTTTGTGTCCTAAAGAAAAATGATTTCTTAAGTATTTTTAAAAATATTTCTAGGCGTGTAAGATTCAATTTCTATATGTATTGCAAAATAGCATCTGATTTAAAAGTAAGGAAATAAAAATTCAGGATTGCAGTCACCTCAAAAATTATTGTGATTCCACTGAAGTGCCCCAGTCTTGCCCAGGAAATATGGACAGAATCTACTTCTTAAAAACACAGAAGTGCTAATTTGCCCTAAAAATGTGATGTCTGAGAAGAGCTGGGCGTGTGCGTATATGTGTGTGTATATATATATATATGTATGTATGTATGTATATATGTAAAATAGCATAGCATATTTGAACTAAACAACCTTGTTGGAAATAGAGGTTATGAAGCTGCAGTTCTTCTACCCGGAGGATAGTACTGCTTTTTAGATTTTTGTATTGACTTCTTATCTTTTAAAATTCAGTCTAAGAATCTAGCTGGGCCTATAAGTTGGGTAAGCTGACAGGGACATGTTCTTAAACAAAGTGCTAAGTCAGGGCCCTAGTTCTGAAAAAATCCTCATGTCAGTACACAGAAAAATTATACTACTGTATCTGAAACTGGAGCACTGTAATGTTTCCTTTTTATGACCTTGAAAAACTAGAAATGAAATAAATGAATTTTAAAATTCAAATTTAACCTTGCAGAGATGCTATTGCTTAAAAAATAAGTGTTTTTTTTTTTTCTTTTTTTTTTCCCCTATATTGTGAAACAAATTTCTGTTTTATTGAAAGGGGTTTACCTAAAATAAAAATAGAACTGTTACCAATGGCTGGGATTAAAAGTCCTTGAGGATGAGGGACAAGAGCTTTCTGTTTGGAGTGTTTGTTTACTTGTTTGGTTAGTTTGTTTTCTTAATAATAATAATAAAAAATATCTACCAGGTGCTGAATTTCAAATCAAGTTATATTAAGTGTAATGCTTAATTGAGAAAAATTAGATGTAGTGTTTCTCACTGTCTGTCCTGTATGATATTTGACATTTTTTTTAGTCAGAAGTAACAAATCAAGAAACAAAAGAAAATGTATTGAAAATATATTGAACACAAACATGTAATTTGGACTTAGGGAAGTGTATGCAGGTTTGATAAGATTTGAAAACCATTTAGGGTAGTCTGTATTTCAAGCAAAACGTTATTTACTTTTTTATTAATAAGAAAGTGCATCTTTGAGTATTAGATTATTTAGATTGATATTAAAGGAAATCCATTTCATTGACTGTGTAGGACATCCCAGGAGACATGTCACCTAAAGCTTCATCACTTTGTCAGAGATTTTGATGTGTTTCATGTGCATCATTTCCTCCTTTTTTTTTTTTTTTTTTTTTTTTTTTTTTTTTTTTTTAAATTGATACGTATTTTCGTCCAAATGATGTTTTGTTTGAAACAACTTTGGAAGAGTCTGTGAAGATCTTGTTTGCTGCAGTTTCTCAGTTATGCAGTTTCATTTTGTAAAAACTTTTCCATAGAGTATTCAATATTGCGTGGGATGAAGGTAAGCAGCATTACAGGTAATAAATACTGCAGCTGGTAAACTGCTAGCTGAATCTGAAGTAGAAACGGAGAGAGCTTATAAACTCAAAAGGCATAGAGATATAATAAAAAAAAATTAGAAGAGGAGATTGAAGTTATGAGGAAAGAGCTCCAAAATTAGGTTGCTGTTGGTAGGAGTGCAATTTTTTCTCCTCTGCAGATACAGTTTTACTTGGAGGATATGTCAAGTGATGTTTTAATGAAGAGTACTGTAGTTAACAAGTAGGCAAAATGCTGACTTTGACTAGTGGTTATTAGTTTTTCATCTCATGTGAATTGTTATTTAATTGCATAATGTTACTTCCTATCCAGTGATTGAAACAAATAATGGCTAGTAAATAGAATAAATTAAAAAGAATGCAAGCGTAGCTGAATAGGCTTGACATTTGAAAAAGCTTTGTGGCTGCTTGGTATATTGCAGGCATTAATCAGGAGCAAATCTATGTGATGCTTGAGAATCCGTTCTTTGGTGGCCTATTTGCTGACCATTTCTCCCCTTCCTCTCAACTGTAACCAAATCTGTGTTCCTCAAAAAAGAACTTATTTGCTTTGCTGTACTTGAAGCACAGTGTGCATGCACAGTGTCTCCCATCCTCCACTTGGCCCATTTCTTCAGTTCTGGGAGTCAGTAGAACACTGGAGGTCAGCAGTTGGTCTTCTTGCCCAGTGTGAACTTCAGGAGTAAATGTCAGCAAGCTCTTAAGCCCACAGTGGATTTCTCATCAAAGTTTAAGACCTTGGTAATGCTCTTACTAATGCTGTGGCAACGATCAACATGCGGTATGTATTTCCATTTTAGAGGATAAACACAAGGACTTGACTGAAACAAAACGACTCTACAAGAAGGGCTGTGATCTTAGCAGTCTTTAAGTTTCTTTAATATAAACTGTCCATAAGAAGCTTTGTCCTTGTAATCCTTGCTGGTTTTTAGACAATTTGTTGTCTTACAATTAAGTACAGATGGTTTGGAGCAGTAATGCTGATAAACAAAGATGCTTAGGATTGCTTCAATTTCCGGGTTGGATTTTAACAGTAATCCATGTCTGAAACATAAGAAATCTGTCTTTGTCTGAACTTTAATGGTCATTTACAGATAGCTGACATATTTTTCTGATTAAAGTATATATGTAAAATAATGCCTTAATTATATTTAGTGTAGAAGGAAATCTGTAAGAAGTCTGTATAATAGCTGTTCAATCTGTTCTACATGTGGTACAACTTGATGCTTTGTTGTCAAGCAAGAAGGGTCTTCTGCCATTGGGGAGGTTTGATTTTGCAGATGCAATGCCACTGTGAAGAAATTGAAACATATGGAAAACAGTTATATGTACGTAATTATCTAATGTGGAGAAAATAGCTAATGACACCCAGATTCATGTGCTAACAGTTTTTTTGGAAATTGTCTTTCTCTGCTTGAAACATAGGCATGGGCAGATGTGTAAGTCTTAATACTTCAACTGATTTGAAAATTTATGGGGACACATGATTGGTTTCAAGGTTCTAAGGTTTGCTAGTCTGTAGGATAGTCATCTTAAGTTGTTAAATGTTCGTGTCTGATCATTTTAAAATGTGACCAGTCACCTGTGTGATTTTGGACCAGTGGGACTATGTTATACAGCAGCTGTACACTGCCCGTCATTGTTTCTGTGTTGACCCCGAAGCTCTCTGTAGCTTTAGCAAGATGAGATCTTTAGTGTCAGCAGACAGCACATCAGCACTGCTGTATTAGGAAGACATCAGATGCATGTTGCTTATGTGTCCAGTGCAACTTGCTTCAGATTGTGATTTAATAGTATATGGTATCCAATTATGGTATCGAGTATTTTGGGATGAGAGAAGCTGGGAGTTGCTTAGGGCAAGAGTAAGTGGAATCCACAGATGTCAATCCAACCAGGACCATTTTAAATGAGGTATGTTGCTTCTTTGCCTCTCCTGGAAGCTTTCCACACTGGCAGGTGCTTCAAGTCCAGAAAATATGGAAGTTTTCACTGCTGCTCTGCAACAGCAGTCATCCATTGTTGCAGCCTCTGTGCTTCACTGTCCTTCCAGGTTGGCTGGCTCAAGGTCTCTTGCTGGCTTCCACACTGTTAGGGGCATTCCTGCTGGCAGCAGTGTCCCTGCCCTTATCTCCAAAGACAAGCACATGCAAAGTGAGGAAAGTCACCTTTCCCTTCATCATCATTGCACAGTCCTCTCCCTTGCTTTTTTCCCCAGAAGCAGATTCCAAGCACCTATTTACTCCTTATTTTCAGCATTTTTCAAGCCTTCCACATTTAACTTGCTCCCTTGCAGTGCCACCACTGCAGGTGTTTTTGTTTTTGTTTTTTTGTTTTTCTTTTCATTTCCCCCCCAATAAAGTGCTTAAAAGTTGGTGTGTTTTAGAGGACAGAAAGCATAGCTAATTTCCTTACCTGGCTATTACTATCAGCAGTTCAAGAAAGTGTATTGGCAGTAGAACATCTACCATGACACCATTCTCCAAATCTGGTTAAGCCAATGAAAAATCTTCTGTTGTGAGTGGCTAGAGTCTGTATTTGGACCTCACTCCTGTACATTTCTGGTTGTTATTATTGTATTTTTTCAGAATGGTGACTCAGAGTTAAGATGACCTATCACCATGTCGTTCCACTTTAATTATTGTGAATGATTCCCTTTAGGTATCTAGAAGGAGACTATAGGAAGGAAGGGAGCAGGCTCTTTACAAGAGTCTGTTGTGATAGGGCAAGGGGAAATGGTTTCAAATTGAAAGAAGGAATATTTAGACTGGGCAGAATGAAGAAGTTTTTTTTACAGTAAGGGTGGTGAGGCACTGAAGCAGGTTGCTCAGAGAGGTGATGGATGTTTTGTCCCTGGAAACATTAAAGATGAGGCTGAATGAGATGTGGGGCTCTGAGCAACCTGGTGTAGCTGTGTAGCTGTAGGTGTCCCTGCTCATTGGAGAGGAGTTGGACTAGGTGGCCTTTAAGGGTCCCTTCCAGCTCAAACAATTATATGATTCCATGATTTTGTTTGAGGGAAACAAAAAGTAATGCGGTTGCCTGGTTCCATTTTGCAACAGTGGCTAAAATATCCCTGCAGCATGCACAACAGTTGATAGGCAAAGGTATGTGTGCTTAGTTTTCTTTCAAGTTAACATTTCAAAAAGAAAGAATGGTCATATTTGTAAAAGACTCAGATGCTCTGACGAGGAGCGCAATAAAAAAATAAAAGCTTAAAAATTCAGAAGATCCCCATTTACATGGCTTTACACCTTCAGACAGCCAGCAACTGTTTTAACAACATTCCTGGGTTTTGATTCTTAGTAGCTTTCCTTTTAAATACAAATAATAGAAAATCAAGAAAGAGAGGAAAATTAGCATTATAGCAAAACATTGCCAGAGGCATACTGCTATAATAACCACACATCCATAATTCATAGGGAGACTGCAAGAAGCTTCTTTCTTCTGAAAGAGGTGAATCTGTTGTGAACTCCATTTATTTGGAAGCTTGCCTGTTTTTCCAACCTGGTGCACAAACTGAACAGTAGTTTTCCCTCTCTGTTAAATGGGAGATGTTTCGTTTTGTCTTAGAATACTGCAAGTAGAGATTTTTGTGTTCCACAAAACATCAGAAGAAAATTATTCCTTACCATTGTGATAAAAAAAAAAAAAAAAAAAAAAAAAAAAAAAAAAAAAAAAAGTTCATTCTATTTGTATAAAAATGCACTGCAATTTTTCATTTTAAGTTCATGCCAGACACAAATCCTAGAGGGGTGTTCAGAGTACCTTCTGCAGTGTTTGCTGAACAGCCCAGTAGAAACCACAACCAGTGGCTGGGCCTTATGAAGTAACAAAATGTTGCAGTACTATTCACTTAGGATGTGCTAAATTATATTATTTTCCTGTTAGCAGAGAAGTAAAGTGAAACGGATCTCATGATGTGTTCCTTTCCAGCTTAACTATAGCTGCACAGACTGAAGTACAGTCGAAAGAGGGAATGCTTCATGTCTCCTTCACAGTGCTTGCAACAGCTCCTTGATGTTTTACAGCCCTGTATTCCATCCACGTTTATTTGCTGAGTGACTGGCACTTGCAAGGCTAGCAGTTGTGGCCTGGGTTACTATTTATTAATCTCTTGTGGTTTCTTGGAGGGTGTATGTATATATATATATATATATATATGTACATATATATATATATATATGCACACACACACCTATATATATATATATCTTTTGGTATAGCATTCCAGGAATTAGGAAAGCCAATAATTTTTTCTATCTGTAGCTGCTTTACTGTACTGCTGTGCCACAAAATGAATGACTGGTTGTGCCAATTTTTGTTAATTGTTTCTTTCTTCAAAAGAAAAACCAGTTAAAATTCCTGCTTGTGTAGACACCGCTGTGTCTGATAGCCTCTGTCTCTTACCCAGTGGCTTAATTTGTTACAGTACTCTGGATCTCTAGTCTGACAGGTTTTTGATTCTTGAGTATGTATTCATAGAATCATGAATCATTTGAGTTGGAAGGCTCCCTTAAAAACTATCTAGCCCAATTCCTCTTTAGTGAACAGGGACACCTACAGCTAGACCAGGTTGCTCAGAGTTCCCTCCAGCCTGACCTTGGGTGTCTCCAGGGATTGGGCATCCCCCACCTCTCTGGGCAACCTGTGCCAGTGCCTCACTGCCTTTGTTGGAAAAAAAAAAAAAGGGGGGGGGGGGGGGGGGGGGGTGGAGGGAATAAATTGTTTTATAATACTTTTCCATTACACATGAAAGTGGTGGAAAGAGTGGTGGAAAGAAATATGGTGAGATGCTTCAGAGGAGGACTGCAGCCAATAAAAACTGATTATAGTATTGTAGCTGTGTACGACACTTGCAGGTGGTGTGTGTACAAGAGACTCTTGTTTCATTGATTTATGTCTGCCTATAGGTAATGATGTCAGATAATTCAGCACAAGAAAGAGCGAAAGAAAAAAGATTTTCTTCTTTTAATTCCCCTTTCTAGTTCATATCAGAGATGAGATCTGTAACCAAGATCTCAGTGTGGCTTGCTGCCAGTGAGATGCAAATTAGAGCTTGGCTTTTGCAGGCTTCAAAGTCGGGCAGAAAACAAGACACTGCATCTTTAAGAAGTGCTTATTTGGCATTTACTTATTTAGTTAAAGATCATTGCCAAGCAGAACTCCCGTGGGAGGAGTGGATGGCTCATTGGGCCTCATGGGGAGGGCGGTAATTAAGCTCTGAAGGCAAGCAATGATGTTAAGCTAAAAGCTCATCTTTAAATAGTAATACACTTGCAATGTAAAGTGGAAGGCCCTCGGGTGCCTGTTGACATAGCGTTAGGAGCTGGCACTTTTTTATATAAAAGCTAAATTGAAGAAACTGTTATGAGCTCATCTACATAAAGCAATATGATTCTGCCTGAGGGTGTGGGCAACAGGGAGTGATTAGCAAAACGTCTTTTTCCCTGCTACTCTGTTGCTCTGCTAACATACCGCTTGTCACCGAGAAATTTGAGATACCATATGCCAACCTGCGTCTACAGAGACCCCCTTGCTGATTGCACATTGAAGAATTCCTCTTCAACACATGAGGTGCTGTCAAAAGGCATTTCTGAGACTGCACAAAATGTGCTGGAAAGAATATTCTTTCATTGCCTTCCTATTTCTTCCTCTTGTGTTTCATCAAACCTTTCCCAGTTTTGACTTCAGACCTGTTGAAAAACAGAGGTAGAGAGGAAGTACTGGACATTCTTTGCTGACCTTCATCTCCTCCTCATTGAGTGTGGGTTGGACTTGCTGATGCAAGCTAACCCTCAGCAGGAGAATGTTCCAGTTCCTATAGTGAAGCTGGAGCCAGCTTAATTTCCATGGAGATCTAGATGGGGGCATTCACTTTGCTTAGCAGCAGTTTGAATCCCTCATAGCTATGTCTTGTGGGGCAGGGAGGGGGCAACCATTAAAATGATATTCATAAAGAAAAGAAAGTGAACATCAAGAAATAATGATTTCCTGTCATACCAGTTGCAGAACTCAGTTACTTAAAATAAGCAAAATAAAGAATACGGTAAACCTTAGTTCAAGTGGCAATTTTTATTTTATTTTATTTTTTTTGTTTCAAGGAATTGCTTTTTCTGTCTTAACAAAATAACCCTGTTTTTCTTTCTTTACACTTCTTAGCATTTTGATTTTCATATCTCATGTTGAGTGGAAGATGAAATTAGTATGTATAATATGTGCACGCAAGTACACACTGAACTCTTTAGGAACATATTTTAATGTGACATTTCGATATCCTAGATAAGTATTCTACCTACATTTCAGAACTGAAAAAAATCCAAAATCCAAATGTCTTCATATTTAGGTTGTTTTGTTTTTCTTTGAAACTGGATGTACTGATGTGGTAAAATGCAAGGCTGTCTGACGTCTTCTCAGCACTGACGATATATGCTGGTGGTTATTCTAAAATTTGGCTTGTGACGTCATGGGGGTATTTATAGAGCATTGTTGCTGATATTCTGAAATGTACCCTATGAAGTGACTTCAGTACTGTCTGCTGTTTTACATATTTTGGTATAGACCCAAGATGTCCAAAAGTTAGCCTGCTAAATGACTCAACATAGACTCCAAATTATCCTGGATGCATTTTAGCAAGGTTGTGCCAGTTGATGTGCTGTGGGTACGCTAAAGTTGGTCACTTCTAGTTTTGGAAAGAGCCTCATGTTAAAGCACTACGTACACTAAAGATCATTCCTTAAAAAGAATCCCTTGGACCTCTTGAAGACCCTGTTTTAGAATATAAGCAAAAGTGCATGTTTCTTTGCATTAATATCCATGCACTTGAAATTCCAAAGAATGCGTATTCTTTCTTTGTAACAGTGTAACAATTATGTTTAGAGGCATTCATGGTTAACTCACTGATTCTCATTCGAGACTGATAGTGAGCAAAGTCATTTCCATCTGGTTTGGTGTTAGGTGAGTGGACTAAAATGGTCACTTAGGTGGAGGTCCTATTGATAATGACAGCATGTCTACATCTCAGATTCACTGCGTGGATCAGGTTCTTCATGTCCATTCTAATAATAAATCCAGATACTGCCCAAATAATGAAAGCTTTCATCATTGAGAAGGTTGGTTCAAGTATTTAGCAACAATTCATAGAACTTGGGAGCATTAAGTCGGTCTGAAAGGAAGATGAAAGAGGATCCCCTCATAAATAGAACTGAAGCAAAATGACAGGTTAGATTTGGAAAGCTGGTGTAGCTATCATGCCAGTGCTGTTTTCTAGGGTATGCATAGAGGGTTTCAGTGCCTCAGGCTGCCTGTATGCTGAGTGTGAGAGGGAAAGCTTGTTTATTCTTCCTCCCCTGTCATGCCACTTATGACAAGAAGAGACATGAAAGGCTCAAGGGGCTAATGAGTTTTTAGGCTCTGACCCACATTTTGAGTTAGCAGTAATTATGAAATATAGGAATTCTCATGTCTTATTATACCCCTAGAATGTCAGTAATTTCACAACTGCTCCCAAATTAACTTTGTGAGAAAGACAATTTAAACAGATGAAGTATCTTTTTGAAAGAAACTAAACTCTAGAAAGGACTGAAAATAAAATACACGTGAAAATGCAAGTGAAAAGGCTTTCTGTTTGTTTTTCCCAAAGCTGTGCCAGGTGCATTGGAGGCAGCAGGGAAAGGAAGAAAAGTGCACAGGCTGGGCATGAGCTCTTCCACAAAAAAGATCGAGCTGGTTTCAGCAATGGGTTGAACAGGCCTCATAACCTGTTTTACACTTCAGATTATGAGAAACACCCTCATCTCATGATGAATAACATTTTCATTAACACATCTAACAATCTAAGCTGGAACAAGCAAACAAACAAAGCTACATCTATTGCAACTATCAGTGAATCTGATTGCTGTAACCGCAACATTCCCCATTTATGACATCTATAACATGCACACGACTATTAAACGGACAAAGAGAAAAGCCACATGGTTGTGTAGATTCACTCTCATCAAAAGGTTCTCTAATTATAGTTTAATCTTGCCTCCAGAGGTCTGGGATATGGGTTCAATAGTCCTGAAGTCAGAACCAAAAATGCTCTCAAAAATGACAAGGAGATTGATTTCTTCATTCTATGCTATGGAACTGTTAATAGCATGTTCAGGGGAACTCTGGGAACAGGCACTTTCCATGTGTGGGTTTTTGGTTTTTCTTTTTTTTCTTTTAGACATGATTTTAGAGCAGATTGAGAAGGGCATATGCTCACAGCACTTGTAAGTTTAGGACTTTATATTAAAATAATAATACTCTTTAATGTATCATGAGACAAAGCTTAAAAAAATCCTGTTAGTGTCAGAGTGATGGTACTTATTTCTCTTGTCCTCCCTCTCTCAGCTCTTCCTTTGCTCTAGCAGCTTCAACCATTGATGCTAATTAGTACTGAAAAGGACATTTTTGGCAAGGCTTTTAAATACAGCTTTTATCATCTGTAGTAACAAAGTTGCATTTAATGGTGTTTGACATCTGAGAGAGACTTCAAGGGCCTTTTTTTCTTTCTTTTAATTTATTTATTTATTTATTTTTTTCCCTGTTGATATTTATATATATTCCTAAAGATCTGCTTATTCTTGTAATTTATTAGGAAATCAGATGTACTTCTATGTTCAACATACTTTCCATTTATGAAGCTCACTCTAAATATTTTTATGAGCTGCTACTTTGTTACATTTTCTTAAATCTAGAAATTTTCTTCTTGTAAGGGTTTTAAGATGACTCTCCTCTAATTACTGGCCTGTATACTTGGTGTATAGTTGCAAAATGTCTCAGGAGAAATAGCTATTACTAACATTACTGTGCTGCTTTTGTTGTACTTGCTGTGAATCACTGTTACTGTTTTATTTAGAGGGATATTTTGGATTTCTGTATGGATGTTGATTTTGGCCAGTCAGTGTTGCCAGATGTGAGTGTGCTGGTGTTAGACTACTAGTGCTGCCATTGCATGTAAAATCCTGGAAACAGAAGCAGTGACATTACTACAGCCTGCAGCCTTCAGAGTAGACTGACTAGGCACATAATGTGAATCCTACTCACAACAACTTCCTGGTGACTGACTCTTCCTCATGACAGGTATGCCCACATCTAGTCAAACTACTGCTACCCCAAACCATTGTTTTTTTTCCAGTTTTAGTAATTTGTTTTGTAAACTGCTAGAACTAATCTGAGCAGGGTGTAGAACACACACACACACACACACACAACAAAAATCTCTTATAAGACATCAGCCTTATAGTTATTTTAGATTGAATTAATGGGTAGGTCTGGATATGGTTACTGAATATCAGTCATTAGTCTGTAGAAATTCATATATTCTCCTTTGGGTGTCTTCCTCTTTCATTCCTTCCTGTAATTCTGAATTGCTAGAGCTCATTTTAAGACCGTATCTTGGGAAGTGAAATAAGTGTTTTGCATTTCTATTAGAGAAGGAAGCTCTGCAATCTACAACACTTTCAAGCTACTTTCTAAAACTTTCACTTTCCATCTCTGCTATTTATCTGCCTAAATCAGAGCATGTGCCATCTGTGAATACCCTCATATGGACTTCTGTGAAGTTTAGGCTAGGATTCTTGGTCTCCCAGGAACTTTATCCATCTGCCATTTGGAAGATGATCTTATAGTAGCAAACTAGCCTAAGAAAAGGAAACATAAAGATGAGTTTTCTCTCATGTTTGAATTTTTCAGCTGCATGGAATGCTCTACCACAGCCTAGAGCTACAGTTTTGGAACTTACTGGTGGAGTAGATCATGGATGCACCTTATGAGTATCTCGAAGAATTCTTCCTTGTCTATTTTCTGTATGCTGGTTCTACTGTAGAAGTTTCCAGTTAAATTCTGTGATTAGCCCAGCTATATTTTATTCCATACCAGTTAAGCAAAACCTAGAAATGCAGTTCCCTTCCTCTGTACTTCTTTATTGGCATTAAATATTGGATGCCTCACCTAAGAAGACCACAAAGATTTATTTTGGTCAGCTGTTCAGTATAGTGTCGACTTGATGGACACTGTATGGTTTATAGCAGATACAGATGGATAAGAAAGTTCTGCACAGGAAATAATATTGCCACTCAGCTCTACAATTTCAGTTCCAATAAAGCTACATGTGGGCTGTGCTACTGTGAAAAAAAAATAAATGTTTTTCCTGTCTGTACACAGAGCTTTTCTTTTGCAGTGAGAATAATATAATGATCAGCATTTGCCAGGTAGACCATCCCTATATTCTGGAAACAAAATGTGTAGTAGTTAACATTAACTGAGATGCTGAAATGGAGATCAGTTTGCTGCTTTTGGGAACAGCAAAAGTTGGGACAGTGCTGTCCGTAGAGTAAAATTCCACCATGAATGACATTTAAATTAAGCTTTCTGAGCCCAATCCAAAAATCTAATGGAGTCATTGAAAGTCTCCCATTGAGCTTGAATAGGTTTTGGACCATTAGCTTTCAGAGTAGCTGTTCAGCATCAGTGCTTCTCTGAGGTGTAGTAACTAAAAAATTCCTACTGTTAGTTTACAGAACCATCTTTTCTCCTGGCTCTTAGTTGGGATCATATTTTCAAACAAGTGCCTAAGTTTTCCTGTCAAATCAGAGTACAAAAATATGTTATATGCCTGTTGTAGGTGCCTGTGTTTGAAAATGTGTTTCTCGGAGTAATTACTCTTTGATTTGTAATACTTTACATATACCAGATAATTCTTTTTTTTTTTTTTTTTTTTTTTTTTTTTTTTTTGAGACAGTTGTCAGCATTGTAATATCTTGTCAGGAAAAATGGAAGGAGAAAAAAGGTCAGGAATCTAAATGTCTTTCCACATCCTAAGTGATAACTTTGAAACTTTATGAAGTGAAGTGACCTCTTCCGCTTCTAAGTATCAGACATTGCATTTTACTTGTAGGTTCTACTTGACTTCTTTTCTTCTTTGTGTACAGCAAATATAAATTCCTTTCAAAGGTTCTGACTTCCCAACTGAAATAATCCTGTTTTAGTAAACACAAAAGCCCATTTGGTCTCAGGTGTATTTTGCAAGAATGAGACTACAAATGACTTTTTTCAACTTTCTTTATGAGTTGATGGAATTTTACATTTTTGTATTTCTGACATTTACAGGTCTGCCACATCTTCAGTACTTTTATATCATGTTTATTCTCCTTGTCTGGAAAAAGTTCTTTTTAATGTATGAGCAACCCAAACATTGTTATATCTTAATGCAAGTAGGGTGATGAACCACCTAGGTCTGAGATGGGTTTTTGTCCTTTTCCCTAAATTTTGTTGATTTTTAGATAAAAGTTTCCTTCCTGACATTTCTACAGTCTACATGGTAATGGAGTTTTGGTATCTGCAGCAATAATATAGAACAAATCTTCCCTCGGAAGAGGGGCCTCAATGTTCCAAAGGCCTGATGAAATGTGGCATGAATGGGATTAGTTTTCAGCTACGTTTCTGAGGGAGATAAGAATTTTTTCTGGTAAGTTTTTGTAACTTGTGTTTTGAAATCATTGCTTTGTTTCATTTAGAATAAAGTATTTGATGTTCAGGACATATTCCTATACAGTCTACTGAAAAGAGCAGATATCTCTTGGTCTTCAAACAGGTTGACTAAATGGTAAATGTTGATTATTTAAAAGAAAAGTATTTCAGGATCCTCTCTGGATCACTTCAACACAGGATAAAATGAAATGCTAATAACCTTTTTCTTTTTTGTTTTTTACATTGAAATAAGGCATATATTCTCTTCATCCACAAGTCAGCTTCTCCCAGGTGCTCAGTAGTTTCAGAATGCCATCAATAGCTAAAGAAAATAGGGAGTGATAGGAGGAAATACAGGTTACAGAGAAGTGTAGAGCTTTTATTTAATTCTCTGGGAAATGTGTTGTCTGGTGATTTCTTGGAAAACTGGTGAAGCAGGCAGTTTGGTTGCCTGCTTGTTTGGTACTGTTGTTCACATGGAAACATGTAACATCTGGAATTTGTGATCCAAATTGGTAACAGTCTCTTGGAGTGGGTTGTGTGTGAGTGTATGCAAAGATCTCCGTTTGTGTAGAATATTTTAGATGTCTTCATGCTTATAACTCTGGCAGGAAGGTAATCCTGAAATGAGAGAGGGTCCTTCTGATACCTAAACGAAAGTGTGTGCAGAATTGGTTCAGCTGTAATGGTGTGAAGCTCACCCTTTGCAGTAGATGTTATGCTCCGTAGAGTTTATTAGATTCTTACTGCTAGGATAAAATAAGAAACTTCTATTTGCACAGAAGACACCTCAACTACACTGAGCCTTTGCAATGACTATGCTATCAGGTCTCTCCCTGAAATTGTTAGTGGTGTTGGATAAAACCACTGATATGGTCTTAAGGTATTTCCCCAAATTTGTTAAAGATTGCTGCAGGCTTTTGCTTTTTGGTCATGTCTGGCCTTCTTAAAATTTTGGCAGTCCTCCTTTTAAGATGTATATGCCCTCTATTCCTTTTCCTCTAATGCTTTCTAGGTCCAGTCATGTCTGTCTGCATTCTTGCCTAGAGCTGCAGGTGCCATTTCTGCTGTGCAGTGAAAAGTAGATTGCTTAAGGCAAAAACAGGATATGAGTTGAGCAGCACTTAAATGGTCTTGGGGAACTTGGAGAGATGAGGAAAAGATAAAGAACCAGACCATTCTGGCTATTTAATTTCAGGCATTGCCTAAATTTTTGCTTTTGTAACCCAAGTAAAATGCCAATATAAATTTTTACGTGCATTTTCCTACAAAAATTTATCTTAAATAATTGGAGTTTTGGTCATCTAGCTGAACAATAACATTCCAATTGAAGGACTCATGCAGGATGTGATGGCAATAAAGATGTGTTTTTCTTTATAGGAGTTCAGTGACCAGATGAGTATTTCAAAATATCTCAGTACCAATGATTTCAGGGAGGAATCTCAAGAAACCTTCAAGTTCTGAGAAAGACCTTTCTGGACTGATTACAGACCTTTTCCATCAATTTCCATTCTGATTTTGATGCATTCTGACCCTTTATTATTACTATTATTATTATTTGCCTGTGCCCTTTACTTTATCTGCCTGCTAGGAGTTGTTCTCTTCTTCAGACCTGTATATCCAAGTCAGCTGTTTTTACCTTCAGTTCCTCATTGCCAGGATGGAAACAGGGAGGAAGGTTAGGCCTCTCTATCTGACCTGCTGACACCATGCTCCCAAGGAGTAGCAGTCACAGATCTTCGTTCAGATTGCAGAAAGCTCAGTGCAGGTTGAATACTGGAGGCACAAACACCTATATTTTGATTTAAGTTAAAAATATACTCTTGTATTCTCTTTGTTCTTGCATTCTGTTCTTGTTACTGAAAAGTCATGCTGTTCTCATTTTCTTCAGTTGTCAGAGTAACTATCATTTTGGGCCATCCAGTCATATTAAATAAATAAGGATGTCAAGTTAAGGTGAGTTAAAGACACTAGACAGGAGGGAGCATTAAAATGGCAAATGATTCATACCAGGGAATCTGTCATGTAAACTTTGGTAATTAACTTGCACCACGGTTGAGTTTTGTGCCTGGATCTCTAAGGTGCTTTTACTGGAGAACTCTAAATGAATGTCCTCACGTGTACAGTTCAGCTATTATGTTCTCATGGAAGACCAAACCAGTAAATTTTGCTACATGTTCTTAAAATATAATCTTCCGTTTATTGAATCACACCAAATGACATCACTTGGATGAAACATGATCAGAATCAAAGAAAACTGAGAACAATTAAGTGACTGAAACAGTGCATATTCTCCTTCTGCCTAAAACATGCATAGATCCCAATCTCCTAAAGAGTTTAATAGCTGTTCGCAGTTTGTCAGTATTTTTTGTTTCCCTCTCACTTGTGAATGCATACAGTTTCAGAACGTCAAGTTATTCCTAAGTGACTTGAAATGTGATGGCATTTTAGGACAAAATAAACTTACTCCAGAGAAGAGAAACATTTCTCTTAGATCTGATACAAGTAAACATGACTGAGAATGAGGAAAAAAAAAATTAACTTGGTCAATTACTTATTAACTTCCTATGTTCCTATTCATATATATATATATATATATATATAGTTCATTTATTTTAAAGCATAAACATAGTATTTTCATTCTGACCCTACTGGAAATGCTGATGTTCACAACAGCTTTAAATGCTGAATCAAAAATTTTACATAGTAATCCAGTACATGTATTTTAAATGGGTAATATTTTATATTGGTTTGGAAATTAGGTTAGAGTTGTCAAGTCTTCTTTTCTTGCCTTGTAGCAATGTAATGTATATTGAAAGGGTTCTCCAGAAGTTAATCCAACCCAGTGTCCTGCTCAAAACAAGTCTAATTAGATTATATTTCTCTGGGCCACACTAGTCAAGTGTTGGACAGCTTTGAGGATTGAGGTTCCTCAACTTCTCTGGGCCCCTGTTCCAGTATTTATCTGTGTTCATGGTTAAAATTAATTTGTTCTCTAGCTCGTCTGGGTTCTTTCAAGTCAGTATCATTCTTGTGCTGAGAGCCCAAAGCTGGTACAGCTCTAAGATGGGTTTACTAAATTGAGCTTTTCAGTCTCTGATGTCCTACTTCAGAAACTTTCTGTCTTATACCCTAAAATTCTGGCCACTTTTCTTGGCCTTACTTTGTCTGTTTGACCAACTTGCATGGTCATCGGAGAAAAAGAAACTTAAGGTACGTTGCATCCCAGCCTGTAGCTGGGAGTAATACCAGTTGCCACAGAAGAATATGCTGTGTGTGAGTGAAGTAAAGATTATTATGTGCTGGGAAAATTTCCATTAAAAGCTAACAAGCATATGAAATTTTGCTGCTTTATTGCCAAAAATGAATAGCATCTTCTCTTTAGTAAAACTGATATCAAAACTTTGCATTTAAGTGTAAAGAGCTGAATTAAAACTTTACTGCAGTTCAGTTTTGAATAAGCTGATGGCAAACCACGCTTTTCAGCTTTCAGGGGAACTGCCTCTGACTCCCACTTCTTTGTTTTTCAATTCAGTGAGAACTGGAGGTGAGTGGTTTGGAGTTTTGCTGACACACCAACGCCTATAAAATAGTATGTTGTACTGATGCATGAAAAGCACTCAGCATTAAGTTTGTGAAATAATCAATTATTTAGCAGCTCATCACATTTACTGTCCACTGGAGGATCTTTATGGCAATAATGAGGTCACTGTGATCAGATTCTCTGCTTTTGGTGTTTCATCTACAAAGCCTACACACAGAAAAAAAACCAAAAACCTTTATGTATGTATGATCTGAAATCTAATCCAGTCTCAGCTAGATATAATTGTTTTTTAATTCTTTATAACTAGACACCTATATGTAATTCTTAAATCTAGAACAATGAAATGCACAGGTAGGCAGAAGAGAGGGTACTCTGGTCATTAGAACAGTGACTGATCATTAGAACAGTAGTCTTCACTGACCTTGCATCGTGCCTGTGCAATGACATTGCACTTGTGTATTCAGTTCGGGATATTTTAAGCAGCTTTCATAAAACAAACAAAAGCAAACAGAAAAAACCCATGAAATACCCTTTCAGTATTGTATGATGTATCCTCCCTAAATGAAGAAATGTTTTGGAGAGAACAGCTGTCAAAAAATGGATCTGCAACACTGGCATTTCCACTACTTTTATTTTCTGTTTGTTTCTTTCTTTGTTTTAGCAAAAAGGATTCATTTCCAAGGTGATATGATTCACTATTTCTTATTTTGCTAGATTTCTTAAGGGGACTGCATTCACAGTTAGCGAGACAGTAACAGAAATACTATGTGGGATTGAAGAGTTATCCCCATGAAGGTAGGTAAGGGATTACTTGATATTAATGTTTAGATGAAGGATATGAAAATAAGTTGCATTTGGGAAAGCTATTTCCTGTGCTGCTGTCCTTTTGGGCTTCTCTGGCAAGGGAAGTTTGGTCATGGTGACGTCTCATTTGCAAAATATGCAGGCGCCTACATATACCCAGAGCTGTAGGAGAAACTGTTCTTCATTATGGTTATAGCATGCTTCTGAAGACACACCATCATATGGAACTGATCAAAACGTGACAATGATTGGTAAAGGTATTTTAAGGAGATAAAATACAGTGGACTGTGATCTTTTCTTCTGCCCCTCTCCCCCTTTCCTCTGAAAATATGACTAAGATATTAAACTTGTTTTACTCTAATCCAAGATAGTTCTTGTTCTTTTCATAAGAGTTCAAGTATTTGATGAAGCAAGATTAATGAATGCAGGATAATTAACAGTGAAATTTTGTTAGAATGATTTGTTAAAGTGAGGAGAATTGAGAAATGGAGGTTTGCTTGCAGTTCCTGTTTAATTTGTATTTACTATCAATGATTAATTGATGCCATGGAGACAAATAAATTATGAAAGTTTTCAGAAACATCTAGAGATTTCCGCCGAAGTCCAAGCTAGACTTCTCTAAGGTCAAAAATGCGTACAGAGGCAGATGTGTTAACTTGTAGTTGGACAGACTGATAGATTGATGAAAGTATGTTGATCTATGTATATGAATAGAATTTTGCATTGCATGTCAACAGAGAAATATTTATTGGTACTACATTATATTTATGGATGCAATATTGCCGCGTAAACATAGAGCCATCTTAAAATGCAGTGCTAGAACTCATTAAATACAAGTAGGAAATTTGAAATACAGTTTTCTTTTAAAGCTGTCTTGCTACTCACTAGTACTTCATGTTAGAATCATATTAAATCTGGTAGGTTGTGTTCAAGTCCATTGCCATAGAAATCCACTGAGAGTGAAGAATTTACCATAAGAATAACTTGGCTCTGAATCAGTAGAAAGCAGTAAAGGGTGTTGGCAAATGTCAGCTGAAGTTCACAGGTCATAGTACTAGAGCTGAAGTAAAAACATTCATGCAGATCAAGGAAGGAGTGACCTTGTTGACAATTAAGTCTGAGTTCATTTGGATGCTGTCAAGGCATGATAGATTCTGAGTGTTGCACAACTCTGATAAATGCAATTTCTTGTTATGCACAGCATGCTGCAATGGCCTAGGATCCTGGCGTGTCTGATGAGCAGTGGGGTACAAATATGTTCCCTCACCTTTTCAGAGAGCAAAACCTCTTATTTGCATCATTAGATTAAACAAACAAACACAAATCTGGTAGATTTGAAACCACAGCATTTATATTATGATATGCAGATAGCTTGAATAGATTTGGAAACTAAACAGTGAATGTCAATAGCTCTCATATGTACCAGTGTATAGCTTCCAGATAGGCATACCTCCATCTCAATAAATAAGCTGATTTTTTTTTAAATGAGAGGTGTACCAGAGCTGAATTCAGTCTGTCTTGCTCAAATGCCAAGTGACAAAGATTAGTCTCAGGTAGTTTTGTTTAATCTCCCTGGGTTTTAAGGATACCACCTTTCCTGCTAGTCAGATTACAGCAGCTTCCATGCCTATGAGTGCTGCAGTCACACTTTGTGCCTAGAGTCCAAGTGTGAGAGGTGCTTTCTTTGTCCTTCATGAGTCTGATAGAGAATTTATATTGAGAACACGTTAGACTGTAGTTTCATCCTTTACATTGAACATACAAAAGAAAATTATGGAACTCAGCAAGTACACTCATTTATGGGGAAAAGTAAGCAAAAACTAAAATAGGAATTAAATTCTGATCTTGCTGAAGATGACAGTAGCTTTAATTTTGATTCCAGTGATAACAATTACAATCGTAAATGAGTCCATAGGAAATTTTTGCGAAGAAATATCCTCTCCTTGTCTGTCTTTTGATATTTTCTGTCTTTTAGGGTCATACACAGTTGTGAAATCTATCTCATTAAGCAAATGAGGTAAACATGGCTTTATCTAAATGCATATATGAACAAAATGATTTTTTTCCCCATTTTTAAGCTCTTTCTTCAGATATCTGCATTAATCTTTAAGCTAAGGAGAGAGTAAATGGAAAGTGCTGGCACACGTAGTTAAATATTTATTAAAGTAGATGTAGAACTAAATGAGGACAAGTGATGAAAATGCAAAGACCTGGAGGGGCAACAATGTTAGGATTTATCTTCCTAACCCTGAAAGAATATTTCAGCAACAAGAATAAGCCTCATTTTCTTTCCTTGATCAGGTTGTAGCTGTTAAAGCTCTGACAGCCAGGACATCAGAAGATCTTGCCTCCCCTCTGGGATTTCAATGGGAGATAAAATAGCTACTACAGGAAAAACAAGGGATCTCAGCTGCACTCAAAAAAAATCATAAGTAAACAAATAAGTTCCTTTTTACCGTGCCACCAAGTGCTTATCAGTTTTTAAGTTCTTTTATGAAGGACAAAAGCCCTACTGGCTTCTGTTAAGACTTGTGCATCTAATCTGTTTAGATTCTAATCCCAACCTGTTGTAGATTTATCTTCCACCACCACTCCCTACCTCCACACAACTGTCCATGGGCCATATTCCTCTTAGTGCAGAAGCCACTTGTACTTAATCCATGCATTCTTAGCTTCTAATTGTAGTCTGCAGTATTCTACAAGCAAGGTGGGTTCTAAGCTTTACATCAAACTGAGGTAACTTTTGAGGTTTACAGCTACTTTACTTTTCACTGAACTCTTTACAGAACTCATACAGAAAATGAGCATTACTAACTGCATCAACAGTACATCATTTTTTTCTGCAGTCCTTTAGCAAAAGCATGATTTGCCACATTTTCAATGACTTCATACTTAGATGATTCAAACAGTCCAAGGTTAATGTCTTGTCTGATAAAACAACAATGATTTTATGAGTCTAAGGGAATGTCTCTGTGACTTTTTTTAAAGACGGAGACGGCCTGGGGCAGGGAGGTCTCCCATGGAACTGCACAACCTCGAGGGACATAAATTTCCCTTCTGAGACTACTGTTCTCATGCAGCTGGAGGTTCTGTCTTTTGCCTGGCTCTGTGGCTCTGGATAATGTGCAGAAGCGTAAATTCACTTATAAATTTTTACACCTCCTGTGTCTTTGTTCTGTTTCTTGTAACACAGCTTGCATCATAGGAAGCAAACAGAGCTGTCCCCACTGCCTCTTTGTTTTTATTTATAATTTGGTCAGTGTGCAAAACATAATGGAGAATGTATGGCCAGTCAATAACAGAAAGAAGAAAAAAAAAAAAAAGATGAAACCAGGATTTCAATTTTTCACTTCCCATTTAGGTAGAGAAACTCAAGTGGCTTGTTCACAAGTGACTATTCTCTGGAAGACGTTGCAAATGCAAATCATTTTTCGTCTCTCCCAGAGAGGCCATCTTCTCTTTGATTCGATTTTTGAAGAGTCTTCCTAATCTGACTTCTGTTCTAGAGCAAAGCCAAATATGCAAAGACAGAACAGGAAAAGTTATTCTATTTCCATGGCAACGTCAGTTCACATTCTGCAGGTACAACAGCTGCCAGTTAGTCCACTTGCTGAATGAAAGCTCCTGAAGGCTATTTATACTGCAACATTTGGCCAAAAATAACTTGGCATGCCACCGTTTTCCCACAAACCCACAGAGAGAGTGAGATTAAACTGACTGGCAAGCAGACTGTCAACTCGTTTAGTGTCTTCGTGCTAAGGAAGAAAACAGCCTCTCTAAACATTTGAGAGGAAAAAGGAATGTTTATGGCTGGCACGTTATTTTCATGGCCTGAAAAGTAAAATATTTATGCTGTTGAAAGGAATATGAAATACGTTCCTGTTCTAGTTCACCCCAAGGGCACCAGGTAATTTGTTTTCCAGCAGAAAACTATTAAAATTGCATAAATTCTGATTCAGAGTTAATTAGCATTTTTGAAGTTACAATGATAAAACTAGGCAGTTATTTAAAATGAATTTTAATGGCAGTAAAACCGTTCTTCTTAGTCAGACTTGGACTTTCAAATGGAATTTTCTGAGAGACACATAAAATTATTACTTTCATAACCATTTCATGATAAGGTTCTATCAGTGATCAGATATTAACATAAAACGCTAAAACTGGTATCACCATTACCTGTCTTGAGCAGATTTTAATGGGAAACAGGTGTTGTATGAGTGCTTCGTAAGAGCATTCAATTTGAGGCTGTAAGTAAAAAAAATTATAAGGCTTTTTTTGGCAAGTGCATAGGTAGCGTTTAGACCTGTAATTATGTCTAATTAACTTAATTAAAACTGGGACAGACAATCCTGAGTTGATTTGTTGAAAATGTGCAAATAGGCCATCCTCATGAAGGATGTAGGGTGATGGTTTTGTTTTGTTTTTTTTTTTTTTTTTTTGTTGGTGGTTTTGCAATGTTTGGATCACCAGCACCTGCAGGAGGAAAAAGGAGCATTTCACCACTTAAACATAGATAGAAATAAAAGGTTTCCTTAACATAAGTGGTTAAAACCTTTCTAATTTAGGTTTATAAAGCAAATAATTTAATTATCATACTTCCTTGAAATATTTTGCCTTTGTTTAGCTTTGAGGTGCTGCAGATCTGCCAGCCTGTTGAGTTTACTGAGGCGTTACTGCTCTGGGGGCCAGGCTGCAAAATGAGTTAGATTTGGAATTAAGCTAATTTCAGGCCAACATCGCAAGGTACTTAGGATGCTAGGATTGCTAGTATATTTATACTTCATTCTGAGTTACCATTGTAAATTCTAAGCATGCTCACTCTGAACATGTTCAGGTAGTTAAAAGGCTACATTCAAACAGTGACATTTACTCCAGCTGCAGAAGAAAGGATTGTTTGCATAGATGCACAGTAATTTTAGTTGCATGTTATTTTTATTTGTATGTATTCATCATTACTGTTGGGTTGTATTACAGTGTTGTGCAGCATAGTTAAACTACTATGTTTTTCTATAGCATAGACAATAGTAAGAATCTCACAGTGATATTTTTAAGATAAAGTGTGCTGATATTGACACCCCAGCTTAATCACATTTTCTGTCCTGGAAAGTGCTTCGTTTTTTGTATTGCTTTGGATGTACTGCTTCTGAAACTCTTCTCACATATGTGTTGGTGATGCATCCAGGAATTTTAGTGTGCTTATTTTGTTTAAAGATATAACGTGTACATAGAACATATTTCTTTCCTCTTGTTGTTCTTATTTATTTATTTATTTTATTTTTTTGTGGCCTATTTTATGGAGGGTATACAATATGTGCTTTATCTGAACTTGACACAACTCACAAATGCGCATTAAATACAAGCCTTCTAGTATGACACCTAGTGGGCAATCCACATAGATATTCCTAAAGTGCTCTTCACATTAGGCAAGGATGATTAGCTTTTATCAAATCTACAAACACGGCATGTGAGAATAATATGTGAAGAAGGCATAAACATTTCCAGGGCATCCTTACTGATGCTAGTGTGTGTTACTTCCATGACCTGTAATGTACCACTTTGCTGTCATTTAAAGGAATATCAGTTATTTCCCATCTTGTTCACTCCATTAGATGCTACCACAGGCCATTAGAAGGCACATCAGTGCAACATGGCTGCTTTTAATGGTATCTGTAAATACAAGAGAAAGTCAGACAAAGCAGTTCACATTTTGGTAATGCGCCATTAAAACACAGAAAAAAAGAATAACAGTAAAAACAGTAGGGCTATTCACTCACCTCATTTTCATTAGGAATGAAACTCTGCTGTCTCTCATTGTTCTTTGAAAATCATCCTTGTTGAGTAAAGTGTTGGTATTTCATTCATTAAGTAAATGTAACTTGAATGCTACAGGGTTCTTAGAAAGATTATAGCCTCCATTTCTGACTTCGGTAAACCCAGAAACTCCATATTTTTCAGCTTGCGTCTTTCCTGTTGTTTTCCCTAAGTATTCTTATGATCCTGTTTACCAATAGCATTTGATGAAGTTTACTGTATTTTTTTTTGTATTGAGTACTACTATTTAGCCATCCAGTTCTCCATCCAGAAGTGAGCTGTCATACTATGACAGATGTAGAACTGAGGTGCAGAGGGTAAAAGAGTGAGCCTAGGCTGTAAGAATCTGAGCTCTGATTCTCACTTCAGCATATTAATACCTTGATATTCCCCAGTATGTCATCATCTTACACACTCCTGTTCTTAACACCTCTTCAATTACATCTACCTAATGAGAAATGTTGACAGTACTTTACCGCACACAATCACATATCAGTGCTGCAGACCCCTTTAGAAGCTGTCTTTTGAACTGTCTTCCATAGAGCTAGGAGTAATCTAAAAGGATGACGCTTTGTGCTAGCTCATTTCAAACTACCTTAGATGTACTTTCCAGCTGTCATCTGCAGTGATGGGCCAAAACTTAGCAAATCCTGTCTGTAGCAAGGTCTAACTAATTAAGCAGAGTTATTAAATAATTTAATATGTAACAGCTTCACCGCGAATGCCTTTTGGCTGAATACGTATCTCAATAAAAGTTTATCCTGTGTTGTGCACTCTTCAGAGAAGTATATTTTTAAGGATACAGGTGTCCTTTAGAGCAGGCTGTGCCAGGAGGCTAGGTTTCACTACTGAGCAAACCACGTCCCACAAAGGGCTGTGGAGTCATGACTGACAGTTGTGGAATTATGGAAGAAGTCATGAAACAAGGTTAATATCCCAGCTCACCAAAAGGCATTCAGATCACTACTTCTTAAGTCTTTGATTTTTGTGGAAACGATTGAATTTTGGTGCTGAGAAGGCCAGTGTTTCACTATTCTCTTACTGATGTTGAAAGGCCACCACTAGGAGACAGACATCCTGCTGAGGAGTGCATTTCTCTTAATGGACTGAACCTTATGGTTCCCTTATTTCTTCTAATTCTTGACAGTTTTCATGGAGAAGACTTTAAAATTGGTGCGACTGGAACTGACTGACACAGTAGTAGGGGGTGAGCATTTTGATACATAATAGTTTTGAGTGAAATTAAATGGTAAAGGAATTATCTTAAAAGCAAAGAGCAGAAATCTGTTGATGACGGAGAAAAAAGGCAAATTCATGAATGGGTGTAAATAGAAAACTTATCCCAAAAGGCCACACTTTGTATGTTGTGGAAAAAAGGGAGTTCTTCCATGCCATATAAACCAGGGGAAACCTATGGATTGTGCTGAAAATGCTGAACTTAAATATAGATATGTACATTTAAGCAATTCAAAATGGTAGTCAACTGCAGACATTAAAATGAATACAAAATACAAAAACTCTCTGTATTTACCAGTAGTGAGGGAGACTAGGGGGGAGAGGGAAGGAAAACCATTCAGAGGGTATTCATGTCTGAATTACTTGGAAGTGGAGAGACTAATGGAGATTTAGTCCCCCAAAAGTACCCCCACATCACCTTTTGTCTGGTGTCATGCTTGAAAGTCAAGCTAGTATCTTCTCCCTCCTCTCCCACATAAGTACCAAATATAGATTACCACTACTATTGAGCAGTTGGCAGTCTTTAGTGAGAGACTGACCTAGTTTTTATTGAGGATCTTCTAGCATACTGTGGCTTAAAGGCTATAACCTTATCCTCCCTCCTTAGGCTGCAGATCCTATCCTCCTTGAGGCTGAAAGTCTGTCTGAATTTCTCTAGCATTTAAATCACAAATTTTCAAATCTGTTTTTCTCTCCTTATTTTGCTGCCACTATACTCTTATACCTCCTCCAGATAAAAACCAGAAAATAAATATCTCAGAACATTGTATTTTAATGGCATTCATGAGTTAGAAACTTAAGAAGTTAGAACTTAAGTTCTGAGTGAGGTAGACTTAGTAATAAATGAGAATAGTGAGAAACTATGCAGAAGAAGAAAATGGACAGATAGAAGAATCTGGTACATGAATAACTTTCTACTAACTGCTTCTGCTGCTCCTAAATATTCTGCTCCCTCAGCAAATGTATCATTGACTTTGAAAATACACCTAAACAGTAGATTTAGGTATGTTAAACTTAAAAAATCCTGAAAGCAAATTTAGGTATGTTGGCCTTAGCATCACCAAATACCCATTCTTCTACTGTTCATTCTCTGCTAAGGCGCTCATTTTA
Source organism: Excalfactoria chinensis (assembly GCF_039878825.1). NCBI lineage: Eukaryota > Metazoa > Chordata > Aves > Galliformes > Phasianidae > Excalfactoria > Excalfactoria chinensis. Next base: position 102,876,262 of record NC_092825.1, on the reverse strand, counting down.
TCACAGTAAAATAAAATAAAATAAATAAAAATTGGCTGTTGTATATCCAAAATATCCAAAGTTATATATACAGCATTCAGCAGAAGTACAGCATTCAGTATTACCAGAAATCAGATAATCTGGGAAGTGCTGAAGAAAGAATTGCCGTACTATATTTGTTTCATAAGAAATAAATAGTGTTGTTTGTTTGTTTGTTTTGCTATTAATTAAACAATATGTTTATTTAATGAGTTTTATAGTGTGTAGTTATCATTTTTGTAACAGACTGAAATCAAAATTATTTGGCATTTCTATTTTTCTGCTTTTTTGTTTGTTTGTTTGTTTTTATCAGAGAAAATGAGAAGGGCACTTTCTGTTATAAAATACATGTCTGCATGTCTCATTAGTTTGTGACTTACTAAAATAATCCAGCATACTTTTCATGGACTCAATTCCGCAAATCCCCTACTTGCTCAGGTAACAAGATCATCAGGTTTGTTTGATATGGGCATGCATGCTACATTAGAATTTGTGCTATTAGGTGACAGTCTACAAGAAGATGTTAACTTTTGCTCATTTTGAAGCATAACTTGGACTGTAGGGAAATTTTCTGTTCTCTGGAGATACCAGTTCCCTGCAGCCATAGTGATTTAATGGAGAGATCTATGTGAACATGCTTTCCATGTAGTCCATTTTAGTGTTTGAATGTCGCATCCTAAACATAAACACATGAGTAAAGGCATGTATCGAGAAGATCACATAAGTTCATGTATGGTCTGCTTTTTCTTTGTAAAGCCACTGCTTTAGGTGCACATTAATCTGACCTGACCAGGTATCAAGCTGAAGAAGAAAGTCCAGGAATATGACCATTGAAATGTTTTCTGCAGACCAGTGCATTTCAAAGATAATTATGGCTGAATCCTTCTTCACCTTTGACCTTTTCAGTTCTTGAAATTTGAATACGTTTGTTTCTGGCTGTGAGAATGATGCTAAAGAAACTGGTAAAAATGTCCCCAGTCACGGCTGGTACTTTCAATGACTCACTGGTGAAACCTACAGTACCAGCTCCTGGAAAATTACATCAGCTACCTAAATCGAGCAACTATAATTGTATGGAACACTCTTTTTACCTTTACTCAAGAGCAAATGCAACATTGCTGTTACTATTTCAGTGCGCAAGTATTGGGGGTAGAGATAAGTCTGTAACTAAGCTCTGACAGTAGTCATTGGTCTTGAAGATTAATGATGCAATTCAATACATGGGTAAGGTATTAATGAAACATGAGTGTGGTACATTGTAATGAATGTTTCTCTAGTAGCCTGTAAAAAGGCTTTGCAGCAGCATAGCTCTAACTCTATTGAAAGTGCTTGTTTACTTACACTGTGAGAAACTGTCACCACTACTGTTTGTGTGATCTTCTGTCACCATGTACATGAGTTAAATTGAAGCCAATAGTTTATTATTTGTCCATGGTCATTAATTGCAAAGATGTGTTTATTTCATAATTATCAATCCAGGGCGAGGCCAAAATATGCTCCTTACTCTCCACTAAGAAACTGCAAGCTGTTCTTACAGTAAAGGGATTTTTCTTTAGTTTTTAATTGGAAGCATTGTTTGCCACTGTCCCTGGGCAGGCTTCAAGTGATCTTGTTTTGTAAGCGTAAGTCCCAAGGGAACAGTTTAATTGGAGTACTCGAAACTGAAAGTTACTCGCTGCCCACCATCTGTACATTATTAGTCTGGTTGCTTATCAGCATAGGCTACTGCCATTAGCATAAGCAGGTATGAATTGCTGTTATAAGTCACTTTTTACAATTGTGAATTATGGCACTGTTAAAAATGGTAGATGTCGCAATCAAGAAGAGTGCTACATTTTCAAAATGATGGGAAAGCAATTAAGGTGAATTCCCCATTTTCTAAGCATTGCACATATTTAATGTGAAATTCATTAACAGACTTGTGAAACAGCTACCACTTCTTTCAGCCCAAAGGATTTATATAAAGTGTTGTTACAGTAAACAACTTTCAGAAATGTAATTGTTGTTCACATGTTGTCATGTGGAAGAGTAGAAGTCTCCAGAATGCAGTGTGGGCCTGCTAATTGAAATTTATCATTTTCCATGATTTCTAAGGGTTTCTAATTGCTGATGCTAGCCTGAACCTAATTTTAAAGATGAGATATATAATACCAGGGAAATAATAAGAATTCTTTTTTCAAAGACAGTGTTATCTTTCTTATTAAGAAGAGAAGAATATTCCAAAAAAGAATGCTGAATGATTCAATCATTGGTGTTACCTACTCAAACTTGCTCTTATCACCAACGATTATTACTCTGAAATTGTATTTTTGAAATAATGAGAATAGGAAAGCTGTGGCATCCTTCCAAATGCTTTCCTAGAGCAGGCAAATGATATAAAAATATTCAGCTAGGGTTGTCACTGTATCAACTCTATCACTAGTAGCAATATTTTGGGGACTTGTGTGCAGACAGGTACTACTTGCTGTTATCATATTCATCATAGTCGTGACATCAAATGAGTTCTCCTGTAATATGAAAACACTTCTAGTTTGTAGCTAGATGGAAGAGTCATCTTTTGGAAATTAGGGATGAAGAGATTTGAGAAGGACAGTGGAAGTCTGACAGACTGTCCCTGTACTATTAAAAGAAAACACATTCCTCCTTTCTCATAGCTGATCTAGGCATTCATCCGAAATGAGACAAGGTCTTTGACTTAAGCAGAAGAAGCTAAATTGCTTAAAAGGAGGCACCTATGGCAATATCTACATATGTAAACCTAGGCAAATGCTGAGGTGCATCACTTAATCTGGGCACTACACAATGGGAAAGTTCTGCTGCTGATGTTGTTCAATGTGAATTGTGATGTGTCAACTTTCCAACATTATAGCTATAAGTACTATAGGAGAAGAGGTTCAGACACACATGGTTCCTTGTACTACAGCTTTCCACTGTTAACCTTCAAATTCCACTTGTGAAAGGACAAAACATCACAAGGTTATGAATGAAATTGATTCTTGCTTTGGAAGAGTTTCTAGTTTTAATTCCATGTTTTTTGTAGGTATGTGACATACAAAGTAGCAAAATCTGGGTGAATAAACTGTGATGTGAAAGCTCTGTGAAAAAATGAACACTTGCTTACTTGCTTATCCTCTTTATGCATGGCAGTGAGAAGAGGAAGTGTTTTCATTCCATGAATTTATTAATAGTTTTCCTTTGATAATCCAGAAGGATTTATGACTAAAGTAACTGGAATTTGCCTGTCAAAGCTATAGTCTTAACTAAAGCTGTTGTGCTTGCTCTAAAGCACAGGTAGATCAAGTCAAAATAACTTGGTGTAATATAGTTGGTGTAGAGTTGATGGAAGACTTCATGGAGAAAAAAGAAAAAGCGATCAGATATTATGTTAGGTGAGCATATATATTCAGAAATAAAGGTAGAAGAAATAAATGATCATCTAGTTTGCTGTTATGGATAGTATCTACCATATAATTTAATGGAGATCTCAATAACTCCACAGTTTTAACTCAAGAATTGAAATATGATGCCTTGAATTATTAATGTTAAGATAATTATATATCCTTTCATATTTCAGTGTAATGAACTTCTAATTTATATTTTCTAAGCCATTAAGTCCAGAAATGCAAATATACTGAAATTCAATTTACAGCAACAAGTAGTGGTCAACTGGAAAAACACTGAAAATTGTAGTGTTTCTCCTGTGAAAACTGCTGAAATGAGGATTAGGGAATAGTCTTGGCCTGGCTGTAAACTTGTAAATGAAGAGGGAAAGAATCAATATAGATTTAGCAACACTTTTTTTTGCACCTCCCTCCACTCCCCATTGAAATAAAACACTGAAAATGGTCTGTTGGGCCCAAACCAGCATGCCAGACTGAGAAAAACAAGATATGTCCTCTTTCTTCTATCCTTTGAAGCATGCTATTACAAAGTAGGTCATGTTGGCATGTATGTTAATAAAGCTCAGAGCTGACAGGTATCACAAAAGAAAATGAAATAAGTAATACAGGTTGAGATCTCAGGTCTGGGCAGGAGCAGCAAGGCTTCCCCACTGCCTATGCTGCCACAACTGAGCAATTGATGAAGGGAAATCCAGAAGAAGACAGGTCAGCCTTACCTTGGGCCTGAAGAGTCCACAAGCACTGTTACAGAATCATTGCTCCCTCACAATGGCTGTGTTGCACTTAGGCTTATAAGACCACTTTTGCAAGGGTGATAGAGGCCAACAGTCATTTTGCACGTTCTTGAAAGCAAAGAAAGGAAGCAAAAATAAAATAAACGATATCTTTAAAAAAGGAAACTAAAAGGGACAGTTAAAAGCATGAAATGTTTCCTAGCGGTACGGTGACTTCTGAAAGACAACATATTGCAGACAGCGTCATCTATTAAAAAGGCTTTAGAAAAACTATCAAAAGCTGCAATGTTTAAACAAGAGGTTAGGGGAGGATGGCAGAAGAAAGACATCCTTCAGAAATCTGCTGTTATGTCCAAAAGAGGAAAAGAGGAAATAACTGTTCCTCTGGCAGTATTTATTTTGTGGAAACATAACGTGTCAAGCTGCAAAGAGTTTTAGCAGCAACTTGAAAAGCTATCATGAATAGAATAAATCTACTTTCAGACACAACAGAAACAGAAATTCTGCCAGAGTATGGAGAGAGCAAGTAGATTAGGAATGTATGAAAAGGCTTCTGAGAGAAGGTGAGAGTAGGAAAAAAAAAAAAAAAAAAAAGATAAGTTACCAAAGATGAGATGTATGGAACAAATAGAGAAGATGAATGGTAGTGAATTGCTAGTTCCATGCCCCTAGAAAACCTGCCTAAAAATTGAAGCGTAATTTTAAGAAACTTCTGTTAGGAAGTCACCACCAAAAGTGTGAAAGGGTGAGAAGAAACTGTATGACATAGGTGATAACTAAATCTTAAAACTTGAATAACTGTGTGGCAAAGCAACAAGAAAAACTCAGTGATATAGATGCAAAGTTGTGTATGTGTATGTAGCCATGAGGTTAATCATTAATGTTCAATTGTCAGACCTTGAGGTTATGGTAGTTGTCGGCTGAGCATTCTTTCATGTCAAGGACAAACTTTATTTTAGGGATTCAGAGAGAACTAGGCTTCAAAGACTGTTACTGTGCTATTGTGTATGTGTGCACCTCAGTCCATGCTGCACCTGAATGCTGTGAGCAATTTTGTTCTCTTCCACTTCAAGGCAGAAGCAAGAGATGCAAAACAGATTCAGAGGAAGTTGACAGATTTTGTTGGTATGGGTCTGCTTATGCATGCAGAGAAATACTTCAGTTTGAGAAAGAGGCAGCTGGCATCATGTGACTGAAGGCTGTAAAATCTTTGAGGCCATGGAAGATGTGGTAGCAAATGATTGTTCTCTTTCTCTCTACTTGCTCCTGCTTCCCCATAAGAACAACCCGTCAGGTTGCATTACCTGATGGTAGATTTGAATGAGCAATGGGATATGCTTCCTCACACCTTTTGTAATGCAGATGAGAATCTTATTGCACAGGATGAAAATGATACCATAAATGCACATGGATTTAAAAACTGGTTGGACAGATTAGTGGCAGGAAACTTCTTACTGTTAAATACAAAGATGCCATGTGAAGCTCAAGCTATGGACTGCTAGAAAGTGGTGACCCTGAAATTCTCCTAAATTATTTTGGAAACAGTCAGACAAGAAAATCATAACAACATGAAAAACTCCCTCAGCATCTAAAATTTTCAAAACTTTAAAGTAAGAGTTTAAGTAGTTCTCGGAATTAAATGTTACAACTTTAATACAAATTCCATGGTTTGAATTTTGTTAGCAGGTTGTTAAGTGGTTTTTGTATGCTTGTATATCATCGATGCAAGGTTTTATAGCTTCATTTTCTTCAGATTGTGCCTTATACTATCAAAATGTAAATGAAAACAGAATTTGGCTTTCCTTGAAAGACAAAATAAATACAATTTTTGATGGACAAACCTCAACATAATCAAGGATATTTGCCATAGCTTTATTTACTCTCTAGCAGTAGTCTGAACAAAATTCATCACAATCAGAATTATTTCCTGACAAATGATGTTGGATATGACTGGAGTCATACACAAGGATCTGTCATGAAAGGAGATACCACTTCTCTTTTATCTTCCATGTACCAAACCCAAAACATTTGCATTTGAATATATTTTGTATGCTTCTTTGGAGCTGCTAAACTAAGGTGAACACTGATGTACAGAGCTGGTCACTGAAGTGCAAATGTGAGACTGTCATGTCAGGCTAATTCCAAGGGTGGCTCTTGAGCCTTCTTAGAAGGTCCTTGTTAGTGACAGCCCTTTTCTACAATGCAGCAGCTGTTTCTCTCTGCAACATTTAAGGGACTTGGTCCGTTGGTCCTATGGCACAACTCAGACCTCAGTAAAAATCTTTCTTAGAATTGATAATAACCTCTATACCAGTTCCTAGTACAATGAGGGTTGAGTGTTCTCAGGTGTCAGAGGTGCTCAGGTGTATGCATACACCCAAGTGGAGGACCATTTTTACTCTCTTCTTCCAATATGTAAATGCATTGCTCTTGCTAATATGAAGAAAGTTCCATGAAAGATTCACAAGCATTAATTTGCTAAATAATCTCACATTACCATAGCGCTTGAAGCCTTTTCAGCAAAGGAAGTCAATAAAAAAGGAAAAGCAGAGCTTTATTTGCACACATGAACAGGCACAAAGCAGGATTTTCAACTGGCACTGGAGTGATGAGAGCAATCCCCAAAGAACGCTTCCTCTGGACCAGTCCTTGAATATTTAATAATGGTGAATTACCAGAACCCTTCAACCATAATGAAGGAATAAGCAGGCAATTAGAGCAAACTCCAAATCCCTCACCCTAAAAACCCTCCAGCCTTTTAACTCTCTCAGTACAAATACCATTCCCTCTGATTTCTCTCACTTAAAAATCACAGTGAGAAAACATTTATCATCCCTTAGAAACCCTACTCCATCCCAATCCTTCTCAGATAAACAAAAACAAAAATCTGTACTAATATCTTATGTAGTAATATTCAAAGCCACTAATACTTACTGAAGTTTAACTGTAGCATCTTGAGCTGCTGTCACAGTCATTTTAATATAAAACGTATTATATTCTTTGGAAACACTCTTTCAACTGTCAAAAATGAAATGTTTAATCCTTGCAGTATATCAGTAAAGGGACTAATTGTCAGCAGTGTCCTAGATCATGAGCAGCCTCGTGTGCTGGCCATCTTTTTGTTAGTATTAGAGAAATTAATTGCAATGACAGCTTCACAATTGTTTTAAAATATTTCCGAAATCCTTATAAGTGAGGAATGGATTTGAGAGATGAAAAAAGTATTTAGATCTAAACTGAATGTAAGATAGAAGATTCAAATATATGGACTGGTGTAATCATTAAATATAATTGAGATAAATAATTATTCAGTGCATCTATTTCACAACATTACTGTGTGGGATCTGTCCCTCTCAATTTGTTGAGGGACTTGCAGTTTAAGACCTACTGATAAATGGATGTAGAATGGAAAATAAGCCCTCATGGCCTCTGGATTTCAAAGAAACATAAGTTAAACACAGTGATGAGAAACTACAATCACACTGAAGTTGATTTGATTCATTTAGGTAACTGGCCAACAGATAGTAAATGTAAGGTATAGAAATGTATGTAATAATTAGTTTAGGAAAAAGAAACCAATCATCCAGTACATTGGTGAGGAAATAAGTTGTTGATTATTATGGAGAAGTCACTGAAGTAACTGAGACAGTGCTCAGCAGTAAGGATCAACGCAAGCCAGTCATTAGGCTGATGCATCAAGAAGGTAAAGGAAAAACAGGGGATCTAATTCCTGCTTGTAACATCTGACTTTTATATATGCCCATATAATTAAGAATAAAAATCAGTAATGATGCTTAAGACCTTAACTTAATGGAGATATATTTCATAATAAATATTCAGTGTGAAGATGATGCATAATTGCATAACAACTTTTCTTCGCTACCATTTGGTATTTTGTGTGTAACATTGCTCTGTGATTAATAGAAACAATCACATGGTCTGTGGGGTTGAAAGAATTTTTTTAACATCGTTCTTCACTTAATGTGCATAGACATCCTCCAAACTATATCGGGTTCTTCTTCAGCTTGATGAAAACACAGACAGATGGCCTTTGCTTTACACGTAACCATCTGAAAAGTCATGTCCCCTGAGACGAAGTAAGGTGGCAACTGTTGGTGGCACAGGGAAAATGGGGGAGAGGAAACAAAGGCAGGCAATTTTCACACACAGTGGACATATGCAATAAGAACTATTGGATGTATCACATGTCAGGCACATTTTAGGGTGAAAACTAATGGCCAGCAATGTAAAGGCCAATGAATGAAAAGGGTCCTACTTTGAGTCCACATTTCCAAATGAGAAAATAACCAGCTAAACTCAAAACACTGCATTTCCCAGGTTATAGTGAAAGAGTAGGTGTCAAAATAGACATTATGTTTGTCAGGAGACACATAAGACTGTCAGACCTGTCTTATGAATTGCTGGCCTTGATTTTTATTCCCATATGCTCTGCATAATGTCTTTGAAATGAAGTGCTATTCATTAGTAATACTCCAGCACATTACTCTAATATGTTATTGAAATGATTAGCTCTACATCTACATTGCATTCTCAAGGTGCTCAGATTTCTTAATTTAGAACATTTTGAGTTTTAATTCATTCTGAAAATCATATGCAACAGTTGGCCTAAGCAGAAGTTTCAATAGTTTAAAGAAATGCAAATAATTATCAATACAGATTATTTTTCTAATGTATTACTTTGTCTTCTAAAGCAAAAAGAAAATGTGTTTGACTTTAGATAGATGGCAGAGTTGAAGCTGAAACTTAAGAAACTGAAGTTATACTATTTGTAATTTGATTATACCAAGGATTATACAACATTTATTAGAAAATAATCATAACAGGCACACTGCTCCTTTTATTAAAAGCTTGGATTCATCATATTTAATCAGAAAATATACACATGAACCTCACCTACAACTTTGCTCAAAATGAAGGGTCTTCATTCCCTGCCCATTCATTCGATCTGAGACAGAATACTCTTAAAGCTATCGTTGCTGTCATAAACATGAATCTTTATGTTTGTGGTATTTTTTCTGGACAGCAGATAAAATTATTTTCCCCTTGTCGATTTATTAGTATTTCCCCTGTGTGTATTGCATAGTGTAAACTAAAACCACAGATCTGACAATGTTGTTACCTCTTGCTTTATATAGAGTAAATTATATTTTATGATCCACACTTCCATCTTCTTCTTTAGATAAATAGTAAAATATGCTACAAGCAATTATTCTGAAGAAACATTTTTATTGATGTAGAAAAAGATTTCTTGTTCCTCTACTCTGTTCTGTTGTCCTCAATTTAAATCATATTACGATGGCTATTTTGACCCGCATTTGCCATAATATTTTGCTGGAAATTATATTCCCTCTAAAACTGGTTTGTTCAGGGCTTTGAATCTCCCCTTTGATGAGTATAGTAATAAAACTGTAAACCCTTTTACACATTCCTGCACCTTGTTTTCATGTTGCAATAGCTATCTGCCTTACTGAAATACTTTGAGTGTTTTGCTGTTTTGACCATTAGTTATTGAAGACAGAAATTCTGCCTCTATCTCTCCTTTATTTTTACCCTTTTCTTTCCTTTGCATCCTTCTTCAGAGCAGTTATGAATGTAGGCATAATGTGGAATAAGAAGATCATTAATAAGACTTTGATAATATTGGCAACAACTCCAACAGACTCTTTTTACTGTGTTAATAGAAATTCACTTGTAAATCTGCATGAGAAGGTTAATGCTATTGTTCAGCACATTAACATCTAACTGATGACTGCTTTTCCTGCTTCTTTCATAACTTGCCGGGCTGCATTCCAGGGATCAACCCTATGTTGCTATTTTCAGTGAGTTAGGAAGCTGCTTAGCAGTGTGGTCCCATGAAGAGGACTGTAGGCTGGAGCTTAAAAACTAGAAATTTTCTATAGCGCCATCAATAATGGCTTAGTTGTTTCAAAACAGTGACTGGACAGACATGTGTTACCGTGGCAAAGTCATTTTATATATTTCTCTCCTTTTCTCTGTCTTTTCTTCTTAAATTACAAACTCCCCACAACAGACTATGTATGTCTTTATATAGTATGGAGAATAATGGTTATCTCCTTATCTACTGCAATGCTGAGGAGGTACCCTTCTATAAGTGCTAATTTTCTGTTTAAAAATTAAAAATTTCAAAAAAAAAGAAAACCAAACTAATTTTCTGTTAAAAAAAAAAGAATGTGAGTTGATTTTCTCCCCACAAAAAGACTTACATAATCTGCTACAGTGCAGTTGTGCTGAAGGAGAAAATTATTTTCATGAGGTCCCAGATTACTGGTGGTATCTAAGGCACTGGGTCAGAAAGAATGGCACGTGGTTGACTTTAAAGGGCATAACATGCTCTCTTGCATCGTTTGATGCATCTGCAGGTATATAAAAACCTAGGGGCATTACACCTCCTGGCACCCCTTCTAGCTTGATGATCTTCAGCATTTTTTATTTTTTAATTCTTCTGCAAGTCATAATTTATCTATATTTTTAGATGATGAAATGCTGACTCCCTTGCTACAGGCAGCAAAGCTCTCTTGTTTAAGTTTCAGTTCAGCTAGAATGGCAGAAAACCTTTGTCTTCAGAGGATGCTTGAAAGAGACAGGTATTATATTAAATGGTTTATTTAGTGAAAAAACATATGCTATGTATGTATGGAAGAGTTTATCTTCATAGTTGTTTATCTTCAATTGTCGCTTACAAAACGGACCAATCAATATTTCAGTATTCCCACTTTTGTTATAACTTTGAGACAATTTGCTATAGTAATGATTGTAACACTGAATAAACCAAGTGTTGTAGAGACAGTCAAGTGTTGCTTCTCATTCTTAATGATTAAGTAATGTTTATTCATGTTAATGAGAATGCTCCTGCCCAGTGGTTGACTGGCAAAGAAGCCACTGAGAAGTCTTACCTTGAAAGACAAACTCGCAAATTTCAAAACCCAGAGTAAGAACTATGTTAATATACCATTTCTTCAGAGTTCTGCAATATTGTGCTCTGTGTTGTTCCATTTCACATGAAACCTTGCTCCTTTGGTCAACAGATTAGCACTGCAGTGTGTAACATGATTGTGGTATTTACACTTCCGTAGATCAGGAATGACTTCCCTGCAGTCAGTGAAGTCGTAGCAGTATAAATGAGTAGTGAACTGGCACTGAAAATGCTGGCTTCATTATTTAAAAGCAAAAATTTATGCTAAAACTGACAGTACAGGATCTAAGTGCATTAAATTACAGAAAATTAGTTTTTTTTTCCTTTTTTGATGAAGAGTTTTCAAAATGGAGTGATGAAATTAGAGATGGAACTCTAATAATAGGAAATAACATAATGCAGAAGAAATTTTAAATCCAACAGTACAAAATGTTACATTAATTTTATCTGTTGCAGGCTTCAGTGTTTATAAAATAACACCACTCCATATTTTTGACGTTTGTTGAACAAAAACATATGTGTATATATATATATATATACGTATATATATATAATGGAGTAACAAAATATTTTGAGGAAAAGAATTAGCAAAACATGAGCAAAATCACTGTTAGCAGCAAATCACACAAAGCAATTACCTTAATGTGAAAATATTCTAGAGGCCATAATTATTTTCTTTTGTTAATGGAAGTGATTATGTCACATGCTTTATTTCTCTTCATTTGGGGAAGGAAAAAAGAGAAAAGAGGCAGAAATATAAACAAGTGTGAAATATGCTTCTTTTCCTAGGGCATTTTCCATTCAGGATTCAAGATGATCAGCAATACTTCTTAAGAAATGCCATCACTCATCTTGTTTTGCCATCTTGGCCATTTTCTCTGCTGCAGCAGGGCTTCAAGTCTTCTGTGTTCTGAAAGACTTTTTCAGCTTGCTCTTTTTTAAGCTGAACTCACTTAAATTCCATAGAGAAAGACTATATTTCATATATTTACATCAAGCATAATGCCTTTTCAGGATTTTGATCATTCATAACTAGGAAGGGAATTTATAGTTCATTCTGTCTTATTTGTCTTCCTAAAAACAATCTTGTATAGCAATATAGGGACAAATTATAATTGCAAATTACTTCTCTGCAAAATGATTCTTGAATATTGAGATTTTTTATAACTTAAAAAGGAGACTTACAGGCATATAGGAAACTGAAATTCTTTCTATTATTGTTTCCACAAATGACCCACAAATGACACTTTTCCAAAGAAATGGATTGACACATAGCTTATAATTGCATGCAGGGATTTCATTACCTTCTTGGTCAACCTGGTCCACTGCTGCACTACTGTGTTATTGAAATTTTTTTTCTTAAATGAGAAGTAATTTTGCCAAAGTGAGTGCAGTCCCCTTGGTGCCATTGAACTGACGCTATGTGTTAACAAGAGGGAAGTGTTTATGTTAATGTTAAAGGATCTAAGTTCATTAAATCATGGAAGATCTATGAATCCTCTAAGAATGTGCATCTGGGCACAGGAAGAAAAAGGTGATTGTGTATGACCAGAATGGACTGAGCAAGTGTGAATCTTTCCTGGCCAACTTGACTACCTTCTGTAATAAATTGACTAGATCTATGAGTGAGAGGAGAGTGGTGGATGTTGTTTACTTTCATCTTTAGGAAGGTTTTTTACAGTGTATGACAAAAAAGTTCTTGTTACTTTGTTACTTTCATCTTTAGGAAGGTTTTTTACAGTGTATGACAAAAAAGTTCTTGTATTCAGGTTAACGTTTTCTGTCCTGGATGCATGCACAATTGCATTCATTGCAACTGGTTGGATGATAGTTCTCCGAGGATCTTATTTGTTTGAACTTTAACTTCTTCTAGCAAAATAAATAAATAAATAAAGTCTACCACAGGGACCTGCACTGTTTAGTATCTTTATGAGTGACCTGGAAGAGGCAATGATGTGTGCACTTATTGTATCTTTGGATGGCACCAAACTGAGGTTGATATACACAAGGCAAAGGGGGGTAGACAAGCTGCAAGGTTGGCACAGCAGGAACCTTATGAAACTCATAAGGAGAAATGCAAAATCCTGACTCTGGGATGGATTAAACTCCTTCCAGAACGGGGGTTGGAGACTGTCTAGCTGATGCAAAGGCCCTTAAGGTGGCAAAGGGCAAGAAGCTGGACAGGAGGCCACTGCGCAAAAAGAGGTCCAGCCTCACCCTGGGAAGCATAAACAGGAACAGCCAACACATGGAGGGAAGGGACTATTCCTCTCTACTCAGTGTTCATTAGACCTCATTTGGATAAATGTCAGAATTTAAGGTATGATATAACCTACTGCTTGAAAGGTAGTCACAGAGTGACAGAGAAAAATTTTCCCTCAGTGAAAAGGCACACAAGTTACAACTTGCACCTTTGGTGATTCGTGTTGTACATGAAACGGGGAGGGAGAGGGGCAGAATTAGTAGTGTGGAGCAGAATCCTGAAGTTTGAGTAAATTCTTTCTTAGAGAATCTTCTTCATTCATTGTTTGAGCAAAGTGTGTTTTAGCTGAGTTGCGATATCTTATGGTGGCTCTGTGTCAAAATGATGCTACTTTTACCAATGATTGCGTTTCTAAATTATCTCCAAGCTTTATAACCATGGGATATTTTATAAATGAAAATTGTGGGGAAAAAAAACAAAACAAACCAGCAAACCAACAAAACTTCTCTTGAAAAAAGCCACTTTGAACTCCAAATTGAACTTTCACTGTGAATCAAGAAAACCAAACACTGAGCTATTTGAGGAGGATCATCAACAGCTGAATGAGGAAAGTTTGTCCTCTGACGAGTTTTGGTGAGAACACAGCTTGAAAACAGCTGTGGAGATGTATGTAGAAAAGCTGAAAAAGCTGCAGAGGAAGGAATGAGGATGTTCAGTATACCAGGGCATAGGACTCTTCTTTAAAGTACTTTAAAGAAATACATTGGTTGGCCACATGGCAAAGATCCCAATTAACATAATTGAGAGTTGTGAATGCATAAGAGATTCCTCTCCTCCATTGCCTTTTGTGCACGGTGTAACATCATTTATACATAAGCTCCCTCTGGGGTTGCCTTGTGGATTGGAGCATTCTTCCGGGTCAAATCCCAGTCAGTGCACTAAGATAGCAGAGCTCACAAGTAATACAGAGTAGGACAGAATGGTTTGCTACCATAGTAATATTGCCCCAAGCTGCCATTTGTCTACTTGTTCCTTAAATGTTGCTTGTCACACCAGGCTGTTACTTAGTGATGAGAAGTCTTGCAGTGAGGATAGATGCTCCTCCACATAAAGATTTGAAGGAAGAGGCAGTTAGTTTAGCTATATCTGAATACTGAGGAATAGTAAGACAATGAAATAATGAAAGGATGATTTCAATAGGGACATATTTTTCCTTGCCTGTGGAAGTCAATAATTCAAGCATGTTCTGTTTGTATCACCTCTCATACAGACAGAGAATGCCGTGGAAAAAGTAGGCTTCATATAACAACAACAACAAAAGAAGTGTTTGGGCAAGTTATTCTTTATTATTCTTCATGTAACAATAAAAGAAAAAAAGAAAAAAGAGAGAGAGAGAGAGAGAGAGAAAGAAAGAAAGAGAGAGATTGCAATTTCTCCATTACTTTATTTTGCATCTTTCATTTCCTTTTCCAGGTCCAGCTTTATTTCCATCTCTCTAATTCTGTCTTTCCATTTTCTGTCTGAAATGGTTGCCTGTGTGGTTGCCTGAGATAGACAGAATGTCTGTATTTCTATGGAAAATCTACTTAAATTTCAGTTGATCAAGAGAGATCTTTTATCACACATCAATCTTTTGTGTTCTGCTTTTTATAATGCCTTCTATGAAAAGGTCACTTGCAGACTGCACAGAAATGATTCTTTCCTTTCTTTTCCTTGATAAATTAAAACACAACTGATCTCATTTGGAACAGGGAGGTAAAGTGGCAGAAAATGAATATTTTATTTCTGAATATACTGACCTGATATTTATTCTTTCATTTTTATTTCTCTCTGAAATTTTAAATTGCAATGTGATTTTACTTGGACATTGAGTGTGCTTTTTGTTTAGTGTCAAGATCTCTTTCTTTTGTAAATGTGAGAGAGAGGTAAATCCAGAAGTTCTGAGTTCCCCCCTTTCCTTTTGCTTAATGAGGTTATGACTGACTGTCCTTCTCAGCTCGTAAGGGATTAAAAAGAAATTACCTGTCATTAAAGCAACAGCTGTCTTGGATTCTGTGATGCCCTCTGCTGTCAGATGTGTTTTAAGGTCTCTGTGAATCCACAAGCCTCTTTATGGCTTTGCATTTTAGCAGTGGTGTCTTTTGGGATTTTTGATAATGTTTTATATTTTCAGCCATGTTTCCTGTCTGGAAAGCAAAAGGAATATGACTTTCTTCAACAAAGAAGTACTTTGAGGACAAACAATCTTAATTAATTTAATTAAAACTACAGAGTGTATTTCTTCATTAACTCACCTGTGGACTCCAGGTGACAGATATCCTAAGACAGTTAAGTCTGTTTCCCCACTCATACCATTGGCAGGACAGCTAGGAAACAGGAGCTGTCCTCAGACATTCAAAAGTTTCAACACATGGCGGCTGCTCTTTATTCAGCAATTTTCAGTCCTTCCTCAACCTGGACATCTCAAGCAAATTTCTGGCAGAAAGTTCTTTCTCACTGTCAGCTCTTCATATTTTCCTCATTCTAGAATCAAGAACATATAAGTAGCTTTGTTGGCATTTAACATGACCCAGTTGGAATGGAGCAAGTATTGCCATCAGTGCAGCTTAAACGCTGTGACAAGCACATATGTATATGTATGTACATGTGTATATATATATATATACATATAATTTTTTTTTAATGACTTAACAAGTTAGGGAAAATTTAAATGTTTTTTAAAAGAAGAGAATGTACTGAGAGCAAAGCCTCTCAGTTCTGTTTTTAGAAATAAGAACAAGTGAGCTAGAAAGGAAGAAAGCAAGTTAAAGAGATTTGGGGGAAAAACAGAGACAATTTATTCAGCTTTAAAATGCACATGTTTAAAAGATGATGAGCAGAAAAAGAGCAAAATTATTGTAAAATGGGCATTTATAGACTTATTTATAGACTTCTTTTCTTTTTTTCATTTTTCTTTTTTTCTTTTTCTTTTATTTTATTTAATTCAGCTGCTGAAAATGGATTCTTTAAATAATAGAGGAAAACCTGTTGTTTTTCTGGAACTTGTGAAACTTAATTTGTTCAATAGTTTCATGCTGAAGACCAGCCTTTAAATCACAGTCTCCTCAGCAGTATCATTACTGATGCTGATGCTGAAGATAAGATGTTTCAACTTACTTAAAACAGCACTAAAATAAATTTGGATATACAGGTCTTAAATGTAGTGTTGAAGGGGTGAGGAGAGTACATCTGAAAAATGGTGTGTGAAAGCAGAACAATATTTGACAAGCTGAAAATGGAGGAAACCCTGAGTGGACGTGCTTTCTAATGTGTTGGATCAGTTCATACAAGACCAGAGAAAACAGAATGTATCAGAGTAGCTTCTTGGGGTCAGAAATCTAGTTGTTTTCAGGCATGAATCCCACTTGCAGGCTACCATCTCAAGCCTATAATCACTTATCTGGCTCATGTAAAACGTGCCCTGGTGATCTGGACCACTGTGTCCAATTCTGGGCTCCACAGTTCAAAAAGACAGGCATCTTCTAGAGAGAGCCACCCAGATGATGCAGAGCTAGGAGCAGTTCCCATATGAGGAAAGACTGAGTGACCTGGAACTCTTCAGCTTGGAAAAGAGAAGGCTGAGGGAGGGCTGTACCAATGCTTATGAATATCTAAAGGACAGATATCAAGTGGATAGGGCCAAGCCCTTTCCAGTATTGTGCAGCAGCAGGAAAAGAAGCAATGGGCACAAACTGCAACAAAGGAAGTACCATATGAACAAGAGGAAAATCTTTGCAGAGAGGGTGACAGAACACTGTAACAGGCTGCCCAGAGAGGTTGTGGAGTCTTCTTCTATGGAGATACTCAAAACCTGTCAGTATGCCTACCTGTGTGACCTATTGTAGGGATCCTGCTTTGACAGGAGGTTGGACTTGATAATCTTTTGAGGTCCCATCTAATTCCAAAAAGTCTGTGACAGTGGTGCTTGCGGGGTCAAATTTGAGCCCAATGTTCTCTAGGAAAGATATTTTTCTCCCAGTAGGTGTATCTGTGACTGGAAGAAAAAAGAATGAAGATTGCATGTGGAAGGATTAAAAAAAAAAAATTGACTATCTGAGTGCCTCATAGATCATGTACCATCTGCTGTTAATTTTTATTATTGCTTTGTACAGGGAAAAGAAGCTTTCCCTCCACTGGGAAATTCTGCTTAATTTAAATTAGACAATAAGAGAATTTATATTACCTGATAAGTAGTTGCATTTGGGATAATTTCAATCAGTCTGAGATCCTTCTGTAAAGCCTCATTCTGTCCTTGGAGCCTTTGGGTTATTACATGGAGACACTGCAAAACAGACAGAGAAAATGTACTTGTGTTACACAGTGATTGGTAGGCCTGAGTGTGGGTTCAGGTGTGCCTTACCTCATGATTCTGCTTGCTCTCCATACTTTTGGGTGCTAGTCCATCCATAGAGCAACATCAACATGAACATTTTTAAAGTAGGAGACAGGGAAAACTGTGCTGAGCTGAGCTGTAGTATCCTTGCTTTTCCACAACTGATCTGTCCATATGGCATGAGATTTTTGGACATGTAGTAAGATACTAAGCACACCTAGGCTCTCCTACTGCAGAGTCTTGCAGAATTCAATCTATGCACTGTCCCTGCATAACATGTGAGTCTGTTCTTCAGAAAAATCTTAAATCTGGATTTAACTGGTAGTCAAAATCTCCCAAAGCATGAATGTATTGAAGGGTTTTGACAGGGTGCAAAAACTCACTCCATATGAATAAGAAAAGTCAGCTGAGGGGAAGGAAAGGGTCATGCAAGGGTCACAGTACAACAATACATATCTTGCACATTCCAACACTTTCCAGGGACAGATGCTGAGTTCCTTGAACATCATAGTTATTAAGGTCACTGTGAAACAGAAACCAAGGCAGTGAAAGGATATTGAGAAGAGAATAATAGGAGAATGTGCAAATGCTGAAATAGGAGTGTAAGATAGCATTAAGATGTATAAATGTAAGCAGATATAAGATAAATACTTTATTTGAAATAGCTAACAGTTTTTAAACAAAAAGTACAGTTCTAGGTGTATCTTTCTCTTTCTACACTCATGACTTATGTTTGATTGCCTTGAACATTTGGATGTTGGGACTGGTCTGGAAGGAGGAATAATGAACAATTCTTACCAACTGCTTAAGTGTCCAGATCAGGATTTCTTGAGTTAAGCTGGACTTATGCTCTGAATTACTAATCTAAGGTAGTAAGTAGCTTTTCACTGATGGTGCAAGTGCTCAATACATATCCTCTAATGCCAAGTAGCATCTGGTGCGAGCTGCGGTTGAAAATATAATTCAATATGAAAGGGCTGACAGCAACTTTAAAGCTGTCACAAGCCACCTAAACTTATAATATGTTGTTGTGTATTCTGCAGTCTAGCATTCATCCAGCTTTTTTATCACCCACAACATTTTGTTTATAAAAATTGCAGGCTCTAAGTGTGTTGCAAAATTGCAAGACTTACCATATAATGCACTTCAGGAGCATCTCAGCAATACTGATTTTTTTGCCAAAATCTGTTGATATATATATATATATCCTAAGCAATTGAGTAAAGTATTTTATGATTTACTAGGATCTAGACCTTTTAAAAGATCTAGATTACATTATATTGAAATAGCAGCTTGATCTAACACAGAAAGCAAGATATTCTTTGAATAATTACATCAGCATCACAGCAGATCCACTTTAATTAAATCTTCACAATTAGACAGGCTTGTTATTGTATGTCATTAGTCTTCTTAATTCCATTTTACCTATTATCACCTCATTTTCAAGAAGGCATCTGTCAGAGGGAAGCTACTTTTCCACCTCACTTCATCGCTTACTGATTTACACCTAAAAGGCTTTAGGCAGTTATGTTAACAATTAGGAATTGTCTTGATGAAAGTCTAAAGAATAGAAAAAAGATATGCCAGTACAATGAGCTGAATATAAACATGAAGAACAGATTTTGGAATTCAGTAAGCTTTTTCCTTTTGGGATTTGCATAGAAATTTGCCTTAATTCTTTCAGAAGTGTTCATTCTAGGGGATATTTCAGTGCAAATTCTTCGCTCAGTTTGATTTCTGAACACCAGGGATGAAGCGAAATTGCTATATTCATTGGCTAAAATGTTAGCTGAGCATCAGTGTTTTTCTTGGTTTTATGTCTCCAAAAGAACAGCTTAGATATTTAATAACAGTGGTTAAAAAATATATGGTACTTTGATTTTGAGCATTTCAAATATTATGCAACCTTCATTCATCCTCATGACTGACATTCAGCTTGTGCATAGCTGTAAGATTTGCTTGTGTCGTGAAAGCCAGACAGAATTATTGTTCAGTCTGACCTTGCATCATTTGAGGTTTTATTATGGTTGAGGGAACTGGGATTGTTCAGTCTGGAGAAGAGGAAGCTCAGAAGAGACCTAATTGCTCTCTCCAACCACCTGAAAGGAGGTTGTGGAGAGGTGGGGATCAGCCCTTTCTCCCTCCTAAGTAGAGATAGAACAAGCAGGAATGGCCTCAAGTTGCACCGGGGGAAATTCAGGTTGGATGTTTGGAAAAATTTCTTTTCTGAAAGAGTGGTCAGGTGCTGGAATGGGCTGCCCAGGACGATTCTGGAGTCACCATCCCTGGAGGTGTTCAAGACATGTTTAGATGTTCGACATGATTTAGTAGGGATTGGTGGTAGCTGGACAGTTGGACTGGATGATCTTGGAGGTCTTTTCCAACCTTGATGATTCTGTGATTCCATGATCTTCTAGTAAAGTTCATGGCAAAACTGAATTGCTGGATATGCTCTATTATTTTATTACCACTGCTTGTCTTCAAAGAACAGAATAAAATAGTAAACCAGAACCTGATAAGCAAAGTACTGGTAACAGCTTTCCTGTTTGAAAATCTGTGGATATTGTTTCCCCTTGTGCAGGGAAAAGTTTTGGTCTCTCTCCTCTCTTGCACAAAATGTGTGGATATACTTAGGCAGTTTTCTTCTGATGGGGAAAAAATGATGATATTACCATTAAAATAACAATTGACATGTTGATTTATAGTTCTGTAGGTAGTATATAAGGAAGATTAGCATAGACCCCAATAGGGTACTGAGAACTAACTGGCACTCAGCGGAGAATAAAAATATCAAAGGTATTTTTTATTTTCTATAGTAACTGTTCAGCAGTTGCATATTCTGACTGACTTTCAGTCCAGAAGATCAAGTAGTGAGCCACAGGTGCAATATTAATTTCAGCCATCCACTAATGCCTCTTTATTTGTTAACCCATTGATAACTCACACATCTTCTAAGACAGTACATTCTGCATGTCACAATAAATCGATTATTGTCTGTAAAAAATGTTTTGCTGGTAACTCCATATACTTGAAGGGAATTCCCCTGCAGTCATTTCTCCTGTTTCATGCTCAAATCTTCTCTGGGATCAGCATTAACAGGAAATCTGGTGTGGGCACACAAGAACTGCTGAAACTGCCCTGACCTCCTTTGCGGATAAGCTCTAACTGTAGTGTCCTACTGAAGGGTTCAAGATTAACTTGTCTTATAATGCTAATTTTATCCAGAAACTGAAAGTACCACGTGACCTTGAGCATCATAGATTTCTCTGTAAATAGGAATATTCATTTGCTGCATATTTGTATTACAGTTATGGTGGTGGTCTTTCATCTATTTCTCTTTAAGGGTATCAGAGAGGCAATATTTGTAAAAGCAGAGGTTTCCCTTTAGGCTAAGAGAAGAAAAATGACAGACCTGAAAAAGTACTCGAAAGTTAGCCTGTTTCTTCCATTCTCTTCAGTAGATTTAAATAGATATTATCATACCTGGTTCTCTGAGGCTATGTAGAAGCATACAGCAGAACAATGACTGGACGGGGCTCTAAGCAACCTGATGTAGTTGTAGGTGTTCCTGGTCATTTCAGGGGAGCTTGATTAGGTGATGTTTCAAGGTCCCTTCTAATTCAAATGTTTCTATGATGCTATGACAAGTCAAGGCAGAGCAGATGATTTCAGACCAATGGGGTGAACAAGGAAGTAGTGAGAGATGAGTACTAACTCATCATCATGGTGCAGTGTATAGCAGAAGCAGTTAAGTTTCCATAGGCATCAGAGCAGAAGAGTCTTACAAGGATGTCTGAACAAATATGGGGTTCGGAGAGGACTGAGGAACTCCTTCCAGGTGTGAGTTTGTGAAAGGTGCAGGGAGCTGGGAATGCGGGGCAAGTGGATGCCAAAATCATCCTTCCATGAGTAAACAGATATGAGGAACATTAGGGTAAAAAATAAAACACCTCAGTGAGAATAACAAGTAACTTTTGCTCGATATGATTGAGAAAGGGAAAGCTGGTGGAGGAATGAAAAGAGGAAGGTTGAGAGGTGAAAGCAGCAGACAAGGAAAAGATTTCTCTCAGAAGTACTCTGTTTTGATATGAGGAAAGCTACTTGTTTTGTGTTTTTTTTTTTAAACAGTGAGGAATTTTTCAAATGATATAGAACTGTAAATCTTTGGCAGTAAAAGAGAATGGACGAGTTTGTTTTTTAAAATACTCATTATGAAACTGGGATTCAAATCACTTTCATTACACCATTCCATATACTCATTTTTGCAGTTTATTTTTCTTTGGTCCTGACAAGTATAATTTGTCTTTTTCATATCTAACCTGAGTGCTTCTGAGATAAAATTTTAAATCATATGAGGTTAGACAACACAGATTTATAGCCTCTGATAGAGGAGTATTTTCTGCGTGTAAAAGCCTCTTGAGCAAAGCTCTAAAGCCACGTGCTTTAACTGTTGTTGAGTACTGTCTTCCAAGAAATCTATACAATTTAAGCAGACAAATTTTGGCAAGACTAATCTAAGCCCTTAAGAAAAGTCCCGATATGTCACCATCTGGAATGCCACATCAATAGTAAACTCAGTAAACAAACACCATCTGTATACTAGTGCATCAGATTGGTAGTAACTGCCTATAGACCATAGCAGTGATCCAGCATGTCTACACAACACCTAGGATATTTTCTACTGTTTGGTACCCTGTCACCCCCACTAAAAACAAACAGAAATTTTTTAAAATGTAAAAAGCTGATGGTACGTATACTGCAATGACTCATATATTTGTTATGGTGAGTACAAGGAAAATAAGAAAAAATAGAGACCATTTCTGATCTCCAGCAAAGCTTCCTCATATTTGCTCCCTGTCCCACCTATGCTACATATTCTGGGTGTAGGTTAGAACCGTCACATCGTACATTGACAATGTGATTCTTTTTTAACAGATAAAGCTTAAATACAAGGGTAGTTGGCTGATGTGGCATCAGTTGGAGGCCCTGTTGTTTTAGAACAAATCTGGAGTCTCCCAGATGATTTTCAGAAATTCTGATTCTTCATCAAAGCAAGGATTTGAGTTTGTCTGATACCTCTTTCACTGACTCCATCTAATTTTGGAACAATACTAAAAATGCCATTCTGCTTCTTTTCCTATTGGATTTAAGAATGGATAATGAAATCATTCACACATTAAATAAATCCCTTATAAAAACAAACAAACAAAATCCTACCCTCATTACCACTAAGAAAATTCTTAGTTGCTGAAAAGAAATGTGAAAGGTGGAGAGAATGGTGAATCTCTGTAGTGCTTCAGAATGCTCTACAAACTCATAAACCTTCATAAGCTGGGGGGGGAAATAAATATATATATATATTTAGTTGCAGACAGACATCACATAATTTGGCATTCATTTGCCAGCAGTAGTGAAAAATACGCTGGCATTCTAGGAGTCTGGTTGTCAAAGTGACCTTTTTTAATGTCACATGTCACAGAATTTCATGTCACACTAAGACAGCATGACAGGACAGAGACAAGCTTTTTTAATGTTTCCCCTTCACCTTCTCAAAAGTGCTTTCATCCTAAAGAAGAAGGTATATGCGTTCCTTGATGATTCAGTGGTCACTATAAAGAGAAAGGTTACATGACTATATTTATTTATTTATCTACTTATTTATTTATTTTTAAAGAAATACAGTAAAATTGAAATCAACTGGGAAAGTAGTTGTGTTGTTTAACATTAGATGACAACAACAATCTTGAAATGTCAGAGCTGGTTTGGAATGTCACTTGGATTCTATATGCAGTCATCACTGTATAACTAACAAATGCAACCTAAATGAAAATGTTCAGTTCTAGCTGCAGTTTACAGCCAGTGACTGAGAACACCAAAAGGCATGGTTTGTGCAAATAACAGATCAATTTTCACAAATAGAGAGTATGGCTAATTTTATCATAAAATGTAGAAATCAATTTTCATATCTTCTGTTATAGGCATCAGATATAGGCAAATAGATTACCAGAATTTCCATTTTTTAGGTTTTTGTTTTTTTTCAGTTTTTTTCTCTTTTTGACTTAAAACACTGGGAGTACAGTGATGTAACAAAAGAAATTCTTGATTTTGTGCTTATCTTTTCATATTAATCACTTCATTGCAAATGCATCGTGGAACACGGGTAAAATGTGTAAAATTGTCACAGATTTTTCCTGTTCTAGATGTAACAGGCAGATGGTCATTTTTATCCATGATAACTATAGTAAATTTATGAACAGTTTTTCAGATAATGCAAATGTAGCTCATCATTCATGCACAGATGCATATTTTACTTGTGTTGCCACCTGTCTGGATATGATTAAGTACCACAGAGATTGCATGCTTAGTATGGTTTGTTACTATTTCCTACACTGAACTTGGACTATGAAATGAATTTATCTCACCAAAGTGAAAGTTCAGCCCAGCCTGTGTCAAAGGCAAAAGAATAATTCTGACTTCTGAAGAAAACAAGACTTATCCAACCTTGTTGCTGATGTTACCATCTCTGCTCATATCCTCCTTCCTAGCTCTTCTTTCCAGGCCTAGCAGCTATGGTACATGCTGACCAATAGGTTTTGCTACATTCGACAAATACAGATGATCCCAGAGATACAGCTGTACGAATTTTGAGGAAGTGCAAACAAGGGCAGAAGCCATAACTAGTGTTTCTATTGAGGGAAACTCTGGGCTCAGCTATTACAAGGTTCACAAGGATCTGAACAGGCAGTAGCTGCTGTGAATACCTCAATGACGGGAAGAGCTTCAGTCAGTGTTTGTGCACTATACTGCACCAAAAAAAGCCAGCTCTGCTGCAAAAGTAAGAAATTTGGTTTCATTGGCTTTGATGCCCTTGTAAGAAATGGTCAACTCTGGATGTGTTTTCAACTTTTTGTTCAGTGTACCTTTCTTCTTTTCATCCCCTGAAGCCAGAAATGACAGATTCTAAGATGACCTAGGTTAGCAGTGCTTTTCTTATTGAAAATCTGAATCTTTACCCTTTCTCTGGAAGAGTTTGAGTTCAAGTTCATGTTTGTTAATGGTAACATCAAAAGAATGAAGTAAAGCTAGCATACCGTTTGTTTGTCATTATAGTTTACTTCTTTTGTATTTTGTTTGGAAAATTCTCTAATGACATAGATATTAATTAATGGAAATTAGGCTTATATCGTCTTGATGCCAGAGGAGAAAATTTGAGCCCAGCATTTGTTACTATAAATAGGATGTCCAGCTATCAAAAGTATAGAATTATGAAGTTCAACATTACTTCAGTACACTAATAAGCGCTTAGCTTGTTGGTTTGTGTTCCAAACAGTATTGGGAAATACTATTACAATCCAAAAAAGTCAGGGGATTTTTAGAAGGGAGGAAGAATAAGGTTGCTTTTTTTCACCTACATTATCATGCTTTGATTTACAGTGATAACTAGAAATGAAAAAGATGACAGATTTTCAAGGATCTCTCTGTGTGTGCGGTCATGCCATTTTTCCTTCACTAGTTCTTTGATTGAAATTGCTTTCTGTGTTCCCTGTATTTGCTCTCACTTCCCTTCCTATGTGGCATTTTAGGATGTTTACAAATGCGTAAACATTGCCAGAGCAGAAGCATGGAAATGTTTTAGATCATAACAACTGGCTTCCAGCTGATTTGCAAGGAGGGGTGCCTTCCTACATGTTTATCCGTATTCATCCTGTAATTATAGCAGACTAATGGTAGGAGCTTTAAAAAGCACCAAAAAGAACCATTTGCTTGTGTAACAAATCATTTCCAGGCTTTAAAAAGATCAGATGTGATGATCTTGATTGGAATTTGAACTTTGATATGGTGGTTTACAATTAAAACTCAAAATGTAGTGAATTTGTGTAGTTTTTTGAGTTTAGTGTTTGGCCTTATTTGAATTAATCTGTGCTAGGAAAATATATATATATATATAATAATTAAAAACCATACCTTGTTTGTCTGTGTTTTCACAGAATCATAGAATCACAGACTGGTTTGGGTTGGAAGGGACCTCATGGATCATCAGGTTCCAACCTCCCTGCCACAGGCAGGGTTGCCAGCTGTTAGATTAAGTAGTAGATCAGATTACCCAGGACCCCTTTCAACCTGGCCTTAAGCACCTCCAGGGACAGAGCGTTCACAGCCTCTCTGGGCAACTTGTTCCATCACCTCACCAGACTCAAATTTTCCCTTTTGTTTCTGCACTTTGGTATAGATTCTGTCTTATTTGGAAACCATGATACACCCTGGGGAAACAGAAAAGCCACCATATCTATAAAACTTTGCACCAAACTGGAATTATTTGACAGGATATAGTTCTGCTACAAGTTGCAAAAGATAGCTGGATCAGCTTTTAAAAATTAGATTTTAGGAATGCATGTGCCAGGATCCTGAAGGCAGGTCTCCATGGACTGATTGTTCTCTGTTTGTTGGATGCCACAATCTGAGCTGCAGATGAAAAAAGGCTGGGGATAGTGACTGCCAGGAATTTCTGATTTTATTTTCCCTTCCTTTGCTGGCAAATTCTAACAGAATTGAGTAGCTTGAGTGCACATAGGTATGTTTTCACTGCTTTATTATGGAATTTCATGCCTGTCAGGACCATCAGCAAACTGTTCCAGAAATATTTATCACACCCTTTGCAGATGGTTATGCTGTGATTTTTTTTTAAATTGTATTTACATTAGTGCCTATAACACATTCACACATCCAAGAAATGCCTCTCCTGGTTCATTTTCATCAGGTTCTCACTGCAGATATTAAGGAAAACTTATGTTTTCCATCACCACTAATGCAGTGGAAATTTGCCATACTTGGTAGCCATTAGCACGACTATTAACCATTCTGACGCCTGAGCAAGAGTGATTCTGAAGATGACCAGACTGGCGCTACAACAGACAACCTCGACAATCATGGCAACAAGAAGCAGTATCTGAAAAGGTATTTGCACTCTTTCATGCAGAAGCATGACAACGCTTCAAGTGTTAGATTTGCAGCTTGAAGGTTTAATTATAGCGTGGGCTGCTCTTCGAAGAACCAATTGCAGATGTAGAATGAACTGTGTCCTGTCTAGAAAGGTCTGAGTTTCACACCCAGTTCAGCTTTTCTGTGGTCATCTAAATCTAAGCTGCCTCAAAATTTGGATATTGTACTTTACAAGTCTTGATATGGTCCTAGGCTTGCTGCTCTAAATGGTACTGCCAGGGCAGAGGGCTGGAACATATGATCTCCAGAGATCTTTTCCAGCTTCTGCCATTCTGTGGTTTACTTGGAGTTGCCAACCTTGCAACTTGGGATCTCAAATAGCTGCTGGAGGTGTAGCTACCTGCCTGCAGCTGATTTATTGGCTGGGAAAAATGTGATGCCAGCTCTCTAAATATTGTTAAACCTGATTCATTCCTTGATTGTGCTGTTTCTCATATGTCACAGCTAAATTGTTCATTTCTAGGTAGTATGAGGGGTAGCTGCACTCTCCTGGAAATACTGGTATGCAAACCTTCTGAATACAAAGATATATAAACTTCTGGATATTATCAGTGGCTACTCATCAGCTTCCCTGAATGTCTGAACATTATATAGATTTATTGGCATTACAATCTTAAAACTCAGGTTTTCCCTAGCAGATTTGAGTTTGAGCAAAGGCGGAGCTATAGATGAAGGTGGTATCAGAGGGTGTTTTACTAGGATAATGTTTGAACTTGTAATACTTGTGGTAGACATCAAAATAATAGATTGTAGTTTGTTTTTTCATTACGAGTCCATTGAATTCTGTTTTTGGTTTGTAACACCTTCACCAAAAATATCTCTTTAGAGCTAGTTATCTTCAGCCACATGCGATAGGGTAATATTTTGACTACTACCTGACAAAACTCTTTCTCTTACAAGTGTTAGAACTTCAGACATGAAACAATCCCTTCAGAACTGTGTAAACAGAGTTTTATGAGATGCGTGTGTACAACTCAATTTCTCTGTAGTAAAAGCATTTTCCAAATAACGGTGATGTGCAAAGAAGCACATCAGTGCTTCTGCAGTGTTGTTTTGAGTAATGATATCCAGCAATTCCTTGTGGTTGAGCCTTTGCTGCAGTCTTTTGTAAGCGAGTTTTACTTTCCACATTTGAGAATGACAACAAGGCAGACAGACTCCTAGGAAAAAGAGCTCAAAGCAGTACCTGCTTTGTGTATCAGCTTAGCTTGGAGGAAGCTTTCGGCATCATGGTAAAGCTGACAGAACTGAATTACACAGCCCTAAAGAAGGACCTGAATCATAAGAGGTGACTAGTGGTAGAAGTAAAGGGCAGATGACCTCAAAGTCCTTAGGAGGTCTTACTGCAGCAAGGGAGGGGGCAGGAGGAGGCAAAGTGGGTGCGTTCTCATGGTTCCTCTGTGAAGGGTCTCCCTGCAAATCCCATTGAGATGAGTGCTATTCTCCAGCAGAGGTTATGAATGGTCACTCCTTTAAACTGACTTCAAAGGGGATCCAAAATGTATGAACTTAATGGTCTTCGTCCCAAAGACCTGAAAGTCTAAATAGGGCTTACTAATACTATTACTAATTTACACAAATACGGAGCATAGTTGAGGACACTAATTTTAATTTTTCATGAAACAAACCCCAATTGTTGGGAACAAATGTGTTTTTTCACTTCAGTATTTTAATTCTACAAGTGACATGCAAGAAAAGTTCTCTCTTTATAACAGCTTGTACTGTAAGAAATGTGATGGTGGAACTGCACTGTAAATTTTAAGCACTATTGCGATCTTCATTTTCTTCAAAACGTAATTGGATCCATCATTTTCTTGTTTCAGCTTATTGCTACTTTACTAGAAAGAAAATAGAATCTAAAAAAATGACTTATATTTCTGTGAAGCCCAAATCTTCCAAGTGTTTTGACTAAGAGTTGACTGATTATTAAAAAAAAACACAAAAAAGTTTATTTACTCCTTACTTGTGTATGTGTGTATATACAATTTTTTACTCAAACATCTAAAATGTACTGTACTTCATATGCCCTTTCTCTTTCTTAAGCTCTTAGGTTTGTTGCAATCCACGAGAGGCAGTGTAATGTCATTATAAACACAGAACAATTTCCTCCCTACTGGAAAGAAACACATCGTTCCTTCTCAGTGAAAGAAAATTGTAGCTTTCAGTGTTGCAAATAAAACAAAATGCATTTAAGTTGCTATTTGTCCTTAATTACTATAGACTTCTGAGAAGCAAGCAAGAAACACAGCATTTTGAAAGCAAATATGTTTTCTCAGTCCTTTTGCTATTAAGAGCCATGGTGGTGGTTTTGTTACTCCCCACGCAGGGGGCTGTATTTGTTTGTATGTAGTGTTTAGTTCTTTCGTAATCCAGACTTTGTCAACATAGTACCTGGGGCCATTTTGGGTAACATGATTTTGTAGGTCAAGGACTGTTAGCACCTGAGTTACTACCTGGGGTGACACACACTGTCTCAACATTCAGATTCAGTGCTGAATTGGGAAAGGGAAAGGGGTATGAGACAAAATAAAAGGAGACTGCTGAGAATAAAAGACAGCAGTTTCCTAATTGAGCTGGGGAGAAAAACACAGTGGCCTGTGTCATGCTCCCTCTGATCTATCCTTCTTCACAAATAGAAACAATGTTGTACCTGGTAAGTTGTCAGCCCTGTGATCAGAACAGTCACAGATGCCTTCTGTTGGAGGTGGTTAAAAAATTACTGCCATCCTTTGCAGCATTTGCTATTCCAGTGACAGTGCTCAATATGAAATTTGCACATAAGCTATGAATTTTCTATTCGAGAAGCTTAGTTCCTTCCTCCAACTTCTAGTTTTTGCTTATTGTGTACAATCAGTATATTAAGTGGGAGGGCTTTTCTTTCTCGTAGAGGGCTTAGCTATGGATGTGGTGATGTTATTTTGACTGTAATTCCCTTGCTTTGGGGTTAAGTCTGTGGTTTCCTAATGGCTGTCTGAACCATCTGAGAGTGTAGTAGTCTTTGATGCCCTTACTGCCAGGGCAAGTAGCTTTCCATCCAGCTTTGTGGGAAGTTGCCACCATTCATTGGTGAAGCACAGCTTTAGCATCTCCATTTTACAACACTGTAACTGTACTGTGTTATTATATACTGCTTCAGGCATAAGTTTATTGTCAGTCACGGAAAGGCTTTCTGCTGCCGTGAACATCAGTGGCCTCTCTCCTACACAAGGCAAGCTGTCATGGCTACAAACTGCATCTCTAAGAAAAGTTTTGATTTTTCTTCATTTCTACAAGGCACTCGTGCAATTAACCAAGATTTGTAGGTAGATGATTGGTCTGGTTTTGTTGCTTTTTGCTCTCCATCATCTTAAGAAGAGATTGGAGAGCTGTGTGTAACCTCCTCATTACAGAATTAGCATAACTATTCTTTCTCTGTGAGCTTTCTGGATATAAAGAGAGATCACCAAACTGAGAGTACATGCTCGTTTATGACTGAAATTTATTTCGGCTCTCTATATAGTATCTGCATCTTTGTTCCTTTGTTATCTCAATTTTGGCTTCTCTAGGCTCTACAGAGTGCGTGGGTGCCAATTGTTGTCTGGGGCAGATTAAGAACTTTCTGCTTGTCCAACATAATCATAAAATCATGATGCAGAGAGGTGTGAACTGGAAGAGGCCATAGGGACAATCTGGTTTCAATCTGCCAGCTATAGGCAGAGACACCTTTCATTAGACCAAACTGCCTAGTGCCCCAAACAATCCAACCCTGAACAGTGTCAGGGATGGGGCTTCTGCAGCTTCTCTGGGCAGCCTGTGCCAGTGCCTTACCACCCTCATAGTAGGGAATGTCTTCTTAATATGTAATCTAAATACATTCTCTTTTTGTTTAAAGGTATTATCCCTTGTGTCATTGCACAGCTTAATAAAGGGTTCCTCCTCAGCTTTCCTCTAAGTCCCTTTTAGATACTGGAAAACTGGTATACCTGGTTTATAAGGTGCCCCCAAAGTCTTCTGCTCCCTAGGCTGAACAATCCCAATAAGAAGGCAGGGCTTTAAATCTGGAAAACAGTGGGCATGAAAGCAGACTGGCTAGGAAGGAGGAAATCAGGCATACTATCTGCAAAAATAAAAAACAACTTTCAGCAAAGAGCCAACAGTGCTGAGCTTACTCAGAATTGTAAAAACTACATGAAAAAATGAGTAAAAGCTCAGTGGGAAGTCTCAATCTCTTTTCTGAGAGAGGCCATATTAACAAAATCTGTAATATACTTGGAAAAAGAGAAACGTGCTATATCTTAGCCATAACAACAGAGTGACTAGTTTTACATTGCTGACATGCAGTGTCAAATTAGCTGTAGTGAGTCTGAATTTTACCTCTAGGGAAAATGTGCTGCAATTGCAAACTAGCAGGGCACAGGTCATCTTGTGTGCATTCATAACTATGCAGTGCCTCTGTTCTGACAATGTAATGCAGTGTGCTCATATTTTTGTATTTGCTGTGAGATAGTAAGTTTGCTGGATGTACAGGAATCTGACTTCAAGCAAAATAAATATCTTAGTTTGTCAGAAAGTTCAGGGTTGTAAAGGTGGTTGGGGTGTGGTATTTATGAGAGCAAAATTGAGATTTGTGATAAAGAACAGGAAGTATCAAATACAAGAACATGTACTGACTTTTTACATGGGCAGACAGTGATAAGAGAGAATGATTTTAAACTAAAAGGGATTTGGGTTAGATACTAGGATGAAATTCTTTCCCCAGAGGGCAGTGAGGCACTGGCACAGCTGCCCATAGAAGCTGTGGTGCCCCATCCCTCGAGGTGCTCAAGGCCAGGTTGGATGGGGCCCTGGGCAGCCTGAGCTGGTGGGGGGCAGCCCTGCCCATGGCAGGGAGGTAGAATTTCATGGTCTTTATTGTCTCTTCCAACCCAAGCCATTGTATGATCCTCCAGTCATTTTTTAAATCATGAAAATAAAAGGCATGTGATGTTGTTCTCTTTCAGAGATTAAGAGAATCATAAAATCATTTGAGTTGGAAGGTACCCCTAGAGGCCATCTAGTCTACCTCCTCTACACTGAACAGGGACACCTACAGCTAGATCAGGTTGCTAAAGGCCCGGTCCAGCCTGACCTTGAACATCTCCAGGAATGGCATCTACCACCTTTCTGGGCAACCTCTTTCATTGGATCACTCTTATTGTAAAAAATAGACAAGGTGATGATTGTGTGGCACTGATTAATTTCCATCACACTTTAATCAGATTCTCCAAAATTTCTGTGGAATATAAGAGTCATTCTTTCTTTTTATTTTTATAGGAGATTTTGTGTAGTTAAATGTTTTGCAAACCAATCTACAGTCAGTTCATCACAGTGTAATTAATACAACTGTGTAAGTGGAAATAATATAGTGTTTACAAGGCAACACTACAGAATTAGCTATTTAGATCAGACTCAAGATTTAGTCCTTTAGAACAGGTAAGAATGCAAGCCACAAACAACCAAGCCACAGAAACATAACATGACTAAATTTTCAATTTAAATGATATGAACAGCTTTTAAATGTATTTTAATAGGTCTATGGAAATGATCTGTGATGTAATTACAAGCTTAAAACTGTTCAAAATATATAAGTCATTTTTTCTTCTTTTTCACTTTTTTCCCTTTTTTTTCTCACTTCTTTTTTTTTTTTTTTTT
This sequence comes from Excalfactoria chinensis, assembly GCF_039878825.1. Classification (NCBI taxonomy): domain Eukaryota; kingdom Metazoa; phylum Chordata; class Aves; order Galliformes; family Phasianidae; genus Excalfactoria; species Excalfactoria chinensis. The sequence goes on along the minus strand of NC_092825.1, from coordinate 102,843,909 downwards.
TTTTTTCCCCTCATTTTTTTGATTGTTGTTGTTAGATTGGTTGGTTTTTGCTTTTGTTTTTGTTGTTCTTCCTTTTCTCTTGGTCTTACAGCCCTTCTCCTGGGCTTATCTCTTGCAGCTTGGAAAAACATAGGAGTCACCCTCCTCACCACACAATAGCTCTCTTTTAACTACCCTGCTTCCTTCTTAGTGTACCTGCAGCTGCATCATCACCTTCATGTCTAGGCAGGGGTTTGTTCTGTTTTATTTTTTCTGTGGAGAGTGAGAAGAAGAGAGAATAAACACTCTCTGTTTTATTATTGTCTCCAAATCAATTGCAGACCAGGCTTTATTAGGAAACAAGGAGCTTGAAAAGAGCTGGCTGCAGCAAGTTACTTGTTGCCTAGTGACACCATCAGACCTATAAACTCAGGCTTAACTCCAATTCTCTTAACCCTCTAGAGCTCAGAGACTGCATTTTATTACTGAGCAATTTCTATTTCGACCAGTAAGGAATCTAGATTTTTAACAAAAATGGTGCAGTACCACTAGATGCCAGTAAGAATCAGAGAAAGATGGTTGGAAAGCTTATGAGTGAAATTAAGAAAATGCTAGTTCTTTGATATAAGGTAGATAATAGATTATGTCCTCTTCCAGTATAACTGAACCTGTCGTTTTCATACATGTTACATATAAATACAAATGCAAGGCTGTATTTTGCAAACAACATCCTGTCAATAAGAGACAGGAGCATCATCTCCTAGAATCTGGCGTAACCCATAATAACTTGTGATACATGTTCCTCTCTTCATCATATATGTGACGGATTGCTTTCTGTTGTATTGTTGCTTTGTCTTAATGTACTCATTGCTGATAAGGGTAAAATCCCTTTTTTGTTTGTTTGTTTGTTTTGTAATTAGCAAATGATATGTCCATTTGCTTACCATTGCCAGAGGAAGATTACAAGGCAGAGGTGCTTTATCTGTGCGTTGGAAAGTCAGTAAAGATCAACTACAGTTGCTAGTTGGGCTGTAGGAGCTGGTAGTTTGAGGCAACAACATTTGTACAGAATGTGCTTTCATATCAGGATAGCTTTAATAATTTAAATTTGGGATTTTTTCCTGTTGACTTACTTTCAGTTTTTCTACTAAGGTGTATTTTAAAACATTGTAGGAAGCCTAGAATCCATAGAAACCCCTCAAAATCCCCCAAAGGGATCCAGGTGTTTGGGGACCACTCAAGTCCATAGGAACATATCAAAACATTTGGGAGGGAGATGGCTGTCTGGAGATCCCTTAAATCTTTAGAAGCCCACAAAATCCTGAAAAGCAATCCAAGTGCGTGGAAACACCAAAAGTTCATAGGAACAACACCAAAAATCCCCAAAAGGAACCCAGGTGTGTTGAGATCCTCCAAATCCATAGAAAGCTCCAAAATGGAAAGTTCATAGCTCAGCTGCTGTCTCTCCACAACTTAATATGATTGAAAGTGATTTTGACAGTACGACTCATTGCAACATTTAGATTTGGGACTTGTTTAAATTTGAAATCAACAGAGACACTGTTAGTGGAAGGAACGTCCATTGATCGATAGTGGCAAAAGCAGAGGGACTTCAAAAATGTCACTTCTGTTATAAAAACAGATGCAGATAGCAAATAAAACCATCAGTGTGAAGGCAGAGAAATGCATCAACTGGGATTCCCTCTTTCCAAGCTGTACCTGTTCACTGAGTTGTATAGTGTTTTGTTTTGTTCTCCTGAAAACTTCTTTCCCCTACAGCATTACATGGGAAGAGAGGCAAGTTTCTGGTTCCCATCTTACTATATAAAAATGGCTGTGTTACCCAAGTACCATGACAGAGTTAAAAAACAAAAACAACAACACAGATCTCTGCTTTGTCATGCTGACAGATATGGAAGATATGCCTGTGCAGGAGGACTAAGACAACAAGTACGGGTGGGACAGTTTTGGGTGACTCAGGTTGGGAGTAACAGGGAGTACAAGCTTTTGAAACCACCCAAATCTGACTTGAAGCATGAAAATTCACATATGTGGCCCAAGGTTACTGTAAACTGAAATACTTCTGAGAATATTTTGTATGGAATTACCTGACCCAAGGGCTCTGAATCTGTTTCACAGACACTGGTCAGATAGTAACTAATAGAAATTAAACATGGAAGAAGTGATAAACTGAAACTTCTGCTCCATCAATTTTATTTTCTGCTTTTGTAGCCTGTTCTTTTTCGGTAGCGTCTGGTTAGCAATTAAAATGCGATTAGCATGTAATGGTAACTGTTAATGTGGAAGCACAGAAATTCTTTGTCCTGATGATTGCTTTCTCATTAGCAGCAAGAATTATTGAGTGTTTTAACTGCTAGCCAAAACCAAGGAGCCAGCAAATGCTGAAGCATTCCTGTGAAATTGTGGAAAGCGGTGATTTCTTTGTCACAGGCTATGGACCTACAGAAGGGGTAAAGCATGCTTTTAAGTGAAAACCAGGCAGTCATCAGAGAGCAGTGAGGACAATTTCCAGGCTTCTGATAGGAAAAAGCAATTCTATTCTATAAGCTATCAGCAACCAGTTTGGGTTAGATTGTGGAAGAAGTAGATGTGATACTTGTTGAGCAAAAAAGAAGTAAAGTCTAGTTCAATACACCTAGTCTTCGTGTCCTGGATAGCCGATCTGCTTCTGCCTTCAACAGCTGTTGTGCTGCTGTACCTCAAGTATCATCAGATCAACTTTGTAATATACATCCATTGATTTATCAATGAACCTACATGTCCATATATCTATTGATCTATCATTGAACCTATCACAATGTATTCTGTTGACTACAAAGATGTAAACTGGGTAGTCCTGCATGTGTGGAGTCTTTTTGTGTAGATGTCTCTGGATTGACAGATGTTCAGAAAGTCAGTAGATCACCATCCAAAACACAGAGAGTAACTGGGAGATGTAATATTTCAAAAAGAGATGGAAGCTGTAGTATTGTTATGTGAAGCAATATACAATTTAATTTGGAATGTTGTATTCAGGATTGGTCATCAGCAGAGATAAATTCAAATAGAAATAAACGTAGAGAAGAACTATTGACAGGACTTAGGGATAAAGAACATTTATAAGGAAATAATGTTAAGAGTGGGGCTGATTTTAATTTATTACAACAAATTTTGCAGATAAAGGGGGTAATACTGTTGCCTTCTCTAAACAGAGCAATGTGATAGTGTCAGAGAGGGAGAAACACTTAAGCTAAAAGAAGACATCAGCATAAGTTGATCCGAAATGCATCCGTCCTGGAGAGGGAAGAAAGCCACCAGGTATTAAGCAGATATTAAGTTTTGAGAAAGCCTTTCGAGAGAAAGCTGCTGACACAAAAGAGTTCTGTACAGTATTTCCTTAGCCTGTGAATTAGATTATCTGATGTGTTTGTCTACCAGAGCAAAGGGCAGTGGTGAGTTACAAAGGGAAGTTCCTTCAGATTTCTTCCGTCTTCTGAATAATCAATTGTTGTGTGAAAAAAAAAAAAAATGGAAGGGTACCATAATAACCAAAAAGTATTTCATGTTAAATAAGACATGTTCTTCATTTTAAATGTGAGAGAGAATGTGGTAGATATATAAAAGAGATAAATATTTAAAATAATGGAAATAATAGAAAACGTGATAAATGCAGATTATGTAATTATTTAATTAGTAAAATTCACAACTGTTCCAAATTCAGCTGTCATTTAAATGTTGCTTACATGAGGAGACTTCCTATATGGCTTAAAGACATGGAATATAACTTTGTATGCAAATAATACCCCACACCAAAGCAAAATAGAACAGTGTCTTCACATACACACTTGTTATTAACCAGATAACTTCAATATTTATGATTTTTCAATTGGATCTATGTTACTTTCTGTTGTGATCATTTTTCTGCTTTCTGTGACTATGTTAAACATTCATCTGAAATAGATTTGGTAAGAAATATTTTTTATTTCTTTTTATTATTATATTTTATTATTATATTTTATTATTCTTTTTTTTGTTCCTAGAAAAACAACAATTGAAAGGTTTTTTGTTGTTGTTTTGTTTTGTTGTTTTTTTGTTTTTTGTTTGTTTGTTTTTTTCTCATCCTATAATAAGATATTTATAGGATATATGTTTAAGGCTGGACTAGGTACATTAATCTACATGAAGCTTTCAATGTTTGTTTTACAAATTAGTCTTTTCCAGTGAAGTAGCATTTTTCTTTGCACAGTTCCTAGTCATTTCTATTTGTATAAGTGAAGAACTCACGTTCCTCAAATAATTCCGCTTTTTTATTGTCTGGACCATCTGCTGTGTTGTGAGCAGCTACTATTTTGAGCCTTTTCCCTTTAAGTACAAGTTTCAGATAAAATTAAGGCTTTGTAAAAGCTGAAATTATTGCCAAAGCATGTTTGTAAGTGTAGATGTTCTTTTGTGGTTCTTTTCTTAAACCTTTTCAGAATTTCAGGCTCAAATGATAACACATCCCTTCTAATGATAGTGGTATGAAGGATGGGATGATGTAATCATTCCTGAACTGTCTCTGAAGATGCATTTTAATAAGTTGCTTATAATTAATTTGTTAAATATGTTAGCTGAAAATCTTAAATCTTGAAAAAGTGTTGTGGTGAAAATCCATCAAGGAGTCCAGCTGTTCACAGAATCATTGTCATGACAAAATAAGAAGCAGAAAAATTAAGGTGAGAGCAGCAGCTGTCATGAGTGTATAATGGTATCCAGGTATTTGCAGCTAGTAAATCATCCTATTAAAATCTGTTATGGGTGTACTGATAGACACCTGAAGAACACATGTAGTCCAGTGCTGGCTTTCTGCATGATTTGCCATTTGTAATGCTGCTAAGATCATGGCTTGTAAGGTTAAGTCTACATTGCCCAGTTCAGTGACATTTAGGATTGAATAACCTAGTCCAGATACCAGAATCACTTGAGTATTCTGAGCTTGGCACTTAACCTGGGCTATTTTTTTATCCTTCTCTCAGTACTTTTTCCAACATTCAGATGAAATCAATTACAGAAAAGCACACAGTGCTGTGCAGACACACTCATAGCGACCATGAAGTTATTTTACCAGGTGTAAAGACCAGATAAAGGAACATTTCATAGGCATATTGACAGGTTGACCACAATGGGTCTACATAAACAGTAGATTGAATAAAATAAAAGGAATTACAGAATTCAGATCTCTAATATGAGAGTTTAGTTTCAGGTTTTGAATGCTGTACTTTAGGTAAAAATTATATGTTAGTAACTAGATTCAACTAGAATAATGTAGCATCATTGTTTAATTCCCACTACAGTAACTAGGCAAATTTCCTTATTACAAAAACATCATTGACTCTAGACAAGAACTGAAAGCAAAGATCCCTCATACCATCATTTTAGCCTGTATCTCAATCTAAAACATGAATTTTAAATTTCAGATGTTGTTCCACAGTTCAGGTTTATAATTTAAAAACCTTCCTTCTCCTTCCAGTAGTTGTGTAGTTTCTGTGTGATGTGTTTCAAATGAAGGTGTATGGGATTGATCACAGCCTGAACCTCTGATTAACCATCTGAGGCAAGCGATGAGTCAGCTGTGGGAGCACAGGTGAGGGTAATTCAGCTGTGCTCCTGGAAGACGTGGAGCTTGACTCCACCTCTCCTGGATTCCATTTAAGGGCTGACCACCACTAAGGCAGTATCTGTTTCTGGTAATTGCTTCTTTGTGGAGCTCTGGTGGTGAGTCTCAACATTATCCATCTTGACTGAAGGCCTCAGAGGTGGTGAGTCTTTTCCTTAGATACCTTCTGGCTATCTATTTACAACTATACTTGTATTATTTAGAAGGATAACAGTTTTTGTTCTTCCCTCTTCTTTTGTATCCTAGGATTGCATTTAAAGGCAAAGGGGGAAAACCTGTACCTATATGTCAGTAAATAACTGATGTGGATCTGATACAGTAAATAAAATTGTGTGAGGATATTGGTTTTAACTGGTGTATTTTTTTTTATTGTTATTACTTGTCAGAAGGTATAATTTGTCATAATTTTAATGACAAATGAATATTTTCTTTTTTACTAATATTCCCCATTGAAGGTACTGTGGCATGAACAGTTGCTCTTAGCTTGAAATTGAAAAGAATGTACTACTGTGCTTCCTTGTCCATGGGACTATGTACTAGAGTAGCTGTGCAGAGCTTGTAACCAGAACAGTTGTTGTAAATCACACTTACGGTTAATGTACAACTCAGGGGGAAAATGGTGCCAGTAGAATTGTTTTAATGAAAAGCACTTTTTTTTTTTTCTGCATGGGTTTTATTTTACTGGAGGTTCCTTCCAGGTTTCTTCACTACGTATAAGTGTTGATTGTTTTCTATTTGATGCATTAACCTAAAGCTCAGAGATGTACTGTGTGTAAATAGAGCGCATCCAGCAGTTTTTTCCCTACTTCTAATCTCAAAACTGTGAATTCACCTAGACAATATCAACTAGTGCTTCTTTTAGCTGTCAGTGAGTGGTGAAACATGGTGTTAATTTATCCATTGCTAGCTGAAGATCTAACTCATCATATTTTATTTGCCCCATTTGTGGAATTTTCATTGAATGTTTAGCAAATAAAATGCTCCATCACTGTGATTTCAATAACTTAGTGATGCACAAAAAAAACCCCAACATAATGTGATGACATCTGATCAGTTTTCATGATAACAAACCAAAAAAAAAAAAAGCACACAAAAAACCCCAGAATCCCAAGTAAGCAAAGTAGGCTATCTAATTTACTACTTAGTAAATCCACTTTTAATATTAGTATATGTTAAACTACTTCAGCATTTGCCAGGAATGTAGAGGAGATTAGTACATTAAATTCATTCAGAGTGGTGTTTGTTTGGATCTCATGTCTGCCACTGCTGTTGTCTTGCTACTTATATCTAGTACTACTGTTTTTGGTACCCCCTGTATGTAAGCAGTACACTCTTGTTTCCATCAACCTGTATCTCTTCATACTTCACATGCCTCAAAACTTAAGTGGACTTGTTTCATATCAGTACTTGAGTAGTTATAGAAGAAAATCAGTACTTCTGTTGGAACTGCTGAATTTAAAGATTAGATGAACAGTTTTGGTTTTAGACTTCAGTTATAGAACCTTGGAGAAACGGTGCCTGATAAGTGCACCACACTTACCTCTCCTCATTTTGGCAGGTGTGGACATTATAATTGATGGTAGAGTTTGTGACAGTCACTTAACTTTTTTATTTTACGTTTGTTCCAGCTACTAAAATTTCTTCAGATTCTTCAGTATTTAATTGTAAGAGTATCTTGACAGAGGAAGTACTTATTCCACTTGACTACTTGAAGATAATGATAGAATTCATTGGCATCTTTGATGTTTATGCATAATGGAAGACAACACTAATGCACACACCACTTGGTTCTGGCAAGTTATGTTTGATCCCATCTCAGTTTAGCAAGAGTTTAAGCACTTAAAAGCCATATTATTAGGTATTTTCTACATATAATTTTGACTCTGGCACAAGTGAGATGAGTATGTATGTTGAGGATGTACAACAGAATGAGGCAGTTCTTCATGTTCCTCATTCCTCAGGTGACCTGTTAGTCTCAAAGTTTCCTTTCTGCTTGGTTATTATTTTTGAGAAAGAATAAACAGCAAATAGCAATAAGTGGCCCTTGACAGCTTTATTATTGCTATTATGTTATGGTACATTAAGTTTTTAATGAAATAAAATATGGCAGATTGCCAAATTAAGTGATGATAATTTCAGGAAGCTGTAAACAGGTTACTCAGTAGTTTGTAATTGCTGCAGGTAATTTAACATTCAAGAAACTTCCACCCACTGATAGTAATTAAGATCGCATTTTGGCTCTGTGCATTGATAATGAGTATCTGATCAAGGGAATCTCTCTTTTTCTGTCTTGTGGTGTTTCACATTGAGTATTTTGCTCTGCTAGGAGTAACTCCATTTTATTTCACATTGTGGAAAGTATCAGTGGTAGATGTTGTAGCTGTGAATAATCTAGCTGCATATGACTGGAATTTTACTGTTGGAAAGAGCTGTAGTTGTGCTGGAGATACAAGTTTCCTGTGTGGGGTGTCAGTTGAAATGGGATCTTCTGGAAAGAAAAGCTTCTGATTCTAGCTGCATGAAAAACTCAAATGCCACAGTCAGAGATGTCTGGAGGATGCATCCCTGGGGATGCAGCCTTGAGATAGCTGGTAGGAATCAGTAGTGTTGGGTGCTCCCAAGTGAACCAAGCAGGGAATGAGCTCAGCTTGGTGATTGTGATGGCACCTTCTTGACTTTACTAACTTGCTGGAGCTCCATCTCATAGCAGGAAAAACAGCACTGCAGTGTTACTGTGGCAACGGCAGGGGCCTGTCAACACCTCTCCAGCTAATAGTGACAAATGGCACTTATTACATCAGCACTAATTTCATCTGATCCCTTTCAGATGAAGATACTTAGTTCTTGCTGATCAAATTGTGTCACTGTAATTACTGAGAACAGACCTTATTAAATGACAGTGCTCCTTACTCACAGCCTTGTCTCGTGCTGAAGCTTAAGGCTTGCCCAAGGTTCCTACTTTTGGGGGCTGTGTAGCTGTCCTTGGGGCACACCCCACAGCCAGAGCAGCGCCAGTGCATTTAGCTTACAGACTTTGCATGTAATTGGTAATGTACTGTGCTTGCTTTCTATATGAAGTTGGACTTTCAGAAACAGATGAAGTTGGCTATGTGTATGGTCTTCCTCCACCAGCCTCTAACCATACAGAGCTCTCCCCAGTCCGCAAAGGCAGTGGAAAGCCCTGAAGGACATCCAGAGGCTCTACTCACAGATCAGAACCGTCCTGTCACGAGCAAATTTGCCCCCACAGACTCTTCAGTTTAAACTGCTGTTATGGTTGTCTTGTTGGTTGTGGAGGTGATGGTTGCAGTTGTTTCTTTCTGAATTTATTTCATTCCCTGTTGGGATGGCGGGTTGTAGTCTGATGGTCTTCTGTGTCAGAATAAACAGTGAACGGAATAGGCTTTTAGAAAACATTGGCCTTTGGTTGTGGAGTAAACAAACTGGGGGAAAAAGGAAAATTTAGGAGCATCTGTGTTAGCACTCAGATTCAGGTGCTGTTTTGAAAAAGATGAGTATACAAAATGTGCCAAGTCATACATCAACTTACAAAGCAAAGAGAATTTAAAAGATAAATGAACTTAGTTTCTGTCATTGTTTCTATACAGCATACTTCTCCTGTTTTACAGATGTCATATTACAATATATGTGTAGCTAATGTTTTCCATAATATTACTACTTCAGTGTTTTAATAAAATGCCTATATTACTGTTAGTATTATATTTTGGTCATCCCATAAAGTGATAAAATCACACAAGGCTTCTTTTTCTGTGTCCATGTCTTCAAGCCCATATAGTTCTGAATATCTGTTTAAGGGATAATAACAGTAATTTTGTTATCATATAATAAATAACAGAGCCATTCCCATTATCATGAGAAAAACAGAGGAAGTCATAGATATAATGAAGGTAAATGCAAAATCATGGCAAATAATTACAGCTGGGTCACAGCTAGCAGGAGATGGAAGATGATAAAAGAACTGCTCAGGATATAGATAAGTGCATCGTTACTCATTTCATCCTTTTTCAGAGGCATTTTAGCATGGTTTGGAACAATTGGGAAGTTGATTTGAGGATGATAAATCATCTGTGACCGATTGCCATTTAAAGGTTAAAGTATCACTAAAATAATCTTTATATATTTTAAAATATTTATAGTGGACTTTAATCATTTCATGGCCTTCAAGTATTCTTTTCTAGACTGAATTCTCATTTACTGCATATTTATGGAAAACATAAAATAAAGATTTTAGAATTAGACTTACCAGCTTATATTTAGTCTTTGGATGTCTGTTTTGTTTTTGTTGTTCGTTTGTTTTTTGAGATTCCGAGGCACTTTTACTTTTGAATCAAATCCAACTAACATGCTAAATTCCTTAAATACCAGTACAGAAACGAACGAAGGCGATTATGTATTACTTTAATGGAAAATAAGACGGAGGATGTCATCTTATAAATCTTACTAATGTAATCTATTTTCCTACACAGCAGAGTATGAAGTATATTTTAACTCAGATAAAGGAGAGGAAATGCATTTTGTTGGTTCCTTTTTTTTTTAATATAAAGTGAAAAATTTATTTAGAAAAAAATGAATATGTTTATTAAGATAACATGTTTTATTATAATCCAACAACATTTGAAAGATTTATACTCGTCACCATGATGTCGTTCATGTTTAATTTTCCACAGAACTGTAAAATGTCTGTACAAAAGGGGATCTATTCACAGTTCTTTCAAGGATTTTAGTGTTTGTTTCTTTTAAATCTAGATAATTGGAACAGTTCTGAAATGTGAAAGTATTACACTATTTAAAATATTGACTCTGTGGACTAAATTCTTTTGAGAATATTAACAAAATTATCTGAGCTATTTGAAATGGCACTAGAGCCAGTTGATAGTATACTTTGTAGCACCATTCAGGTCGCTGTGAAGAGAATGTAGTTCCTTATATACATTGCACAAGTACAACTAACAGTTTCTCTCCAGGTGTTAGCTTCAGCTCTATTTCTCCCTGTCTTTGCCAGTAAGCTCCACAAATGAAATACAGAAGAATTTCAGCATTCACTGTTATAAATCGTTGATACTGAACCTCATTTTCTATATATCAGATATATATATATATTAAGTTGCTCATTTATTTTGTTGTAGCACTCTAAAGGAAGATTCATATGGATTCCATAGCAGTATCTAATAGCTCACAAATACAAGGCTACTTTCTAGGCTCTTACCTTAGAACTTGCTCTAATTCTCTTCAAAAGATTTATCTGTTCTCCAGATGTCATTTCTTTCCTCTGTTGCCTTTGAGCTTTATCAGTTCCAAAAAATAAACACTTCTTTAACAATTATTCAGTGATTTCTCTTAATGTTAATATCCTGTATTGATGTGATAAGTAAATGACTTAAGATATGCCAGGATTAATCGGAATCTTTTTTTCCCGATTATTATAAAGGAGTTGGGTACAATATCATATGATATCTGTACAGGATATTTAAAGTCTGTTGAAGACGAAGACCAGAATCACAGTGGTTTCAGTGGATTCTGCATTAGGCTGGTATAAATGCAGTAACAGAGAACTTGAGGTATTTTCAAGTGATTGGAAGATTGAAGCATCTGTATTTTTCATTAGGCTAAGAGCTGCAGAATTTTTGTTTCTCATTTTCATGCACGTTAAAGAAATTCTCTTACAAGCGTACAGTATTTATTTCAGGTTGCTGACTAACATGTACATATTCCATGACTAGTATGGTTTTGTGGTTTTTGTTAGTTTTTTTTTTTTTAAACCCTCATTTAATTACTGGAACATAACAATAGTATCTCAAGGCAGTGATATTCAGTCAGTCCTCTGGGAAAATACATCCACAAATCATTTCAACCCAAGAGTAGGTCAAATGGTAATAATCAAGTCATATTCATAACTCATTGGAAATAGACTATTCTGAAATTGCTACCTGATACAGAACAAATGCCTCATTAATCAGAAATACATCAACATGAGAACACTCGTTATGTCAGCTAGAATTATGAATGAGATCTCAGGGAATGCAGTGTGCAGTGTTATATTTAAGTAGATGCAGCCTTGTACATGCTTAGAAGACATGTTTTTATGTGTGAATGTGGTACAAAACTTCAAGTATGGAAAAAAAATAGTTCTATGAGAAGCAATCTAGTCGATTTTTTTTATACACTGAAACAGTAATTTTATTAGAATAGTCTAATAAAGGAACCCTCTTTAGGATATCTCACCACACAATGATTAGCTTAATTGCATATCAATGAATCCTAAGGTTCTCCTGTATTAGAACTGAGACTGGAGAAAAGGCAGAGCTTATCTTGGGCAGAAAGAATCTCAGGATTAGAGTCTGAGACTACATATACTCTATAAATCTAGAGTAGGCCTATAATAAATATGTAAATATGGTGTGTTTGTCTATATATGTATTTATACACACAACAGTTTTGGCAAATATGCAGCTTAGGTGTGTGTGTGTGTATATATATATATATATATGACATTAATTCTCAACTGACAGGCATGTAGTTGAGAGCTCACTTTTCCTCTGAATAGAATGCCCTAAAATCATGTATGTATAAAGGCAATAAAGCTCTTAGGTATAAGCCACTTACTTGCTGTGTTCTCATAATGTTGACTCTAATGTAAAATCCTTAATCACTCCACAAAACTTTGTATCCAAGCTCAGAAAAATGTGACACAAAGGTGGTGGAAGTTCATATATCTTAGATTATATGCAATACTTTCTTCAGTATGTGATGTACTATATAGACAGACTGTGGGTATGGTATTCCTAGGATTATTAAGTTGGCTGGTGTTTCAGACCCACCTCTGGAATACATTCCCAATGTCCCTGAAATATGAAATAAATTTTTACATATGTATTTCACATCAGAGTTGCATTTTTATCAAGGCCTTAGACAAATAGGAAATCCAGCAAAACTGCAGTCCAGGGGCATTTTGGTGAATAAAATAAAAACAGAATGACAGTCTTAAGTCTGTAGTTACACTATGTATGAAAGATTTCCTAAGTTTTGACCTTTGCACATCTCCAAACATCCAAATTCATTTCTGTTATATGTCCAGAATTACCTTCCCTTTGATGTCAGTGACCAGTCTGGTTTCCATAGCACATTTGAGCTTGCCAGGATCTTCAGTTGAAGTCTGAGCTCTTACACTTGCTTTGGGTGTTTGAGCTCTTTTGCAAAACTTAACAACCAAGGCTACTTTTCTGCTGCAGCAAAGCTCTGGAGAAACACTGCTCTTGTCATGGGGGAATTCTTAGGCTCTCTGTGTTCTCACTTTAGTGAAAATACATATATGTGAAAATACATTACACATGCCTAGCATGGTACTTGCTCATTACTGCATATGGGCTGCTTGGGGGTTCATGAAACCTGTGTACCCCAGTGGCATTGACTTTTAAATCATGCCTGCATATATTTTTTCACTTCTGTTTTTCTTTGGTAGTGTATGTTGATTTAATATGTGCTTCGTTCACTTTCTCATCATGAACAGCATTTCTGAGGAAAAGATGTTCTGTTTGGCAAAGATGTGTTTTGTAAAATATATGTAGCTTAGTATATGTAGGAGAAAAATGGAAAAACTGAAAGTAGATTAAAAAAGAATGCATAAGAGGACATTCTGAATATGCTCTGTTAACTGTAATGACATGGTGGCTGATATTTATGGTTTTATACCCTTTGTATGTATTGTAGAATGTCATGAATTTTATATGTCTTTCAATAAGTATTCTAATAGTAAAGTAAAAATGTTGACAATAGCATTTTGAGCCATAGGCATGATGGAAGGTATTCTATTGTTGAGGAACTCGAATTGTTAATATTGCAACTACTTTTAATACTACATCAGAAGAAATCACTGGTTAAACATTTACTAAAAGTCATCGGCCCTTGTCGTTTTTTGCTGTGTAGCCCTGAGATTTTGAGAGTTGGATCCTTTTGTTTCAGGCTCTGCACTGCCTGATTTGTTCTTCGTGGCGCTGTCCGGCTGTGATAACTGCTCACACAAAGGGATGTATGTAAATAAGTGTGTTCTTAAATATGAAATATCTGGATTTGATGTTCATAGTGCTTAAATTCAGGTGTTGTAATTACTGGGATGTAATTACATTAGGTAGTGACATTAAGCAGCTGATGAATGTTATCAACTCATGGCTGGTGAAACACAACTTTCTGCAGTGTGTTGCAGAGAAGTGGGTGTGCTGTTTGATTCAGAAATGTGATGCACAGCCCAAACATGATGCTGTGCCTCAGAGTCAGAACAGCAATACTGAACTGCAGTCCCTATGGTTAATGTCCACTGTCCTTCCAAATGATACCCAAAATGATCCATGCTTACTTGATGTAACGCATCTTAGGAAAATGGGTTTCTCAGAGGCATTCCTATGTGTGAGGAAAAGCTTATGTGTAGAAGCAGGTATTATTCTCAGTTGAAAAAAGCTGACTTTATATATAGAGAGTCTCTGACTTTCAATGTTGCATTTAAGTGAGATTATTTCCATTTATGTCGCTAGAAACTGTGGGTGAGACATTTGAACATACTGAAAGATGGTTCTGCTTGTGTTAGCAAGCTAAATCTCAGAGACAACATGCCTAAATGTCAACAAAAAGAGCTAGCTCACTGTTGCCCTGTAAACAACGTACTCAGGACACAACTACATAGGATGTAGTGTGTGGCAAATTATAACTTAGCGAACAGAGAGGAGGAAAATGAAGAAACTGAAAGTCAAATAGAGAAGATACCCAATGATACTGTTTTTTCTATGCCTTAGAGATATGTGCTATTTAGACATTTTACTTGCTTAAAATCACAGTGAAATGAATGTTAAATTACTTAGGATTATTGAAGTATATCACTTGAAGAAGCATCCTTTAAAAAATTCAATGTAGAATAACTGCACTGCAGAATTAAGATCTAGATAAGTTTTCAGCACTCTGAAGTTGTTTAGTCAAATATAGTTGGTTTAGTTTAAATGTAATTCTACATCATTTTCAAACCTGATAAAATCTTTCTGAGAGAGAGAAACCTTTTCATCTTTAAAGGGGAAAAATCATGAATAATTTCAAGTGAAAAGTCAATTCTAGAACTGTGAGATCTTGCTAGCGTACTGTGAGAGGGGGGAAAAACAATGAAATTGGATAAATAAATGATTTGCTGTAAATTATTTGTGGGGAATGGCACATCTTCTAGTTGCTCATCTAGCTGTCTTGCATTTATAATGATTTTTATGGTTGTTGTTGCTATACAGCCTCTTCATTTTATGAAGATTTGTTCTGGTTTCTCAATCAGGTGAAGATAAATACTCTTGGCATATTATGTTCCAATTATAAAATGAAAAGCTAGATAAAAGACATTTCCTACACAAATGAAAAGCTGGTCATTTGTTCAATTGTACATCAGGGTGCGATGGTAACTGGACTGAGAGCTGAATTTCTAGAAGGATATTCATAAAGTTTTGTGATTCCTACTTTTTTAGTATAGTGGAAACTAAGGAAGCATTAGTTTTCTGATTTATTCCTCTTCTCCACCATTTTCCACTTAGTGAACGGGTCATAGTGCATCTTGAGCCTTGCAACCTCTGTATACTACCCAGGTGTTGGGTTCTGATAAGGGCTTAAATATTTGCTATGGTAATTTTAATCTCTCGGCACATTTACCTTGATAAGTGTGAAAACCAAAAACACATTTGAGGTTTGGTGGCTAGTCCTGACTTCCTCAGCTCAGCACCTTTCAGTGTTCCTTTCTGAGCTTTTTATATTTGCAATTTTATTGTGTGGTTGAAGTGAAGGCTGTGTGGGAAGGAGAGTCAACTTTTAGGTTCAGTTATAGTTATGTGCAGAAAATTATATTCATGCAGAGTTTGATTTCCCAAAATCAATATGTGGCAAATATAAAGCATTTACTTCTTCTCTAAAAATAATTTGTCTGGTCTGGGGTGAATGTTATTTAGGATTAATTTCATTCATTCCTGGTTAGATAAAAGTATAGAAGCAGTCACAGTGTACTCCCCAACAGCAGGACTTTAGGTATGTACTGATGGCAGTTTGGTTCCTGTCTCACTGAACTTTTCTAAGCAACTGCCAGAAAATCTCTTTTGCACATGCTAGCAGAAAGTGTACACTTGAAATACATTATTGATAGGTGTGCATACAAGAAATATGTATATGTGAGCATATCTTTAAAAATGTTTCCTTAATGGTGATTTTTTGAAAAGTTAGATTCTGTCTTGTCTTGGAGATTTAACATCATAAATGCTATTCAGAAGTGTAATGAGTCGCCACATAAACATAGAAGCACTGGTGTGGTAGATTTACATGCACTTGGGAAAAAGAGACACAGCTTTTCGATCAGACTAATGGCTTGGAAGTGGCTTCAGGAAGAATGCTGGTAATCACATTTGACGGTCTGAATTGATGGCTGATGGCTTGTAAAGGGCAAAGCACTGGAGTGATTTCAGGGAGCTTTTAATAACGCTTAGCAAATGATCACGCTGCACAGTCAATCTCTCTGTAGATGCCAGTATCCTTCTCCCAGTAAGTTCAAAACAATGAAAACAGTAAAACAAAAGGAAGCAGATAATTGCATGCATAGTCAAGATAATCATAATATCTAGAAGGAAAAAATAAATAAATAAAAATCAAAAGAATAAGCTTTATATAGAAAAGTAATAACTATAATTTTCCCTTAAGACTTGGATGCTATTTATGAATTCTTGTAGAATCCGTTTTCTGTTTACAGTTGGTGTGGTAAGCCTCAAAACCTACCAAATCTGAATTCATGACCAATATTTAGGAATAAAATAGTGCTACCTAGCAAAAGGGTGCTGAGGAGCAGACACAGATGTTTGCTTCCCTGAATATGGATGCAGTTTCCAAGATTTTTCATGTACTTCTACTGCTAGATAGTAGACTTAGTGGATGGCCATAGTCTCTTAAAAGCAGAATCCACACCTTTATTCCACCTCAAGAGATCTGAGAAGAGCTTTTTCTCTCTTTCCGTTCGCTTACATTCTCAGCAGAACTTATTGGATTATCTGAAAACCTAAAACAAAATCAGTGACTTTGTATTCCGGGGTCAAGAACATGTAAAATAGCAATGATTTTCAAACTCCTCTGCTTCAAGTTAATTTGTAATACTCAAAAAGGATTTTTAGAAAAGAAAAATGGTCAACAGGTGATCAGCTTAACTGTATGTATTATTTCCTATCATGCTTTGCTCTCAGTTTTAGCTTTCTAAATTCCCTGTTGCCAGTAACAGTATTAGACTGTTGAGTACCTATAGGAGATTGTTTGGGGAACAGTTCTGTAATACAAGCTATGGTATTGCATACAGTATGTAATAATATTTTAATTTCTAATGTGTTGAAGATCTTTTCAAATAGCAATTAACATGTTGGAGTATTGCCACTGAATGAAGCAGATTAGTTACTCACCTGAGAGTTTCTGGATCCTTTTCCTTTCTTTAAAAACGAGTATGAGACAGTTTAGCTTTGTGAGGTCTTTCTGTTCCCAGCTTATTTTGATGATGGACTGCAGAGACATTACGTATTAATTTTGGTTAGCACCTCATAGGATTTAAATCTTTTAACAGTCATTCATTTTGCAAGATTTACAGCTTTGTTTTGCTGATTGTGAGATTGACGGAATGTCTTCTTCCAGGCTGAAGTCTTTCAGTAGATCGCCTTTTTCTCAAAAGCTAAAGTTGAGAGGCTCCACTGTAGATTTCAGTGTTCAGGGAACATATAATGAATAATTTTGAGTGAGAGACAAAAACAACTACTGTTGACCAAGTATCTCTTAGAAGACTTCAGGATTACTCCTGCCAACAATTTGTTCTATTGGCTTGAATGAGTAAGTATGATAATTTACTGTCTGTTTCTACACGTGCTCTACATCTCTGCAGCTCCAAGAAAGTGGAAGAAGCATCTGTTCTTTTATATTTTCCTTAGATTCATGTTTATGAGTTGGTGAAAGGATGCGTACACTCTGACTGTTTCATCACTGACTTCTAGACTAGGAAAGGTTTACATTGGGTATAAGAAATAAATACTCCTTGGGAACTGTGATCAAGCACTGGAATAGGTCACCTAGGGAAGGATCCCCATGCTTTAAATATTTAAGAGACTCACAGATTTGTTACTAAGGAGCATAGTTTGGTGATGGTATGCAGTAGATCAGGTTGGTGGTTGGAATTGATTATTTTGAAGATCTTATCCAACATATTCCGGGATCTCATATCCACCTGCATTTCCAGCAGGTGCAAAGACATTAGTTATTACTAATCAGTGTTTAATAGAAGGGTGGTAACCAAACTGGAAATGAGTTTAGTTTCTCTGGTGATAAAATTGGTTGATTTAAATATATATACATACTGGCACTTTCATTGTCTTATTAATTTCATGAGGATGTGACCACTTGTATCAGTAGTATGAGTAGTAGTGTTTGGTAAAATACTTTATAGAGAGCTTCAATAAAAATCATGGGAAACCCTTAGTGCTCTTATGGACTAAATGCGTATGAATAACCCGTCACTGTATTATTCTGTATTACTCTACAGGTGCATGTTCAGCCAGACTAAGTTGCTCTTAAACCACTGTAGCCTCAAATATCTGAATTATGTTACACTGTGCTATTACCACCTCCTAGGAATCTAGCTACTTCCCTACTAGCTTACCCCACCAGAATTTCCCTTCCACCCTGTAATGCAAAATAAATAGTAAATTATTATCTTTTGTTTTCCACACTTCTTCACTGTAACAGCCCCGTATAATAAGAAACCACCAAAGCAGTGTATATCCATTTTATGTGACTTAACTCTTCAAGGCCAGAAATCTTATATTAGCTTGGTGGTGTTTTTATTAGTGCTGCTGTTGCTTGATATAATAATGTGGTAGTATTATGCTCCAAATTTCTATTTTTTGAAGAGTTTGGAGACCAAACTGTTACTTTTACATGTTTGCTATAGTTTTTTCCAGGACAGTTCTGCATCTCAGCCTCTCACATGTAAATTACTAACAGTATTTAAACTGATCCTTAAAGCCAGCTGTGGTAAGAACAGTAAGTAGAATACCTGTCCATCCAAAATCTTCTAGTGGCTATTATCGCAGTCACACTGTGGTGTGAAGTAGCCATAATATCCAAACTGTAAATTGGAACAGAAAGCACATGTTTTCACTGTGTATGGGCTCTTCTAGTGGCTTTGACTAACCCTGTAGTTTTGCAAAGTATGACATGGTGCATGAATAGTGATATTCATTATTATCTTTTATCCTTTATACACACATCTCAAAATATAACAATTATATTGTCATATTTTCAAGAAATGATAGATGAACTCATTTTCTGTTCTCTGTTTCACCTTTAACTGACTCTGAATAAATGCAAGAAATATGTCAAATTAGACACTGAGACATTTTATGTTAGAAAGTGAAGCTGAGATAAGTTCCATGACCTACAAAGCAACTCTTTGTGCAGAGTTTGAAAGAAAACAAACAACAACAAAAGAGAGAAGGGTTGAGAAAAGAGAAGGAAGGTTGATCTTTGCTCTTCTTCCCAGCTATGAAACCTTCCATGGTCAGAAACTCAGTTGAAAAGGGGATATAGAAACAAAAAGTAACTATGACTACCATTAGGAAAAAAATTACCTGGGTCATCAAGTTCTGTAGCAGGATCATACATAATACTGAAGAGTTCACAGCACATCTATTCTTATTCCATCTCATCACTCTTACCCACTTCCTCCCAAAAACAAACAAACAAAAAAACAACCCAGAAAGTGACCTTAAAAACTTTGACATCCAGAATCTAAAGTTATATATATTAAAAAAAAAAAAACAAAAAAACAAAACAAAACAAAACAAAAACAAAACAAAAAAAAAACCACAAAAACAATAATATGACACAGTGAAGAGCAAAGTTGAAAAAGTGATGTCCTCTCACCCTCCAGTTTCAGGATAGTTCTCTCATAAAAAAAACTTCCAAGTAATGCAGAGAAAAGTAGATCACCCATAAACTCTTGCCATTCTAGTTTGTATCATAATTCTGTATTGATTCCATATTAGGTGACTTTCTGCAATCCTGAGCATGCAAACAACAGATGCCAACTAAGTACTTTGAGTTTTCTAAGCACTTAGAATATTGTTTTCTGCCCAGTATCTTATAACTGTACTGTGTGGTCAGATGACAATAGACCCATCACAGTAGAGTCTGGAGGAACAAATACCCCTAAAGCCTACAGAGAATTATTAGAAGATCTGATACATAGGATCAACAAAATGTGATTTAGTTGATGCTGAGAAAGATTAACAAATGCCAGTTTGCTTGAATTGAATGCTTAAAGCTTTTCTTCAGAAGAAAATCACAGATTGTGTTAGTCATTTCCACGTCCTCCTCAGGGTCCATATTGAAACAAGTTAAGTTTTCTCTGCTGCTCTGTTTGAAAGGTTCCAAATCTTTATCTAATCTTCTTCAAATGTCTAGACTCAGTTTTATTCATGACTAATTCAAAGCCATTAAATCTCATTCCAGTAATGCTCTTTAAATTCAGTAATTCTTAGCTCTCTTTCCCTGGTGTATGTACTCCCAAACATATGTGTATATATTTATTTTACTATAAAATTATTATTTTCACATTTATTACCACTTTTTATTTAGTAGTGTAAATAAATAAGCTTATTAAGTTCATTTCTAAAATAATAGGTTCTCTTTTTTACCATAGCTTTCTTTTTATTTTTATTTCAGACATCCCTTGTGAAAAAAAGTCAACCTGAATTTCAGATAATATTCTACAAGAGCTCTTATCAACATCTTATTCGTTTCTTCTCTTTATCTATCAAAACTCTTTATCTGTTTAGTCTTAGAATCATAGACTAACGTGAAGAATATTAGGTTGTCTTCTGAGCATATTATGGTTTCCATGTTTACCCAAAAATCAGTTTTAAACTGAAAAAAAAGAGAAAATTTGTTTTTTCATCATTCTTAAAGGATGAGTAATAGAAAATCCCAAGTATCTCTGCTAATTTTGTAGCATAGATTTGGTCCTGATCCAGACTGTA
This sequence comes from Excalfactoria chinensis, assembly GCF_039878825.1. Lineage (NCBI taxonomy): Eukaryota > Metazoa > Chordata > Aves > Galliformes > Phasianidae > Excalfactoria > Excalfactoria chinensis. Next base: position 102,823,188 of record NC_092825.1, on the reverse strand, counting down.
ACCAGAAACTAAAGAAATTAGAAGGAAAAGTATGAATATCTGGATCTAAAATTAATTCACCTTACCTGTCCCTCCAAGTCTCAGAATTTTGCTTTATCTTTGAGCACATTATGTTTGGATCAGCAGCTATTGAGACCAGTTCTTGTTCTGTGTGAGCTAATTTCCCACTGTAAGTATTTTAAATATTTGCTCTTTTTGTTTACTGTCAGAAATTTTCAATATGTCTTTCAAGCCCCTACCTCACTGTTTTTGTACGGAATATTCTGACATTCTTCTGTGAATTCAATGCATTTGATCTGGTAAAAAATCCAGAATTAATGATAAAGTTAGATAAATGGCTGCACATGTGTCCTGAGAGTTTCTTTGCTCAGAGAATTGGTACTGTGGAGGGAGACAGATGTGAACAACAATATTCAGAAAAATAATTTCATTACGAAATTTTGGTTAAGTCAAATTAAAAGTTAAAAGCATGAATCTTTGTTTTGTTTGTTTATTGTTTATTTGTTTTTAATTGTTAGCTGATGTCACATGAAGAATTTTTCCTTCTTGAAGGAAGCCCATTTTGTAGGTCTTTCCTTAATCCTGACAAATACTCAATATTATTTCAGTTTTGTGAAATTTAATTTTTCATTTTTTTTATATGTATATATATATATTTTTTTTTTTCCTGAAGTGGAGCACAGATAATTGCACAGTTCAGAGCTACTGTTTTGAACTTGCATTTTATTCATACGGCACCTCTTTCCAGCAGGCAGCAGGTCTTCAACAAGATCTGCCCCAAGCTTCTTGTGGACCAGTGATTTTTCCTGTCATTAGCTCTAGTTCATATATTATACATCTCATCTATAATTTACCATGAAGAAGGACCTTCTATAATTTATTACCTGCATGAAGACATTCATGTGCACACATGCATACATGTGATACTTTCTTACCTAGATACTCTTATTAACATATAAATAATTAATAGAGGTTATAGTCTAAGCAAATATTGTTCATCAAATTTTTTTACCCTCTAATTTATGTAATATGTACCACAGGGCATAATCTTATAAGAAACAGGTGATGCTTCCACACAAGATAGTATTTTATATGTGGGAAAGAATTAAGATCATTTAAAATTTTATCATCTTAATAAAGGTAAGTTCTGTTTCCAGATACTCCAAATTCTTATTCAGACTCGGCATCTTTTAAGATATGGTGTTGGACTTGCTGTTGTGTATTTTTAAAGAGACAAGATTTTTTATTTTTTTATTTTTTTTTAATTTTTAAAGAATTAAGCACTGGAGTCTATTGGATGAGGCTTTGAGCAACTTGGTCTAGGTCTAGGGGAAGGTATCCCTACCTATAGCAGGGGCTGGAACTAGATGATCGTTAAGGTCCCTTCCAACCCAAACCATTCTATGATTCTATGGCTCTGTTTCAGTTATGTGCTATGATTCTTTGTTAATTCAGAACTAGAAAACAGATTACTATGGTATTCCTGAACAGTTGCATTATATTTCATGTAAACACTGTCTGTTCTTCAGAAGACAAGCTAGCAATGAAGCTTTCAGATGTTTAATACTCAACCATTCTTTCCTGTGCAGAATAAAATTCAGTGTTAGTTTTGTCTGAATAAGGGGAGAGATATGCCTGTCTTTTAAGAAAGCATCATCTGAATTAAACACAATCCTGAGTTGCAGATTTCCATTTTTAATATATTAGGTCCCTTAAAAATAAGTGCAGATGATATTTGAAATGAGGTTAATCACATCACTTGTCCCCACTATTCAAATACTTACATCTTCTGTTTAAGTGGGAAGTGTTTCGTGGAGATCTTAAATAAAAAATATCTCATATTCATAAAAAGCTACCCTTTCTCATGTAATGTTTTTTTCAAGGCAAGAAGATATTCATTTGTTAGTGCATAGCTTTACTTTTGATAATGTACTTCCTTTACCTGACTGTTTTTGGATGGCTGCACCTGCATAATAGAATTTGAAAGTAGGTTTGGAAACACTAGGCAGGGCTATAATACAGAGTCCTAGTTACCCAAGCAAAATCAGGTCTGGGCTTGTTTAGCTTGGAAAAGAGAAGTCTCTGAGGAGACCTCCTTGTGGCCTTCCAGTACATGAAGGGAGTGTATGAATAGGAGGGGGAACGGCTGTTTACAAGGGTGGATTGTGACAGGACAAGGGGGAATGGTTTTAAACTAAGACAGGAAACCTAAATTAACTGTTAGGAGGAAGTTTTTGACACAAAGGATGGTGACACACTGTAAGAGGTTGCCCAAGGCTGTGGATGCCTCATCCCTGGCGGCATTCAAGGCCAGGCTAGATGTGGCTCTGGGCAGCCTGGTCGGGTGGTTGGTGACCCTGCAGGGGGGTTGAAACTGGGTGATCATTACAGTCCGTTTCAACCGAGACTCATCTATGATTCTGTGATTCATGTATCATCACATGAGGATAGTCTGCAGCTGTGCCACAGACAAAGCACTAGCAAGGTAATAGGAAAAAGTGTAGAATTGTTTCAGTTTTAATATCTCATTTTGAAAGATCGCATTGAAGGAAGTCAGTGTAACAGGTTGTTCGCAATCAGACTCCATCCAATCACTTACAATTAATTATTCAGGCCTTTCCTTGTCCTGTTGTCAATTTGAACTGAAAAACTGTCAGCTGCTGAGTCTCTGTTGAAGACCAGCCTTAAATCGTTATTATTGAACTGATCCTTACTAGACTCTTGGGCCAATGCTCCTGTCAGAAAGAAAAAAGAAATGAAGCAAAGCGTATTGACTTTTGAATCTTTGGGATATTATTTATTTATTTATGATCCTATAATCTTCTGCATTCTTTGCTTTGCAAGTTGCTGTGCTTTTTTACTGTGGCCCCATTGCTCCAAAAGGAACACAAGTCAATGAGACTTAATTTACAGGGATCTCACGTATGTTACACTTCCTTAATGAAAATGCCCTAGGGAGGAGATACCACATCTCAACTGTGGGTATGGTGTGGAATGCAAACCCCAGGGTCAGTGATATAAACTCTTGGAGCTTTGCCTAAGAGAATTTAAATGAAGAAAAACTGACTTTCTCCTTGAAGATAAAGACTGTGAACTGTAAAAGTAATAATGCTGACCCAAATAACAATTGCTCAAAAGATTGAACCAGTGCAGAATTTGCTTAGAATGAATGTCATGCAGCTGTCAGATTTTGCTACATTAATTTTCTCTTTATAAGATTCATTTATGGCTGTTCACATCTTTAAGCCATTGGCTGCATGAAAGACTATATCCAGATTATAGTTGAATATCAAGAGAAGAGAAGAAAAATAGGTTTGGTTCAGAGCTCTTTCATCATTACTTTTTTCACTGTCTGATTTTGAAAAACGGGGATAATTATTTTAAACATTCTCATTTCAGGGACGCCAGCATTTTTCAACCGATCACTTAAAATGTCAAGTACACAAAACTGCAGTATATGTTCTCAATAGAAAGAAATAAATTGAAATTAACTCAGTAAATACCCCTATATTAGATGCCTTTGTCCAAAAAAAAAAGTACTTTTAGACCTTACACGTGTAAACCACAGTGCACAGGTAAGAATAAACCACAGAGGCATTTCTTTCAGGTCAGTTCTGTTCAGGCAGCTTCTCTGCAATTCACATGTTCTGGGAATGTGAGAACTACTACCCATACGAATCTTCATATATAAATATTTTTGATATGGTCATAGCCATGTGTGCAAATATAGTATGTGCAAACAAGCAAGGCTACTCTAAATCATAATGGTCTGCGGATATAAATAGAAAGAATGACTGCTCAAGAAGTCTGCTTAGGGTCCAGGCAATGCTAATCTCCCTCTGTTTTGATATTTATTCATTTATGTGTTTATTTGTAACACCCATTTCAGAAGTTGAATAACTTTATATGCTATATACAACTCTTAGACAAGGTCTAATATGTAGGGCATAAACAGTTCATAGTAATTTGGTCTAAAATGCCACTGCTTTTTTAATATTCACCATTTAAAAGATGCGGGTAATTTCATGACAGTGATTCTGATTGTTTAATAGATGGTGATGTGCACTTCTGAACTAGAGTTATAAGTTAAATATATATATATCATTTGTGGTACTAATTCTGTCTTTAAGCTAAGGAAAAGCAGAAGCTTTAATGCAAACTTGCAACAATAGTTTAGCGTAAGTCTGGATTTTCAAAATTTGTTTTGAGGTCTTTATACAAAAGGAACAATAGCACAAACAAGAAGAGTACAGTGTACTTGAAAATATCCTAACAAATGAGATAGTATATTTATAGTTTATTTAGCTTAAACATAGTTTTACATATTCAAAGTGGTGTCAGCATTATCACAGAATCACTCAGGTTGGAAAAGACTTTAAAGATCATCAAGTCCAACCATGACCCAACCCAACCATACTACCCTAACTCTAGCAACCTTCCGCTAAATCATGTTCCTAAGCACCACATCCAAATGGTTTTTAAACACATCTAGGGATGGTGACTCAACCACCTCCCTGGGGAGCCTATTCCAATGCTTAACAACCCTTTCTATAAAGAAGTTTTTTCTGATATCCAACCATTCTCCAAACCCTTCACAAGCCTTGTTGCCCTTCTTTGGACCTGCTCCAGCATCTCAGTGTTTTTTCTATACTAGGTACCCAAACTTGAACACAGTACTTGAGGTGAGGCCTCACCAATGCCAAGTACAGGGGCAGGATTTCTTCCCTAGTCCTGCTCACCACACCATTCCTGATACAAGCCAGGATGCCACTGGCCTTCTTGGCCACCTGGGCACACTGCTGGCTCATATTCAGCCGACTGTCCATCAGTAACCTACACAGAGAGTTGAACAGTATCTGGCAGGTACTAGGGCAGAGTATGTAAAATCAGAAGTAAGAAAGGAGCCTTCTATGCTCAGAGCTCAGTATTGGGATACAGGATTCCCAGATCTGCCACAAACGTTGAGCATATTAATCAGTTTTATTGTGTCTCCATTTCCCAATCAATTAAAAAATATGCAAATGATGAAAATTTTCTGAGAAGCATGTTTAAGCATGTTTGCATAAGGATTCTGACACCTGTAAAGACTTCTAAGTCATGATTCTCTAAAGAGGTCATAAAATATCAAATTAAAAGCTCTCTACTATTTATTCTTCAGGAACGGTGTATGTTGTACTTATAATGATATTTTTCTCTGTGATGCCAATCTAAGAAAAGTAATAGTACAGAATCAAATTTATCTTTGTGAGATGGTCTGGCACTGTATATCCTTCCTATTTTTTATCTTTTACATATCTTTGAAATTAAGTTGGATTGAAATAGAACGTAAGTCTTCAATTGATACTTGGCATAAATCACACTGTGAATTTAATCCATGCAGAAAGTGTATGCCTTCTGACCTTTCTCTTGTTAAAAAGTTACTTTGCCAAAATTGTTAGCAAAGAGGTTAACTGGACAAAGTTCAGAAAATAAACAGCATGATAACCTTATCTTCTTACATTATAATTCACATTGAAAGTCTTTTTGATGGTAGAAACGTAAGAACATAGGATTGCAGAGGTTGGAAGGGACCTTAGGAGATCACTGGGTCCAACCCACTGCTAAAGCAGGTACTCTACAATAGGTTGCAGAGGTAGGTATCTACACCAGTCTTGAATGTCTCCATAGAAGACTCTGGGCAACCTGCTCCAGTGCTCCATCACCCTTACAGTAAATAAGTTCTTCCACATCTTAGTATGGAACTTCCTCTATTCAAGTTTTAGGCCATTACTCCTTGACCTATCACTACACACCACTGAGAAAAGCCTGACCTCATCCCTTTGCCTCCCACCTCCTTGTAGATATTTATAAATATTTATCAGATCCCTTCTCAGTCGTCTTCTCCCCAGGATGAACAGACTCATGCTACTCAGCCTTCCTCATACAGGGGATGCTCCAGACCCTTTATCATTTTTGTGGCCTTTTGCTGGACTCCCTCCAGGAGATCCCTGTCATTTTTAACTGGAGAGCCCAGAACTGGAGATAGTATTCTACATGTGGCCTCAGTACAGCAGATTAGATGGGGAGGATCACCTCTCTCGACCTGCTGGCCACACTGTTTTCAACAGCTCAGTAATCCACAAAAAGTAAGGTCTCTGTGCATACTATGTCTGCATATGCTGATTTAACGCAACCTGGAATCAAATTTTGTAGGAACTGTTTGCATCTATTTCAATACAAATTCACTGTTGGGTTGTTTTTGTTGTTGTTGTTTTGGGTTGTTGCTGTTTTCTCCTCTCCTGTTGATTGTATGTATGGTTTATCTAGTATAATACTTAGTTGCTAATTTTCTAATATTCCAGTATGTGGTAATTTCATTGAATCACAGCCAGCAGGAGACCTTTTGTTTCTGAATACAATACAGAACAAAATTTACATGTTTCTGCTTCTGTTATTGTGGTCTTGGTGCTATGACTCTTCTATTTAAAACATTGCTTCACCGGGGATTAACATGTTATGCTTTACAGGGACCCTGCAAATTTCCTGTATCATTGTATACTAAGGAAAATGTGTATTCTAAAAGATGGGGCGAGCCTGACAGGAGACAATTTTAAAGATGCAAGCATATCACCAACAATCAGAGCTGAATGAATTTAAATACATAAATGAGATAAAGCTCTGTGCCTTGCCTATGCAAGGGTAAAACCATCATAGAATTGGGTTTCCCTCATATTCTATGGTACAGTGTACTCTGAGTGAAAATCAATGTGTGTGAGAAGGGACAGTTTAAAGAGCTGTTGAAATGTATAGGCTTAACTCTGACATCTTGTTGAGAAAGACAGAAATGTACATCCTTAATTGTTTTTTTCTTCCTTATAAAAATGATTTACTGAACACTGGGCTGCTGTCTCCAGGGGACTGGCCAAGTGCCTCAGGAGGGAATTATTTAATTTAGATTGAATTCTTAGTGGAGTTACTTCTTCCTACAGTGAATATTTTCAGTAATTTTTATCTGAAGAACAACATGATTTTTCATTTTCAAATTGAGAAAGAAATAAAATAACTCCTTCCCACACTATTACCCTATAGGCAGATTAGCCTGTTTGGGTTCCCCTAATTTTGAAACACAGGGTAGAACAATAGGATGTACTATTTAAAGCTTTATCTGTTAGTTACAGCAAACACCTCAAATAAAATTTCTCAGTACTCAGATGTTGTGTAAATCTCTAAATAGAGTTTTTCAGCAAGGGAAGCCAGTACTGTTCTGACTATCTCATAAAGCTGTTCCTTCAAGTTGAGATGCTTCATTACCTCCAGAGTTACCTGCAGAATAAAAGTGGTTAAATATGTGGAGCCAAAAAGCTGCAGCTGCTCTAACTAATGTAGCATAATATTGATTATTTGCAGTTAGTTAAAATAATTCTTCTGCTTCTGGCAACTGTAATTCTGGGCATGTAAGGATGTGATTTATTCTGATCATATTGTCTATAGCAGTATGAATTCTGCATATACAATGACTTTAAAGCTATAAACTATTAAGGTGCACACTTGATGATGGTGACATAAACTAACTGCTGTTCAGACCAGAGGAGACAAAGGTTCTCCTTTTATTTACAAAGCAAATTCTTTATTGTGTTTATATTTATGTGCCACTAGAAGGGGAGATAGGTTGTTTCTCAATGTTGCAAGGAGTAAAGCACGTGTTTGTCTGTGTTAAGCCTCTGGTCAGCTTCAGGCCAATATTTATTTGGGATGTGCAAGCAAAAGCCTGAGAGAAAAATTTTAATCTTCTAGACAACTCTATATATCACAGGCAAAGCTGAATCCTCTTTAATCGGAGCCCTTAAAGCTAGCTAGTGATTTAAAATTATCTGCTTTCTTTCTAGCTGAAATGAGAAAAGTAGCTTCTACAGCAATGTGCGCATGGACCCATATCACCTAAAACTGTGTTATTAAAGATTATGGTAGTTTTATTTAATATCCTGGAGAACTGACAGTTAACAACAGTGGGCAGAGAACTGTAGCTTCTCATGCCTAATATATTCACAACATATCAAGAAGGTGAGCAATTAAACATTATATGATCAGTCACACTTAAACTATTCAATATTGAATAGTAACAAGTAACAAAACATAGTCTGTGTATACAAAAATAGAGCTCCTGTAAATACTTATGCTTAAAAGAAAATGTTATGTTTATTTCTCCTTCATAAAACTTGAATACTGCATACATAACATAAGAGAAATTAGTACTGACAATTGGCATCAAATATGATTTTGCAGCTTCAGACACATGGAGGGGGCAATAAAATGATCCTCTCTATGTTCTGATGTGTGTAATCTAAGAATTTGGTTTTCAGAATGGCCATTATGTGAACATCTAAACTTAGAAAATGATACCACTGTGCATGTAATAACATTAATGCTTATATGTCTTTCCTTGTTCTGTGGTTACAGAAACACAAACAAACTCATACTACAGTTGAATTTAAAACAGCTGAAACTGTGAATAATGATACCAACAACATTCAGAACCAGTTTCAATTTTTGAACATTGTGATCAGGCTTCATCCTGCCTAAATTTGAATCCAACACGGGTCCTCAACCATGGTTCCTATGGCAGTGCTGTAATGAATACAGCAGATTAACCATTTCAGCTCAGTTTATAAATCCATTACTATATCTTTATTTTCCTTCTTTCCTCTTCTCCTTTCCTCCTTCCTTATATTTCTTGCTTTATTTCTTTTGCTGCTTTATTTATTCTTTTCTTTTTCAATCTCATTTAAATTTTATTTCACTTTATATCAAAGAAGTAGGTAAGTTTACTGTCTTAGTATTATAATGCTGCATGCAAAAGTTTAAGGGAAATTGGAAAAACGTAGCTATAGCACAGTCTCAAGTATAAGAGACAGTAAATAATTTTGGAATGGAGAAATAAAAACCATGGTATCAGGATATGACTAAATCCATTTTCTTAAGAGATAGAATTTTGGTCCCTAATATTCATAACATGACATACATGAAAAGTGTAGGTGCCAAAGTAATAATAACAACTTGTATGTTAACTTTTATCTCTTTTAGCTTTTCCACTTTCAGTGATTCAGTAGAAATTATTTTGTGACTTTGTTCCTTTTGTGTCCTGGTGTTTTGGAGAGGTGGTGATGATGACCTCTCAGACCTTGAGCACCTCTGGCCTCTGCTGACTGAGTGGTGGGACGGCAGATCAGTAACTGATCTATTTGCATCCCCTGAAGTAGGCTGAACTGCCAACATAATAAAGGTTTCTTGAGTGGGGATCTGACTGAGGTAGAGGGCATGAAGGGGGTGAAAGGAGGCATAAAAAAGTGATGGTGTAAGAAAATATATTTATATATATTTAAATAATTTTATTTTTTGAGCTACACAAATTTTGGAATCAATCTATCTTACAATTAGAACCACGTCTGCTATAATGTTGGAACTATTCATAAATGTCCTCCACTTTTTGCAGAAAGATAACCTCAGATAGTTTTTATTGAACTCAAAAGCTTATTTGCCCACCAAACAAACAACAAAAATAACCCCAGAAGGTTAAAAAATGACTCGTTTGAGGCTTCTGACTTGGTTGTCGAGTTTAATTCTGAGGGGGAAGGTTGGCATTAAGGAAAAGGGGAAATGCTTACTGCTGTGGAATTGAAGAAAGCTTCAGACCCACAGGCTTAGCGTAATGACATGGGTGTATTTCTGAAAACTGTAAGGGGTCTGGAACAACAATTCAAATGTACCAGCAGCCACTTCTCATAGCTTTGATGCTTATTTCTTTCCTTGGGTCGAGATAAACTGAGAAATCAAAGACCTTGATTCCTCATGAGTGACATCTCCCTCTGGTGGCACCTGACTAACTGTGCGACTGTTCTTTTCTGCCAGAAAGTTAGTTGCACCTCATGGTGGCATTTCCAGTTACCAAAATCCAGATCAGTGAGAGTTAAGAACTAGGCCATGTAGTGCAAGTCAGTATTTCTTTCTTCAGCAGGTATGCCTGATGGGCAAAGGTGCTAACACAAAGGAGGTCTAATGTCAGTGTAACTCATTAAGGAAGTTAATGGGCCCCAGGCTGCAGGGCTATTTTGTAATTAGTCTCCTGCTCCTGTTCTCCTGAAAGTTAACTACAGACTGTGCCCCTAATGGGGACTTTGTAGACCCCAGGGCCGAGAGAATGAGGGGACAGCAAAATGAGTTTTATCCTCTGTAAGATCTGCTAGTGGGGCCTGTAAGGTTGGCTACATCTCTAAAAGGGAAGGCTGTGCTGCGTAGAGGAGCATAACCACGTTTGGACCATCTGCACCACCTACTGCAAGCAACACTCCAGGTGTTTTATGTAGGATGAGAACGCTATGTGAGTGGTACTTGGAAAACTGAAATCCCTGTTTTTCTTCTTCCCTTTACATGTCTTATTTCCTCATCTAAACTTTGGTTTGTGTGTGTATAGCACTGGCAGGACCGCGACTTCAGGGTACAGTTTCAGGATGGCACATTTTCTATGCCCACAGCAGCAGGTTGTTTTGCTTTGAGAATGATGTTGCAGCACTGCTATAAAACTGAGTGGTAGGTTACTCTCTGTTTTGACTCTGTGGGAAGGTTTCTCCCCTTGCTTGCACAGGTCACGCTAGAAACTTGCTAGCAGAAACAGTTCTATTCAGTGGGGGAGATAAGTACAGCTGATAAAAGTTTATTTGTTCTATATTATCATTTGGCTCACAATTAGAACAGCCATCTGTTCTGTTAATTTCTATCAACCTAATTTAGACAGCAATAACATAATGCCATAAGATGTATTTCCAACAAAGTGAAAATCAAATATGATTTTTTAAACCATCTCGAGGATAACATTGCTTCTGTTTAAAGACTAACGGTGTGCTGAGGGGGAAAAAATTAAATAAAAGCACGATAGAAGAATAATTAATGTTACAATTTTCAAAATATTCTCATTTTCATACAAGAATATTTTACACTCATTCTACAGGAAAGTGTTCATATTTTTTTATGAATAATACATGAGAACAATTTCATATAGAAAAGCTAAGCAGAATTATTTTAACTTATTGCTAAGACCTGAAAAATTTTATTTTAATCTCTGATATCACACAGTTTAATGGGAGGCATTAAAACCTTACATAAGAGCAATTTCATAATTGTTAATGTGACCTCTTCTCACTTAGAGAATCGAATACATGATTTACGAATGCAACTAAACTTTAATGAAGTCACTAGGTTATTCAGAGTGCTAGTCAGCAGATAGATAGTAAAATGAGAGGTATGCCTCAAAAATGTAATGGGATTTGGGGCCCTTAGTTGAGGTTGGTCAAACCTAGATATGACCCAGTTTCCTTCTTTTATCTCTTTCTTCTCTTCAGAGTTTTACTTCTTTGAAATATATATTTTCAAAGCAAATTATCTTATAACATCTCAGATGAAAACATAAAGTTTCATTTAATGAATGAAATTTAGAATCACAGAATCACCAAGTTTGGAAAAGACCTCTAAGATCATCCCTTCCAACTGTCCAGCTACCACTAATATTTCCCCATTAAACCATGCCCCTTAGTACAACATCAAAATATTTTTTGAACATTTCCAGGGATGGTGATTCCACCACCTCCTGTGGCAGCCCATTCCAGCACCTAACCACTCTTTTGGAAAAGAAATTTTTCCTGATGTCCAACTCGAATCTCATTGGCACATCTTAATGGCATTCTCTCTTGCCTTATTGCTAGTTAAGTGGGGGAGGAGGCTGATCTCAGGTCTCCTCTGAGCCTCCTCCAGGATGAACAATCCCTATTCCTTCAGCCACTCTCAGACTTGCGCTTCAGACCCTTCACAGCTTTGTTGCCCTTCTCTGGACACACTGCAGGACTTTCTTGTAGTGAGGGGCCTGAAAGTGAGCACAGCACTTGAGGTGTGGCCTCACCATGGCATTTCCTGCTGACAGCACTATTTCTGATACAAGACAGGATGCCATTGGCCTTCCTGGCCACCTGGGCACGCTACTGGCAAATGTTCAGCCAAGCATTGACCAACATCCTCAGGTGCATTTCTTCCACACAGTCGTCCAGCCACTCTGCCCCAGTCCTCTAGGGTTGTGTAATGTTGTTGTGGCCAAACTGCAGGACCCAGCACAGGGTCTTGCTGAACTTCATCCCACTCACCTCAGCCCAGCTATCCATCCTATCCAGATTCCTCTATGGATCCTTCCTGTTCCTAGGAAGACTGACACTTCCTCCCAGCTTGGTGTCATCTTGAAACTTACTGAGGATGTACTCAGTGCCCTTGTCCAGGTCATCAAGAAAGAGACTGAACAGGACAGGCTCACAACATCACGTGTGACCAGTTGCCAGCTGAATTTAACTCCATTCACCACTACTCTGTAGGCCTGGTCATCCAGCCAGTTCTTTATCCAGCAAAAAGTAAAGGGTTAATTAAACTAATCCAAACTTGTAAGAACATCAAAAACTTATTAAGGTGCTGGGCAAAAATTGCAGGAGTTTTCCAATATATGAATTATTCACATTAAATGAGTGAGGAAGTTCAATCTATATAACTAATTAAGGAGAAATGTGGTTTAAGAGGTAATTTCCTCATGTACTTAAATGAGGGCAGAAGATTTCTGACTGTAAAATCTTTAATGAAAACATGGAAAGATTCAATAGCTGGGGTCAAAGTCAGACAGACCACAAACAATACGCTAACTTTGAAAAGTGAGAATAATTAACCACTGGAATAATTTACCCAGGAGTATCACATGCTCTCCACTGCAAAAAGTCTTTAATCATGACCAGTGTCTTTTTAAAAAAGCTACAGCTTAACTTTCAAGATATGGATTTGATGCAGGAGTTAATGGGTAAAGCATGAAAGGTGAGAATAAATGACTTTAATGGTTCTTTCTAGTCTTTGGATCTATATATTTTTTCAGTCTCACAACAAGGCAACTTATGTATTACTGACAGATGGGACCTTGGAGAAAGAATGATGGATTCCATTTTCATGTTTTTTCCACTTACTTACATACATCAGTCTGTTTATGTCGATAAGCTTCTTTTTAAACTTTTGAATTTTAAAAAATAATGCGTTACTATGCTTGTCTAGGCAAGGCAAAAGGTCTTAAGGGCTCTTAATGTCCTTTGAACCCAATAAATATTGCAGATGTCAGGCCAGATCTTCAAAGATGCCGAACAGTGAAAACCAAAAGAGATGTAAGTTTTCAGCACGTCTGGAAAACAGATTCTGAAATTATTATAATCAAGTTTTCAAAGCATTAATATAAACATTTATGAGAGAGAGTAATAAGTGGGAATTATAAGATATATTTTGACACTGTTCATTTTAATTGTTGGAAGGAGGCTTCTTTGTCTTCCTCCCTTGAAGTCTGCCTACAGCCAAGCAAACGGAAAGCTCAGTTTGTCTGAAAGGATGTTCCATTAAAAAAAAATAAATAAAAAATCCTTATTTGGCATATTAAGTTGGCAAGCTAAAAAAAAAAAAATTAGACTTTGTTACAGCAAAGGGAGAGCGATTAAATTAAATGCGCTTCAAGGACAGAACACTCCCATAGATCAACAGGGTAATAAAAGCTTGTCGATCCCCATCCTGGTGCTTTTCTAAACACTTTTTGAAGTACAGAACGCAGAATGCTCAACACTTCAGCTTTGTCACAGTTGACAGCCTGTCGGTTTTAATGAAAATACTCTCCGTTTAGAAGATGACAGAAATTACATGCATTTCCCCTTTTATTTTTCTGTCATCTTTTCTGTCTTGCGTTTTTACTGTAGGAGTTGGTTATTAAAGCATTACATAAGTATGCAAAATATATTAAGAAGAGAGGAAAAGAAAATGCTTTAGCCCTGCAATTATATATAATGTGTGTTTGTGAGAAATGCACACTGTAGGATAACATCTGGTGTGCGGCAATAGCTATTTATTTTCAGTTATCTTTAAAGAGGGTGAGACAAATTCTCTAGCTAATGCATTAGGTGAAGGTTTTATTATACAATTGCCTGAGTAGTTTCCAACAGAAAGATGATCTAAGCAGTGTTAGATGGCTCAAGTACATTCCTAACTTCTCCAGAAAACATAGAAAGGTCACACTGAACAAAATCTTGGCTCTGCATTGCTTTCCTTTAATATGTGGCAAACTTTTAGTAAGTGTACCAGCTCTGGTTGACCCAGAGAACCAGATATAGAATTGCACTTGAGGAAGCTTGCTGCAAGAAAACCTGCAAATGTGAGGCAGTATTATGTGATCTAGAGATAGCTCACAAATCTGTACACAGCCTTCAGTGTGGCAATAGCCACTCTACATGTTTCCTTAGTATTTCAATGTAAGCATTAATGAAAGCAGTGTTTGCCATGTTGAGGTACCAAGGAAGTAGACTTTTGGCACTTTTAAGGAAAGCTATGGACTCGGTCCTTTCTGAGAAGCATATCCTAAGAATTACTAGTGATGGCCTGTATAGCACATAATTGAAATTTTTTAAGTTTTAGAGAAGTGTGGAGAATGGAATTCATTTTTTAGCTTTGGACATGTTTATGCAGTCTTAAACTTGTGCTTACTAGTGGTCTTCAGTAGTGTGACTCTATGTAGAACTGAATTATGTGTATTTAGCAAAGCTGAAATTGGAGCCCAGGAAAAGAAAGTTAAGTGAAGCCATTGTACAATGGCTTCATTTCTACCTTGCAGCTGTTTTGATTCCATTTGCTTGATGCAAATGCACAGTCTGTGCAGGCTTATGGGAGGGACCAGACATACTGCAACAATCTCACTAGCACCTCCTTAACTTACATGTCTTCCTGGTCCTGTGATGTTAAAGCACCTGAGTAGCCTCTCCACTCATATCCACCCCAGCTTGAAAAATCTGATCTGAGTCTTGATTAGGCTCCAGAGAATGTCTGCACCGTGTGTACAGCTCCTGTTCAGCAGCCCTGCCGTCCAAATGGCATTGCTGTGGGCAAGCACACGTCTGACATGGCTGTGCTGTCTGAAATACAGTGCTGTGTAATGCTCACACAGCTGGAAGAAGAAGCAAGAGATTGTTTTTGCTGCATACCCAACATTAACCCCTAGTAAAGTCTTTAAATGTGATTCCTGTCTCCAGAAACTCTGATTTTATGCTGCCTGCAGACCAGGAGGGACAACTATGTTTTAATTACCTTTAGTCCTTGTAATATGCTTCTTGGCAAAGGTAGATTTGCTTTTTGGATATTTCATCTGTACAGAATTATCATTTGACACAAGAATCAAATAACCCAGGGTTTTCACACCATAGCTCCAAATATTGTTTTTTGCACAGAATTAGTGGTGAAGGTAAACAGTGTAAAGGATGCAGATGGAGGGTACGTATGTGATGAGGAGGAGAGGTGAAATAGGCTGAGTGATTATTTTTGAGTAGTTGGAGACTGTGAAGGGAAAAATAAGAAACGCTCTGCACAAGGTATGCTGTATTTAGGACTTGCACTGTGAGAATCACCAAAAATAAAAGTATTTTCTGACCATCAGGTAGTATTACCTCTTTGTTCATTGACACAATGCTGCCTCCATAAGAGGAGGAATTGTAGTCAGCTGTGGATTTGGGCTGTATGACTAATAGGGGGTAAAGAGCAGTCCTGTGTTGGCTGTGGGATGCACTAGGCAATTGCCTGCAAACTTGTGATCCAGATGTTTTCTGGTTGCTAGTAGCTGTTAGCTCCCAGTTATTTGTAGAAAAATGTGATCAATATTTTTGGTCTAGCCACACTATTTCTTCAGACTGGCAAATAAATAAGTTGTTAGTATTTCAGAACCTTGGTAAAACGTTTTATTGAATGAACCTATTAATGGTACATATTGTTTCCTCAAAGTATTACAGCAAAACATATTCTAATACAAGATGTAGGGTAGCTTTGCTTTTCTCATGTAACTTCTACAGTTCTGCACTTCAGACATGTGGCTGTGAAACAAAGAAATATTACCTGTTCACATGTTTCTCCTACTATGCTCAACCAAACATTTATTTCCAAGTAATATGCTGAATCACAAGCTTTCTGTATGCAAGCGCTTAATTTTTCAGGGCAAATTATATCAATACGGTCTGTATATAAGAGGGAACAACCTCCCAGCCAGCAACTCACTCCCCTAAGCAGAAATACAGTATTGCTATCCACTGACAGCTCATGGTTGGGGAAAGCACTGTTGCCTTCAAGTCTTCTTTCAGGTCTGCCCTCACCCACCTCAGTCCCTTGAAATCACTTAGTAGCTCAGCATCTTCATTCCTGCATGCTAGGGATTCGTTTTGTTAATACATTTCTTATTAATGGTACAAGCTGTTAGAACAAAACAGGTACTTTAAAAGAGTGTGTGCAGCACGGCATGTGCTGTTCAAGAGGTGTGACCTGACTGCTTCCATGCTTGTGCTTTGACTTTGAGGAGAACAGGATCAGCCAAGACAAGTCACAGGCATGGCTATTTTATAATTCAGTATGCATACAATGAGAGAGGTGGGCTGAGGTTACTTTATTCGGTGTTCTGTGTTTTAAGGGTCAGTCTTGTCCTAATCTGTTTTTTTCCTCTTCTTTTAGATTGTGATTTAAAGGAGATTGCTTTCCATAATTTTGCCATTTCCTTTCTGTCTTTTATCTGCTGGATTACCTTCCCACTCATGCAATTGTCAGCAAGCACCTTGACTACACTTAATTATTGAAAAGTCATTGCTCAAATGGAGTACTGAAGAAAAAGAAATATTGCTTACTGCATATTACTGAATGTGTTTTTCTTCTTTGTGCATTCTTTCCCTTAGTTTGGGAGACAGATATTTTATAATACATAGGTATGGTTGTATATGTTTTAACAGCTTTCAGATACTGAGAGAAAAATAACTACGATATTGTTGTTATCTTCCATTTTTATCCTTTTGTATATTTTCATTAGTGTGAAACTTAGCAACGTATGCATGGCTTAGACTTGGGTATTTTTTAAAAGAAAAAAGTGGTCAGTTGTGAGTCTTAGGTTTGCAATGCATTCCAACCACATTATTTTCCATTTGTCCTAGTATGACAGAAGCTTTAGAGCAAATGTAGAAGTTGGCTTTTTTGTGTCCTTGACCTTAGAACAAGCATCTACAACAGAACAGAAGTACCTGTGTAGTTGTCAAATGATCAAAACTGCAGGTGTGTACATATGTACCGTGACATTTTTCACATATTCTGGAGTTAATCATAAAACAATACATATTTGATGAGAATTTCAGGTACATTATTTTCATTATGAATGAACTC
This sequence comes from Excalfactoria chinensis, assembly GCF_039878825.1. Classification (NCBI taxonomy): domain Eukaryota; kingdom Metazoa; phylum Chordata; class Aves; order Galliformes; family Phasianidae; genus Excalfactoria; species Excalfactoria chinensis. Next base: position 102,805,926 of record NC_092825.1, on the reverse strand, counting down.
TGGGAAAAACACTGACCCTGAACATATCAGTCTTGCTCAGTTTTAAGAGGCAACTGTTTTCCTGGGCTTATTTTTCTTCCTGAAAGAAATCTCTCTGGGTAGAATTTAAACAAATAAACAAACAACAACAGCAACAACAACAAAGTAAAATAAAATTCTGGACTATTAGATAATACATTCCATGCTTGTATGGTTGTTTAAAGCTCTTCTTTCAGATGCAGAGCCTCTGTACCTGCTTGCATTGTGCTTCTCTAATTACAGACTGCAATTCTTCTAATGTGTACATTTCTTATAGTGAACTACCATATCACTCTACCATGTTAAATTAAGGTGTCTCTAATGCTTTATATTCTATCTCAGCTACCTCTTGGATGCTTTTTTGTAACTGTGATATATACCAAAATACGTTTCTTCATTCCTCACTTTTTCTTTACAGATCCTTTTCTTTTTAGCAAGCAGTATGGATATTCATATCTTTATGTGTATTTTCAGTGAGCTTTTTAGCTTGCAGATATTTTAAATGCTGCAAATTCTTGTGTCTTTCAGGACCTAGATTTCTCATCACATCCACGGGAGCCTTGTATATTTTAGACGTACAGAATGAAGACGGACTGTACAACTACCGATGTATCACAAGGCACAGATACACTGGAGAAACACGACAAAGCAACAGTGCAAGACTTTTTGTATCAGGTACTGCCTTATAAATATAGTGTTGAAATAAGTACTGTATATGCCTGTCTAGTGTGCTGAACTGACAAGGCATGATCTTGTGCCCATATGCACCAACAACCAAGTTTTCTATCAAATGGAAGGTAGAGTTGGACCACTGTGAGGTTATTGCTGCTCTGTTTTAAAATCATTTTCTTTTTCTGTTTTCCTACTATTACTAGATATTTCAAGAGAGCAGGTAGTGTACAGCTTGGCTTTGGCACTTAGTACAGTGAGTTTTAGTAGGTTTAGAGTGCTTTGTGAAAGGACTGCGGATGGGATTTATCCCATTAAAGGTAGACATTCACTGTGAAAGTATCTAGTCCCCTTAGCCTCCCTTTTGAAACCAAGGGGAATGCACAGACACTTTAAGTGGTAATGTGTCTGGTCTGCTTTAGCTGCCCATATTGGGGTGAGATGAATCATCCCATGGTGCCTATTTCTCTCTGTTAACTACAGCAGGAGCTCAGGACATTTAGCTCAGCTGTAGGTATTTCTGCTGCAGGCATCTCAGGTTAGCTGATGTGCATTTCAGCCTTCCTTTTCATTTCAAATGCTCCTTCCTCAGTGCAAATAGTGTTTTCTCCTGCTGCCAGGAGGAGTCTCCAGCCAGAAGAGAAATGTGACTAGGCGCAGGACACTCAGGGTGCTGCAGGTTAACAGGAGGGCTGGTGGGAGACTGTCATGGGCAAATGGCCTAGTGCAACAGGAGAATTTGAAGGTAAATTGGGTGTTTTCACTTTTTCTTCTAAATTTAAATCATCTACCAATTGTTGTGAGCGTAAAGAAAGATCACCATGTCCCTCCCACAGCAAAACACTTGAGTTGTCGATATGATATTTCTTCAGTTTCCCCTTCTGCTCATTTTTTCCTTGTGAGAGAAGGTTCCAGTTGTGGGTGAGGTAAGAAGGAGGAGCAGCCCCCCTAGGAATGAGTTTGCAACTTACTCTCAAATACATCTGTATAGAAATAGCTCTGCTCCATTTTCCACATCTGCTAGATACCCATGACTGTATTTGCAGGTGTGCAAATCTGCTGTTGCATTCTCTGATCCACAGAGTCAGCTGACAGTAGACTCTCTTCCTTTGCAGAAGACAAGTCCACCATCACACTGAATGCCTCACAGAGGTTTTTCTCCTTTTCACTATAACTAAATCCTAAAGATCCATCAGAATACCACAGAATCGCAGAATTGTAGGGGTTGGAAGGGACCTCTGGAGATCATCAAGGTCAGCCACCTGCTAAAGCAGGTTCCCTAAAGTAGCTTGCACTGGAAATTATCCAGGTGCTTTTTTACAATCTCCAGAGAAGGAGAGTCCTCAGCCTCCCTGGGCAGATCATTCCAGTGCTCTGAGACCCTCAAAATAAAGTTCTTTCTTTTCTCCAGTTCAGATTGAACTTCCTACTCTCCAGTTTGAGCCCGTAACTCATTGTCCTATCTCTGGCCTCCAATGGGAGGGAGCCTGGGAGTGGGAGCCTGGCCCCAGGCACTTGGCTCCCACCCATTAGATATTTACAAGCCCTCTCTTTCCCAGTCGGAACAGTCCCAGGTCTCTCAGCTCATCCTCATAACGGAGTTGCTCCTGAACTCTTAATGTGTTCGTGGCCCTTCAGTGGAGTTTCTCTAGGAGTTCCCTGTCTTTCTTGAACTGAGGGCCTTCATAACCTAGCACTGCAGCCATTCTCTTTTTTCTTTTTTGGTTTTTCTATCAGAAAACAAGCAAACCCAGTGATTAGGTCTCAACTCTCTAGCCTCATGCCTTCCTCCAGTATGAACATCACCGAAATATTTTAGAGTCTTTTGAACACATGAATTAGTATGTAAAGACGCTAATACTAGAAATAGTGTGATTGATCAGGTTAGAATCACTTACCCGTAAGATCCAGGAGTTTCTTGATTTCAGTCTCTGGTGGCCAAAACTCTGGCTTTTTCTTTTCACAGAGAAGGTGAAGAATGTTTTATTTTATTTTTTTCTGCACAGCAATCTTCCTGCTTTGAGCTTATAAGAATAGGCAGGGTCCTGTCCTTCTAGCTGGCTCTATAATATGGTCTGTTTCCATATGAAATCATGCTGAGGCTGAGCCAGTGGTAACATAAATAAAATCAGGCTTGTATCTTGGTTACCATGGGAAATTTTTAGTTATTTCACTAAACAAAAGTGGAAAACTAAAAGCTCAGTCAGTATTGTTTGTAATTCATAATAAGCACTCAGACTTGCCCTCTCAAGACTTGCCTCTTCTGGTCCCCACAGCAGGTAAAAACAAAATAAGAAATGTTACCTGTGTACAGTAACTGCCTTTTTGAATTCTGTGGGATTAATTGTTCTCCATCAGAGCTATGCTGAGCTTTGTACAGCAATTATGAGCAGAGTTTGACTCTTAATGCTTCTCTAACAGGTTTTGTTTGGTTGTCTCTAGAGGAATTTATTATGTTGTAAATTAGCGAGCCCTTAAAGAACTGAGATCAGAGAATCCATGAACATAGCTGTGAAAGGTCCTCTTGCACAGGACTTACATTTTTTGCCTGCCTTTTATAGGCGTAAACATTCTTAGCTTAATTGAAGATTAAGTATTTTTGTGGATGTTGAATTTATTATTTTGGACATATTTTCTAGTAAAGTATTAAGCTTTTTGACCGTTTGAAAGAGTGAAGAAGGGAATGTGTATATAAGAGAAAATACAAATCTGATTAATTAGTATGCCTGTTTTCAAAGCAGACTTCTGAGTTGCATTGGCAGTAAGAACATATCTTTGAAATCTTGGAGCCTTTCAAAATAAAATGCAAGACAAATAATGTGCTAAAGAATATTCCTCTAATGCTCATTATAGTGTGCATTTCCAAAAATCATTTTGCCCAGCCATGAATTCCAGCTCTTAAACTCTTCAGCTCCTTTTAACCTTCCATCCTCCAAAAAGAAAACCACCAAAAAAAACCAACCCCATGATATTGAAAGCGTAATGAATTGTTTGCTTTGTCCTTCAGAAAAGATGCAAAGGAGAACATTTTAGCATATATAACAGTATTTTGCCTTTTTCCCCTTTGTCCTTGCCAGAAGTCATTTGCTGCTGAGTGTTGAGGCACAGTAAAAAAATTTGACCATTCAAACTAGTCAGATATTGCAATTGGGATATGTTACTTTACCATTTGCCTCACTGGAGATAATTGTATAGGAATCCTGATATTTCTTTTGTACTTTTTTCTTTTTATTTACTTAACTAGAGTATATGTTATGTATGAGCTCTAACAAGAAGTCTCTTCTAGCAACATGCTAAGGAGATGTTTTAATCATCCATTTAAATATATAAGAAGACAGTGTAAGAAAGCAAGTCCCGTGAGTTATATTTTGTGCTACCTTAATATATTTGAAATATCTTCTCTATAAAATTCATCTCAAAGCTTTGACAGAACATGGGGAAATCTCAGTTCAGCTTTTCTGCAGATGGGGATTCAGGCTGGCTTATTCTTGCTCTGGCTCAGTTCACGAAGGGAGGAAGCAAAATGGTATTAACTTGGAAAAGAGGACCTGAGGATGGGTGGGTTTCTCTTGAAGGGGGAAAAATGGTAGTTGCAGAGAGAAGACACGATTCCCGTGGCTGCTACTGCCATTGCCCCCACCTTGAGGCAGCTTTCTTGGCCTTCCTGGCTTTTGCTTAGGAAATAGGAGACAGGCATGCTGCTCTGCTGTCACCACCAGCTTCTCATCCGAGGTTATGTCACACTTTACCTGGGCCTAGCTTTGAAGTGTGTGTGGTTATTTGCAGAAAAATGGAAAGCTGTCAACACATGGTATTTATTAGCCACATCTTTTCCTTACTGTTACCTTAGTTTCTCCCCTGGTGACCTTTACCCTGCTTTGAAGTCCACATGGTACTTTGTATATTTACACTTAAGAGGTTCCAAATGAGACCACGTATATCCTCCACACAGTCTTTAAAAACATGTTGGGATAATACAACAATACTGGGAGTTTTGAGTAGTAATGTACAGGCAATAACTCTAAGAGTCAGTTTTACTTATTCTTTATTAAATTGTTATTTTCAACTAAAGAAGCTGTATTTATGTAGATGTATTCTTCCTAACAGCCAGAGCTGTAATTCCACACATACTTACATTTTTATGGAGTTAATTCCTCAGGCTACACAGAGAAATCTATGCACAGAAAGCATAGATGCCTCATGATCCCAAAGGGGAAAAAGGAACTAGCTAATCAATTAGTCAAATTGACATTGGCCTTTCCAATAGCATCCTGGCAAAGTGTTCCTTCACTAAGCCAGACGTAAACAGCATGGCAAGCTAAAAAATAAATTCCTCCATGCCAAATATGAACCCAGTGGCTACTGATGCATGCAAATTCATCTGTTTACTGCTGGCTGACATATTTCAGATGAGACAGGCAGTAAGTTACTGTAAACTGAACGTGCTGTTGCCCTTAATGGCTCAACTACAGAACAGTAAAAAATCTGTGGTTATCTTTAATTGAACTCAGCATTTGGAATTTTATTTACATATCCTCAAAAATTTACTTAGCTCATTCATTTACCACCAAAATTCGAGTTTCTGGATTGATAGTATAACATGCATTGTGCCTCTAACTAATGCCATACAGGTATTTGTCTCTCACGTGTATCCTCCCAGGTCTGTGGAAGATGCTTACATGAGGTGAGTTCAGGAAGATACAGCTAAGATTTTGAACTAACTAGCTCTGGTCGCAATTAAAGTATAGCTTCAATTTAGTACAGATTGCTCATTTAACCTCTTCATCTCCTGTGAAGGATTTGCTGCAGCTTCCTTGTAAGCAATACCTGAGCCAGTTAAGTCAATGACCGCAAAAAGGACAAAGTGTTTGCAATCATGCATACATGTAGACTACTGTGCCTTTAATTTAAAGCCTTCAGACCACTGAGAAATGTGGAGAGCGTGTTGGCTTCATTCTAATTGAGTAGTGGAGGGATAACTGTTGTAATTGGTCAGGCAACACATTTTTGGCTCTTCATTCCTCTCATAGGGGATATGAAGGATGACCAGAGAAATGGTTGCCACCTGGAAAAAATCCAATGGGAGGATTTCCTAGTAGTCATTAGGTGTTTTAGTAGCATGTGCTGCTGGATCTCAGCCATCACCACTGAGATATTTCAGGTTGATGGCTGGGGCACAGTAGCAAACTGTAGTACATAAAACACTAGGCTAGTGAGTCAAAAAGGCAGGAGAATAAATATTGATATACTGCTTAGTGAATGCAATAATTTGAATGCTCCCACTGAAAATCTCTCTTCTTTCAGATCCAGCGAATTCAGCTCCATCTATTCTAGATGGGTTTGACCACCGTAAAGCCATGGCAGGACAGCGAGTGGAGCTGCCTTGCAAAGCATCAGGGCACCCCACACCAAAGTATCGTTGGCTGAAGGACAACGTTCCCTGGGAGCCTGACAGCAGGTTTCGGCAGACAGTTACAGGTCTGCTGATAGAGAACACGCGTCCCTCAGACTCAGGCAACTATGTCTGTGAGGTGTGGAACAACTATGGTACTGCCGAGATGATAGGGCGACTATATGTAAAACGTAAGTTTTGGGCTGATTGAAGGTTTTTCATTGCTTCTTGCCTGGACATTTACATATGGGAAGATGTTGCTATATCTTTTTTTTTGTACCCTTCCATTTTGTTACTTTACCTTAGCAGTACTTAAACTTCCTAGAATTTTGCAACATTAGAAATTAGACTCTGGGGAGATGAGTTAGTTGGACAATTGAGCGATCAGAAGAGCAAATAGATGCAATTTATAATGTAACTATATAATTTATCACACAGAGGATATGTAATTTAGAATCTTCAGTTGGATGCTTAAAAAGAAATTGCAAATGTTCTCATGAATAAAGCTGCCAAACTCTTGTTGCCATGACTCATGCTGTTCAGTAATATTGAGTACTCATACCTCCTCTCAGTTGAGTATTCATGTGTGAATATTCTGAATGTTTCACAAATTCTAGCAAAGATAATTATTAGTCAGAAGCACTGCACTGGAAAAGTGTTATTCTTCTATTGTTAAAGAGAAATGATTTCCCAGAATAGAAATTACACTTTGTGAAATAACATTTCCACCTGTGTGGCACAACTAGCAAAGTGAAAAGGAAGAACAGTTCAGATCATTAAAATGTCTTCACCAATAGTTACACATGATGAATTTGGGCAAAGTAAAACAAAAATTAAAGATCAATAACTTGTGAGTTATAACCAGTGAACTTATGCATTAAAGTTCAGTTTGTCATGTATGGCCCAAAATTAAAACTTTAAAAAAATACATTGTTGTGCAGTTGCTGGTGATACTGAAAGTATCCCCAGATCCTAGTGGTTTGTTTTATGTATGGACTCAGTGATCAGCCAGCAAGTAGATATCCTCTGTATATGGTTGGCAGGAAGAAAAATTTGGGAAAAACAGTGTTACTCTCCTGTGTAATGGAAGATACTAATCAATTTCTTGAATCTCTCAGATGTTTGTGGTACTAATGGTCTGTTCACAGTTTTGAGCCTTTTTTTAGAATAGTACATATTTATTATCAGAGATTATATCAGAGTTGATTATCCACAACTGAAAAAGGAAGTATGTTACACTTTTTTTTTTTCTTAGTGGTAGAAGTAGTATTGAGCCTATACAAGAAGATAATATGAATTTATATTTCACAATAGTCCATTACCTTTATAAGGACGTTAAACCAAAATATACAAAACATGAGATCAGCTCTGCATTCAGAGATGTCAGTAACATTAGAAAATGGGATAAATCTCATATGTACATTTATGATTTCTTTTCAACTCTTTTCATCCTCTTTTGTTCCAATATAAAACACATATTACCTTGGTCCAATTCCATTTGAAGACTGACTTGAAAATACTGTAGTCTTCCTGTGTTAAAGCAGAAAATTTATTGAGTCCACACAAAGAAGCATTTACATGTGGACAGATCCCACAGGTGTTTATGACTGCATCTGGTGTTAACATTTTAGTATGTACCTTCCACTGTTGAAAATAAATCTGATACTGATAATTGTCATTTACTAGAATTGTTCACATTAGATATTGTTAACTGTGTTCCTTTTGGAAGATGATCTTCAGAATTACATCTAATACACCAGGATGAAGGTCCACACTAAACTAATCTGAAGTAATGTCCTACCTACCCTTTCAAAAGACATAGTTCTATTGATTGGCCCTTAGCAACAGTATTGTTACTCATCAGATCTGTTCCTACCATTCATTTAGGCATAGCCTAGGGGATTATATGTTGAGTAGGTTGATCTTTATGTTTTGTATCATGGATGTTCATGGAGGAAATGCTTGTTCAGAGCAAGCAAAATAATCTGTGGGGATTTTTAAAATTTGTTTTACTGGTACTTTTTTTTTCTTTTTCTTTTTTTTTCTTTTTTCCTTTTTTTTTTTTTCCAGAAGGGTATGGGTGTGATTTTTGTTGTTTTTCTTAGTTGAGAGTTAATATGTTACTCTCATGTAAATGTACATGTATACTTAATGTTCTCTATTTCCCTTACCCTCTCCTTTCTTTTGGTTTAAATCTACAGAACCACTAAAAGCCACAATCAGCCCACGGAAAGTAAAAAGCAGCGTTGGTAGTCAAGTGTCCTTGTCCTGCAGTGTGACAGGAACAGACGACCAGGAGCTCTCATGGTACCGCAATGGTGAAATCATTAACCCTGGTAACAATGTTCGGATCACTGGGATCAACCGGGAGAACCTTATCATGGATGGCATGGCTAAGAGTGACGGTGGAGCATACCAGTGCTTTGTGCGCAAGGACAAGATGTCCGCTCAAGACTATGTTCAAGTAATATTAGAAGGTGTGTCACTACCTGTTTACTGATTCTAATCTTCCTGTTTTACATGTTGTCTTTGGCAACACTTTTGTAATATGAAATATGGGAGGTTCTAAACAGCAGAGGGTACCTTTGAGCTGTCAGCAGAGGTTACTGTATCTCCCTACTCTGAAGAGAAGAAAAGTGATGGAAGGTATTGATTTGAAAAATATATCCCTCCTGAACAGTCTTCACCATCCCTCTTTTTTAGAGTTGATTTTTTTACACTACCTTTTCAGCAGGGCGTGCGAAAAGAGATCCCTATTCAGCTCTAGTCATTTCCTTCCTGGTATGGCATTTCTGGTTCTGGTTGGACAGATTGGCTGAAGATCTAGACATTATATTAAATACCTGACACAATGTTCCGCATGATAATCAAGCAGTTTGTACAGAGCCAGTTCATTAATGAGAATGTAGAGCAGTTGTGACATGGACACTATTTTTAGTCTTTACAGAAAAAGAGGAGATTACCTGCCTGGACCAAGTTACCTCGGCAACCATCTCCTGTGACTGAGAAAGCCTAAAGAGAGTATTGATAATCTATCACAATGTCAGGAGAGTGCAGGTTATCAGACAGTAACAGCAGGAAAGATTTCAAAGACACCTGGGTCTTGCTGGGAAAATAATGTCTGCTTTTATCTCCAAAAAAAAAAAGCCCATCACTTGAATTAAAAAATAAAAATAAAAAAAAAAAGAAAAAAAAGAAAAAAAAAAGGAGGGCTAGCAGAGGTACATGGTGTGCACACTCAAAGATTTATTGGTTTGGTGACAGTTTCCTTTCAGGATAAAAACCTTTTTGCTGTTGCTTTGTTTTCTGAAGGATGACGGTATCTAATACACAGTGAAGGAAAGGAAGAAAGTCAGAGATGGAAATAAATAAATGAATAAAAACTCCTGTCACACAACTGATGGGACAGAAATGAGAGAGGAAGAAAGAGAAAAAATTATGAACTCAAACCAAACAAAATGCCCTCTTTGTATGCTGAGGTCCTTCAGCATATAGAATGGTAGTGCCTTATAGTTTTCACTATTTGGCAAGCAAAGAAATATTTCAGCACTATTTGTAATTTTACTGTGACTCAGCATGTTTTGAGGATGGCTTTGTGCCATCTATCGTGCCTGTTTTCTCAGAGTGATTTTGTACTGAAACTGCAATATAAGAATTATGATTTCCAAGGGTATTATTGTGGTTCAATCTCCCAAACACAAGGGTAGTACGTAGTGTTTGTAAGGAGGCAGTCCATAGTACATATTGTGCTCAAATAGAGCATGAGATTTGTTAATTCTGTTCTGGCAGCCTCTGGCCTGTATGAAATTGAAAGTAGTTGTCCATAAAGAGCTTCACGTACAAGATGTGTTTTCATGTGTCTTTGGCCTCTTACTAGGTAATGAATATCCTTTTCCTTCTGTTTCTTGCAGATGCTAACACTGTAGGACAGTTAAGTTAGTTCACTTGCCTCTTGGTTATTTAAAACCTGACAGTAGCTGACAAAACTGGTGTCCAAACTTCTAGCATGCTTGCTATATTCTGCACAGTGCTCTTGACATGTGGCCTCTTGCACTTTTGCCCCTAATTACATAGAAATCCCTTACAAAATACAGCTTTGAAAGTATAATTTTCAAGGGAGAGCATGCATTACGTGATTTCAGAAAGAACTTTCTAACTTACAGCAGAGTGTCATCATTCCTAAATGTTATTCCTCTGAGCTCTCTGGGTAGGTGGTTATTTAATCCTGCTTCCTACTTAAAACCTCAAAGTTTATGTCTCCGTGCATTCTCTTTATTCATTTGCTTGGTAGAGGCTGAGTACATTGTGACATGGATAACAAGAAAAATTATTTGAACATTCTCATTGCATAAGGTTATTTATCTGCAACACAAAGTGACCACAGAAAGAAATTGGCATCACTATTGTTACTGGCAGCTTCTATTCAGAGAAAGCTTAATTCAGTACTTATCTAAATGGGATATTGTGGGTCAGGACTAAACTGAATTGACACAGCTGTGTGAAATTAGCCTATGCAAGTTATGCCTGGCTCATCGACAGAATTTAGCTTTTAAAGGAGCTGAAATGTATCAGGAAAAGAAAAATTCAAAGCATGTTAGGGGTTTGTTGCATGTCATTACTGATGAACTGTGTATGACTGACACCTCCCCACAAGAACCTGGCAGTTCATATTGCCCTGCAGAGCCCTCATCGTTCCATTCTAGTGCTTTTTCTGTAGTGAAAGTCACTATCGAGTTTCTTAGCAGATACCAAAGAAACTTTCAGTAAGGAAATAATTGCTTAAGTAATCTACTACCAAAGTTTGTTTCCATCTCTCAAAAGTAAACTTATGTCCACAAATACAGTTATTTACATCTCTTCCAAATAAAGATTTTGTCTTGTAACAAGCTTCAGGATAGAGGGAACAGCATGTAAGTATTCCCTTCCTTTTCTCTCCCTTGGCAGATGGTACTCCCAAAATAATTTCTGCCTTCAGCGAGAAAGTGGTGAGTCCAGGCGAGCCAGTCTCCCTCATGTGCAATGTGAAGGGGACCCCCCTGCCTACCATCACTTGGACACTGGATGAAGATCCCATTGTGAAGGATGGCAGTCATCGTATCAGCCAGATTATCACCTCTGAAGGGAATGTGGTCAGTTACCTGAACATCTCTAACACTCAGGTCCGAGATGGTGGAGTTTATCGCTGTACTGCCAACAACTCTGCTGGAGTCGTCCTGTACCAGGCTCGAATAAACGTAAGAGGTGCTTGTCAAATCAGCTCCTCAAAAAAACACACATAACTCATTGTAGTGGAGAAAAAGATTGTTGCATGTGTTGAAAAGAGTCTTGGAATGCCAAAACCTTAAACCAAAAACTTACTGTTTTCCCTCTCCTTTTCTTCCTCCCCTCTTTTTTCCCACCCTGCCTTCCCAGACCCAGAAAGCGTATGATATGGTTAAACTTTGGAAGATTCCTCTTTGTGTTCTGTAGTCTCTTTTTCATATACTCATCATTACTAATTCGCATTTTCTTTACTTTAGTCCTGCTGTGCATGTTTTCTTCTTTTTCTTTCCTCCTTTACTTGTCCAACATTCATTGTAATTATTCATGTATACTGTACTTTATCTTGCATTTCTAGCTTTACATGGCATAATACCCATCCTCATGGTATTATACTTCATATATGTCAAAATAAATGCTAACTTTGTCAGTGTTCTCATGTGTAACAGGATTTTAGCTTTGTATCAGTGTTAGTATTTCACATTAATTAAATCATCGTCAGACTTTTAATTTGTAATGCAGCAAAGATTTTATCAGACAAATGTTGGATAATGCAAACATATACCCCCACATAATTAGTATGTATGCTGCAGGGTGAGGGAAAACTAGAGCACACAAAGATTAGGGAAACTGCTTAAGTGGCTCTTAAAAGCAGAAACTGTCAAATACTGAGAAGTGTTGTGCAAGCTGCATCTGTAAATGTCATTAACATTGGTATATTCAGGGAAAAAAAAAAAAAAAAGTCTATTTTCTCAAACAAATGTGCTTATATTCATGAGTTCCTTTCTGCTTTCTCAGGGCCAGCAAGTATTCGACCAATGAAAAACATCACAGCAATAGCAGGACGGGACACCTACATCCACTGCCGTGTAATAGGCTACCCATATTACTCCATCAAGTGGTACAAGAACTCTAACCTGCTACCCTTTAACCATCGACAAGTGGCTTTTGAGAACAATGGGACACTGAAGCTTTCAGATGTGCAGAAGGAGGTAGATGAGGGTGAATACACATGTAATGTCCTCGTTCAGCCCCAGCTGTCCACTAGCCAGAGCGTTCATGTGACAGTGAAAGGTAAGGGTAACTTGGAGAACTAGAGCTGGGGTAATGGCTGTGTGAAATGCAAGACAGTGCATGTAAGATTGTCTTGGCAGTTAGGTAATGAATCCTCAAGACATTTAATCTGGATTTCTGTTCATTTTTAATGACGACACAGATAATAATCAGGCACTATTTCTTGGTCTCTCTTGATTTTTACCCTCCTTTATTCAGTTGACAGATTATTTTTTCTTAATGGGAGACTGTACAGAACCAAGCTTTCTATTGGCAGTTTTCACAACAGCAATTTGATCAGCAAATGAATAAATATTTTGTGACCTAAATTTCACTGGTGACTTTTTTCTGATAAGTGGCTAATTCTGCATTTTCATTAGTCAATAGCTTTCTAACTTCAAACAAGATGAGAATTTTGAAGCATGTTTTTCTGTCAATAAACAGAGAAAGGAACTACAAACGTTAATGGTTATTATGCAGGTTTTTCTGACTGTCATTAATGCTGTAGAAAGTTAGTACTATAAATAAATGTGAATTTAAATTCTAACATGATGTTTAAAATCTATTATCATAGTCCCAAATTAGGATAACCTTAACGGCTTCAGAAATAAATGAGAACAAAAATTTTCCTAGCATTATGTTCAGGCTGTTTCGATCTTGGTTATGGTCAGACCTATTCACAAGGCCACAAAAGACACAAAACCTGACTGCAGTTGCACTTGGTTTTGAGCAACAGGACCACTATACAGTCCACCCCATCAAAGCCTGTGGGAAGAATTGGGGTGTAATTTCACCAGTCTTGAAGTTCTTTGGAGCTTTTTCTTGGCTCTTTTTCTTCTGGTGGTAGAGAGAGGGGAAGAAGAAGGGTCAATTTCTGCATCTGTTCTCAGATAAGAAACAGAGATAACAAGTAAAATTGCTTTGTTACAGACATCTGAGCCTTTATTTTCTTTCTCTTTGGTTTGTTTAGCCTTTTCTTGTTTTCAATCTGGACTGAAGTAAGTGCTAATTATTTCAAGAGGTCGGGGGATTAGCCTTAAGCCACTAGCAATTTGTTCTGTGAAAGACGTAACATCTCATACACCTGAGACCAACAGGACCACCGATCATATCATGTATCATGAGAAGCTAATGTAACCATTTATTTTCACGCATCTGGTATCTTGCTTGAAGTCACAAAAACATTGCAAATCTATTAAGGGAGCTGAATTAGTAATTGTGTTACTATTGCACTGAGAATTTACTGTGGTAAATCTGGTGAGGAATGCTGCCTCTTAAATGATACCTTTGTTCAAGTGATGATAATGAAGAATGTAGCCATGTAAAATAATCCAGCAGTCCATCCTTGGCTTGAGCAGTCATATAAAAAAGTTACCAGTCACTGGGAACATGAACCACAATGTTGTTGTTACTTCCATTAGGTTACAGATTTCAAACTTGACAGTTCGACCCTAGAAAGCAAACTGGTCAGTACCATCAATGATTATCCCTTTTTATCAGTGATTTTGCATCCTGTGGCTTGAAGATATTCTGCCTTATTCTGCCAGGGCTGTTTGCAGGTCAGAAATCTGAAGGTGACTGTGTGTGCTCTGAATGACTAATAAAAAATGTGATTCATTCAAAGAGTGCCACTGTACCTGTGATACAGCCTTCTCCTGCATGTGGTCTGCAAGGCAGATTCATCGGAGCAGTGCAAGTTGCAGTGTGAACAGTGAATTGCAATGTGAATTGCAATTGCAAAGCAGACATGTCAGTGGGGATCGTATGTATTGCTCTGGAGTTGCAAAAGTTGGCTATAGAAAGTGTCCTAGGTGTTTCAGCACCTAGTCCTTGCCAAGTTATTATTTAAAGAGGTTACTTTTCTGACCTCATATTCTAAGCTCAGAATACCAAAGCTGAGCTTTGTATTTATAAACCTGAAAAGTTCTCAAGGTTCCATAGCTGGAGGTTAGTACTGCACAGTGTTTGCCAAAATGGTTATATATTATTTTGTTCCATAAACACATCGTGATTTTATCCAACTTATTAGCAGATTGAAGAATTATTCATATAAGAATTATTCATATAAGATAGGATTATCAAGGTTGGAAAAGAACTCTGAGATCATCCAGTCCAACTGGCCACCTATTACCAATATTCCCACTAAACCATGTGCCTCAGTACAACATCTGAATGTTTCTTGAACACCTCCAGGCTGGTTAGTCAGCCATGGCTTGCTTCATGGTATTGCTAATGTTTGTGCTGTCTTCCTTCCTTCCTTCCTTCCTTCCTTCCTTCCTTCCTTCCTTCCTTCCTTCCTTCCTTCCTTCCTTCCTTCCTTCCTTCCTTCCTTCCTTCCTTCCTTCCTTCCTTCCTTCCTTCCTTCCTTCCTTCCTTCCTTCCTTCCTTCCTTCCTTCCTTCCTTCCTTCCTTCCTTCCTTCCTTCCTTCCTTCCTTCCTTCCTTCCTTCCTTCCTTCCTTCCTTCCTTCCTTCCTTCCTTCCTTCCTTCCTTCCTTCCTTCCTTCCTTCCTTCCTTCCTTCCTTCCTTCCTTCCTTCCTTCCTTCCTTCCTTCCTTCCTTCCTTCCTTCCTTCCTTCCTTCCTTCCTTCCTTCCTTCCTTCCTTCCTTCCTTCCTTCCTTCCTTCCTTCCTTCCTTTTCCCAAGTGATGAGTTTTGACACACTTTATTCCAAGAAATAAACTATTCTGCTTGCATACAGGAATTTAGAAGAATTCTGAGATTTGACATTGTAAGGGGAGTTAATGACAGTGCCCAAATCTCTTTATTTTATAGTTCAGCTTCTCATATTATCACTCCACTTACTTATTCTCCAGAGAAACAGAGGGAGGATTGTTGCCTGTGATCAGCACTGTGGTTCCTTTAGTTTGTTCTCATTTCTGCTACAAGCTTCCTGGATGACCCCTGACTGGTGATTCAGAATAGGTGATACTGAATGAATTGTGGCTTTGTATTTTATTTCCTTCATGTTCTGTTCTGATGATGTAATTACCTGTTTCCTCATGAGTTCTTCTGAACTGATCATCTCGGTGGTATCAGAGTACTTCATAACTGAGTTCCTTTTCAAAACCCACCTGGCCATTAAGGATCTCTTCAGAAAATGGCAGCTGTGGCAAAGACTAAACTTTTATCTACACATTTTTATATTCAATTTCAGAAGCTTAATTTTTATTTCCAATCTACTTTCTTTTGCATAGCATTTATATGTTCAAAGCACTGCTCCCATTGAAATAAATTTGTTTCTGCAAGTTCTTTGTCTTACTTAAACAAATCCCATTATCCAGACTGGTTACGTGCTGGGAAAGATGAACTGAAGTCATTTAATTAGCATCATGTCAGAGATCTGTGACAAAGGTAGATTCAGAATTTGGGCAATTTGAGATATTTATAATTTTGAGATATTTATAAGTATCCAAATGAAAGCAAGTTCTTGAAGATATTCTTCAGATGGAAAAGAAAGTTTCACAACAAACTTCAGAATGAAGTCCTGACTGACAGAGAACCAGAGTTTTGCTCTGTACCTGGCAGGCTGTCAGGAGGCCAAAAGCTTGAAGCTGGGCATCTCATCTCTATATTATTTGACCTTGAGGCACCTACTTTTTTGAACTGTTGATGAGAATAATCAATTCAAAACCACATTAAATCTGCTGCAGCATTTTTTAGGTAGATCTGATATTCTTGACCACATGGGCACATACCCTAGAGGCCTGCAGTTGCCAAATGACTGGGCCAGAGATATGTGGCATGCCATTCTCTCCATCCCTTGCCTGTCCATTTTCTCTCTCTGAATCTGGATCGTGGAAGCTAGCAATCCTGTAAACTAACTGATGGAAACTGGATGTGCTGGCAGGAAAATAAGCAGGTTTCTGCTTGGCAGACACAGCACTGTTGGAACTGTGCCTGAGTCCTAAAGAAGCATTTTGGAAATCAAGCCTTCTTGGCATTTATTTTTTTCATTTAGAAAAATGAATTGGCCAGCTCTGAGCTCTGACAACAGTGATGAAATCTACCCACACTGTAATGCATACATAAATGGATGAGGCTATGGTCTACTTTCATACTGAATTTCTGATATTTCATACCTGTCAGGTGCTTGCCTTTGCAACTGAAATCACCTTTCAGTGTGTTTTACTTTGGCCTGTGTTAAATGCAGTTTCCTTTTAGCTTCTTTGTAGACTAAACTGAGCACCCTCTTCTTCTCCTTCTGAAAATGGAAACAGCTTTTACTGACATCCTTAAAAGTACTCATCAAGACTAGCCTTGCTAAGGATACAGCCCAGGTCCTTGCCAAGAACAAAATTGGTAGCACTAGTTTCTCTGTCCTTATTTCACCCAGCTCTAGTGGTTTGCCAGTGAAGTTCTTATACATCTGCTGACAGCAGAAGACTGTTACAGGCTGATATCCTATGAATATAAGAATATTCTGGAGAAGACGCGGGCTTTTGTGTTCATTTCTCCTAAGTATGACCTGCCTCCAGCTTGTCCTAATCCTGACTCTTCTGCTCTGGATTCCAAAATCAGTCTGCCCTCCACATCTTTCTCATCTCAGCCTTTATTTTCCTAGCACCTTGTTCTCATGACTCAGTAGTGGCTTTACCCTTCAGAGCTCCCTGCATTCCTCTCAGCCACCGGTAAGCCTCTCTACTTATTGCCAGTCTTCATTTTCTGCATCTCCACTGGCTTCTAGTCTCTCTCTCCTTTGTGTGGTCTTCACTCATTGACAGTTGTCTATCTCATTGCAATGCCTTTTTGTTCCAACTTCACATTCCCAGCCATTTTCCAACTTCACTTTACCAGTCTCCATGATCTCTTGAATCCCATTACAAGCCTGATCCCAACTTTTGCCTTTCTGCTCCTAAATCCAAATCTGCAAGTCCCTTTTCTTATTCTGAGTTTCTGCACCATTGCTTGCTGCTGCTGTCTGCATGCCCAGAAAAGTGGCTGGTTTCTCTTTCTGCTTTCTTGGCCCTGCGATCTCCACTATTGCTCTGTACATTCAAATTTGGGCACTCTTTTGATGACTTTCCATAGGAACAGCAAGAGCACCTGATACTTGTGAACATGAAAACTGTGGTGGGACTACTCAGATTCTCTCAATGGCTTTTTATTTTTTGTCTTTCTTTTAAGGTAGGATGAAAATGCAGTATATCCTTATATTTCAGCTCTCTCTGCCTATTCTCAGAAGTGACCAGACTGTTGTATCTGCAACCTTCCAGCTGAAATGACTCAGCATGAGGCAGACACCTGGCCTGGAAAAGTGCTATCCAAACAAAAGTCAAATTGCAAGCAAATAAAAGCAGTCTTAAAATGGGAAGAGTTGTCAAACAAAACAAGAGGTTATATTACACACCCCATCTGTAAGTTTCATATTTCCACTGAAAAACAGCCCTTCTAGTAGCAAGGTGGTAGAATAATAATAGCAACATCAATGCTACAGCATTTATTGGACGTGGAAACATTTTAAAAGCAGAAGTGAGTCATTATCTTCCTTTTTTTTTTTTTTTTTTTTTTTTTTGGTTATGTGATTTATAGTTTTCTCAGCTACAGTAAAAGCCATCAGTATTAAGTGATGACTTTCTTTTCATCTGTCTCGTGAGACCCACTTCTCATATAAGCAGCCTGCTGCTATTCACACTTCTCAGACATTAATTGATAAAGAAGCCCCTGTGAGGAAGGGTGCAGCATCAAAAAAAAAAAAAAAGAAAGAAAGAAAAGCGTGGCACTGCTGTTTCTGATCTTGCAGAGATTGTGGTGTGCCATTGATTCAGAAAGTATCTTATTATCTGATGGTGAAGTGATAGCACTTCACCTGTTGTGAACTGCAAGAAATTGTATCATCCTGTTTTAGAAAACATGAAAACCTAACAGAGGCTATTTCTAAAAGCAGTTGGTTTTGCAACGATTTGAATAGATTCTCTGCATTTTTCCCAGGAAGCATCCATCTTTTCCTAATATGTAAAATGGTATTGGTGGATTTGAATTGCAGATCAGTTCCAAGTGGGCTCTTCTGAGTACTGAAAACTGCAGACACGGGAGGGGAAAATCTCCAAGAGGGAATCTCATTGGTCCTTTGGACCATGGTGCATGCTGTCATCAAACAATCTGCTAATTTCTTTAGGCTTCTTGCTATCTACAGTGTGGATTAGATGAAGTGTGAATTCAGCTTTGTGCATATATGCAAGGTATATGCAGAAATCAGAAAAGCACTGTGTGATGAGAATGGGTGTCAAGTCATGCAAAAGGTCCTGCAAAAATCCACTTAAAAGTCCTCCTCAGAAAACAGTATGGAATAAGCCTTAGTACTTGAATAAGAGTTCAAGAGTTATCTGTATATTTAAACTTTAATACTCTCCTGTTTTTCTGTGCAGATGTCTTTAGCCTGAGTTTGGAAAAAGCCACACTCTTGATCTTTTTTGCATTCACTTATATCTGAAATACTTTTATATACATTTGTTAGAATTGTTCTTAAAATGCTAATCATTTTATTTCAAGATGGTTTGTGTTATTAGCAATGCGTGTAAGTCCAGATAGTAATTATACATAGAAAGTGAGTGTGCATGAACACAATAGTGGAAGTATGGGGTATGCTGCCCTAAGTTGAAATCAGTTCATAGTACAAAGGATGTACAGAAAAGAGGACATCAACACTGTGGTAACAGAGGGATGATGTAAAATCAGCTCCTTGTGTACAGTCACGGAATACTGGTGAAGGAGAAGTTAGTATGAAGCCAGACAAACTACACATTGGAATAATTTTCAAAGCATGATGTCCTTTTGCTAGGTCCTCTCTCTTCCAAATCTTTAACTTTTGGCTTCAGTGATTGAGTTGTGTTCACCTTTTCAGAGTGTTATCTGAGGACAGAGATCACTTAAGATCACATAGGGGCTAAATAAGAGCAATAGCTCAGAACAAAGTTCTAAAAGCGAAGGAAAAGTAGTGGACTGAGTAAGTGCTTCTAGATAATGCATAGCCTGCAAGATGGGCTTTTTATCACAGGGCACTTCAACAATGAATGTGACAGCTTGTTGTGTTACTATACTCTTGCAGCTGTTACCCTGTTGCCACAACGAAAAAATGTTTCCTCTTTAAAAAATGCATAAGCAAATGTATACCCTTGGGCAGAGAAAATAGCTACCACCATCCTAGGTTTAAAGGGCATGATCTTTCCCCTCACAGTACAGGCTAAAATGGGGTGATCTGATAGATAGGTGAAGCACTCTTGCTTTTACATGGCATTTTAACTGCACTCTTATTTTGAGGGAGCTCTCAGAACAGTATCAGGGAGCGTGTGTTAGCAGTGTTGTATTGCGAAGAGGAGAAGTGGGAACTGAGACTGGGGGAGGTGCATGGCAATATTTGCTCCGTGACACTGTTGTGGTAAGATTTGGAAGAACTTTTGATATTGGGTCAGTTCTGGTAACTGATGAACCTGCAAATATATGGAAACATTGTGAACAACGGAGACATTACAGATAGTGATTTGGTTCTTTTATTTCCAGTGCATCCATTTAGGCCTCTAGAATATAACAGTATTCTCTCTTTTCAAACCAGGGTGTGTTAGCAGCCAGCAAGGGAGCACACTGTGTGTCTCAGATCAGTAAATGCCGTTGACAGACAGTTCAGTGAAAGATGTGCCCTACTGATAAAGCCCAGTAAATAAAAGAGAGAAGCAGAAGAATCCAGTGCTTCATGGGCTGTGTGCAATTGCTGAGATCATCACCCACAAGGGATGGAGATGTTTAGGTGGAACAGTCAGAAGCTGGCTAAATCATGACTAGGATCTGTGCAAATACGAAGTAGTTTTGGCTTTTGCAGTCCTAGTGCATGAAATCTTGGTTTACATGGCTGCTTTGAGAACTTCTATATAAGGGCTGCTCTGAAAGTAATCCTTCCTATTTTATAATGTTGCCCACAGTGTCAGAGGTGGATGCTGGTGGGATGGCAGTAGAGTCTGAACCTTCCCACCAGTATTACATTACATTTTGTTACTGTGTGACAGATGGCAGCAGAAGGGCAGTCTGACACAATGGCATATGAAGTGAATACTGTGTATGAAGCAAAGGTGTGCCATAAAGAAAAAATGATACCCATTGACATTCATTGACACCCGCTGAATGTTTATGAAGACCTAACAATGGATGCAAGCACAGTGAGGTAGTGGGTAATGCATTTCATCAGTGACAGTAGGTCTTCTCTGCTGATGCAGATTATTATGAGTGTGACATGCAGACTCTTGTTCACCACTGGTGAAAAAACATGGCTAATGGTGGTGACTGTGCCACCAAATAGTGTTTTAAGGCTGCGAATTTACTCTATAAAAGAGTGTTATTGTGCTCTTTGTATGTGTTGTAGTTTCCATGGAAATAAATCAGAGATGTTACGTTCAGAGTGACCTACATAGTTCATAGCTATTATTTTGCATCAGCCAATTTTACCAGTGTTGTGTGTAGTCATTGCTAAAGTTATGTGATAGTGTGGGCACAGCTCCTCCAAAAGTGTTACTGCATGAAAATCCACTGGAGAGCAGTTTCTAGTGATAAACAGAAGAACAACTTTTATTTTACTGTGGAGAGCCACAAGAGAGCAATGGTGTGTTCACAAGACTGCTGCAGGAGAGAAGGCATCTGCAGGATGTTCTGTTTTAGTGAATCATCTGAGCAGTTTCTTCCAACATAACTCCCACGAAACAGAGGGCAAGAAATTAAGGATATTCCTTTGCTAATGGAGAGCATCATGGAAGCCTTCATTGACACTTATCTCCCAGAGGCCCAGGAGATGTTGCTAGGGCACAAGAACATCATTTAAATCTTATGCATTAACAGTAATTAGACTGGCCCATAATCCTCTTTTTAAAATAGACACTTAATTCAAGCACTCGTCAATAAAGCATCCCCAAGCCATTTCACTTCATTGCATAGAGCACAGATTGTCACTCTTTTGACTGTTGTGAGTAAAGAAAGAAACACCCCTTTCAAATACACAACACACATGTACATATAACCCCTTCTATATATGTTATATGAAGAAAATAATTTAACAAACAAAATCAAATAGAAGCTTTGAGATATGGTGAAACAAAAGCTACACGTAGGAAAGGAAAATACTATGATACACCTTAAAGTATTTGAAATATGTATGTCTGTCCTATGGTAACTTTTCTCTAAGATTTGAAGTAGTCTACATCCATCCTACTTTTGTTGTGCTTTTTGTACAGCTTTATTTTACCAAAAATTTTCAAAATATGCTGATTAATCAAGCCAGATTTTTTGAATTGTTTATGTCAGCTTTTTACTTCAGAAATACATATGGCAGCTTTTGATTTAAATGTCTTCAGCTGTGTTTTGGTCTCTTTCTGTGCTTTTAATAAGTGATTTTTGGTGATTTTTCCCCATCTTAAAATTAGCAAGAAGACCTGTGTCAGGTCTTCCTGCTAGAATCTGCTGTTATCAACCCAAAATAGTAAATACTGCAGCTGAAAATCATTATTCCATACTTTGAAGTTATCCCTTGACTATTTACTTTTTTTAAAAGTACTGATTTTAAATTTCACACTGCTTTTCAAAATAACCTCCTTGTCAGGAGTGCAAGCTGCTGCAGGTTGAATATACATTATATCTTACAAGGCAGAAATAAATGTTGGTGTCCTCAGTATCTTAAAAACCTGGGCAGAGGGAAAATGTGCTGCCTATAAATATTTTAGCCAATATATGAAATGCTCTGAAGGCTGTTGCTTGAATTTTAGAGTCAGTAAATGCAGCCTTGCCAATCAATATTTTGTGGAAAAAAAATACTTCAATATGACTTACTGATCTTTCTCGTGGTTTTCTTCACTGTGGAGCTGGAGGGCCAAGATGCATTGAACAGTCCTTGAGAAGTGCATTCTCTTACTCCTGCTACAATTTTGTCTATGAAGAATAAGTTCAAATCTGTTATATACTCAGCAGAAAGTACTGAAACAATTTGCTACTCTGTTCTGAATTCTAGCTTGTCCTTTGGTAATGATGCCTAGATAGAAGAATTTAAAGAAATGTGCAGCAGAGATGTGCTGGCTAATACAGTCAGTGCAGGGGGTCCATTTAGCAGATAGCTGCACTTAGCAAGCGAAAACATGTCAAAACCTCCTGACAGCCCGGTACTAAAAATTTCTCATTCCTACTTGCATTGCAAACTGTGTCAATGTATACTGAAGTAAATTTGTCTGTTTTCTGTTGATGCACAAGGAATCTAGAATCACGACCTATCCCAAGTTGAAAGTTACCCACAAGAATTGCCAAGTCCAGCTCCTGGATCCACCCAAAATCAAACCCCTATGCCTGAGAGCGCTGTCCAGACACTCCTTGAACTCTGGCACTGGGGGCCATGCCCACAGCCCTGTGCATCCCGTTCCATGCCCACCACCCTGTGGTGCAGCCCCTTTCCCTGACCCCCAGCTGCCCCTCCCCTGGCACAGCTCCATGCCATTCCCTTGGGCGCTGTTGCTGTCAGAGAGCAGAGCTCAGCTGAGGAACTATAGCTGCCATCAGGCCTCCCCATCAGCTCCTCTGCTGTGGGCTGAGCACACCAAGGGGCCTTAGCTGCACCTCACACAAATTGCTCTCAGAGCCTTCACCATCTTTGTAGCTCTCCTTTAGACACACTCTAAGAGTTTTATGTCCTTCTTGGTACTGTGGTGTGCAAAATGATCTGTCAATGACTGAATGATCTGTCACATGAATGTATTAGGTGGACTAGAGCAATTAGAAGAATCAGGCAGATATTTTGTCACTCTATGTAACACTAGATCCTAAGAGAAAAAGAAAGATGTGACAGAAAGCCTGTAAGAAGAAGCTGTTACACTGCATCTGTAGATCTGAACCATGATTTAACCTCTTTGTGACAGACATGCACTGCTATAACATCTCCTCTTCAAATGGCATTGAGGCTTATTCTGGAAACAGCAAAGTTTAAATCCTCTTGCAATATTACACTCACATACACCGGTGTACATCATTGAACAGTGCCTTTGCCCTTCGGAGGCCTTGATATCACTTTCTTCATGAATGGAAGAGGAGCTACAAGTGCAGTGATAAAAGTAACCGCATCAAACTACCATAATAATAATTACAAATATCTGTCCCTGCCATCCAGAAATAGGACACTGGCAGAGGAGTACAGATGCTGCTAAGAAAGTAAATGAGGTGGCATACATTGCAACCATTTTGGAGAGCTTTTCTGCTTCTTCTCTACTTCAGTTTCTGGAAAAGAAAGTTTTAATTTTGCTAAAGGGTGTCAGGACAAAAGAAGAAGAAGTAGATAAAGCCACCAGCTCTATTTTCTTCTGAAGCTAGCTAATATACAGCAGTATAAATGTTTCTCTATGGATGTCCTTTGAACTTTCCTATTAAAGATGTTCAGGTGTACTATGGACTGTATACAAGCAATGTCTCGGTCAAGAACAGGAATTGCACTCCTATTTCTAAGATACATAACCTCTAAGAGCCTTCTCTTTTAATAAATGAGTATCTGAGTATTGACTGCAAAACTGGTTTTATAGTTCCCTCAGGAGAGACTGACAGAAATCTATCAGATCAATCAATGCCCTGGTTCTTAGAGTGCTCCCCTGAGACTGGGAGAAGGTTCAGACTTCTACAGTTGGTGTGTATTTGATTCCCAAGCTGCGTGATTTTTGGCAAATATTTCAAACAGCTGGGAGAAAGCGGGGTTTCTCCATTACTTCCTGCTTTGTTTATTAAACACAACTCACTGTTTTATTTGTTTTTACTGAAAATACCTGAGAACAAAATATTTTCATTAAAGAGAAATTATTCCATATGATGGAATAAAAGGTGTACCTATTTTATGTTTTGTGTTGCTTTTTTCAGCCATGGAATAATGAGGAAAATGAGTAAAAAACATTGTCAAGCAAAATATACTTGGCATTATTAAATGCCAACTTAAAAGCTTATACCTTGTACTTTTCCTCTGTTTAGAAGTCAGTTTTAATTAAAGCTTACTGTCCTATCAATACTATTTGTACCTTTTACTGAGTAACTTCACACAGTCTTATTAAAAATTGCGCCTTGAAACAGAAAGAAGTTCTAGGAAGAGTTTTAGAATCTTACACACCCTTTCATCATGTTCGATAGGCAATCTGGAAATTCTTTCAGATTTATTCTGTGGCCCTAAGCAAAGCCCTTGTCCCAGACTTTGAAAACTGGTGAGCTCATCCTGGACTACCTAGGCAACCCCACTGTGAAAGATCTGCAGAGTCCTGACCTGTCAGTGGGATTTTTTTGAGGAAGGGCGTATTGCTCTCACAGGATTCTTCCAATGGTGATCTTGTGTCTCTAGTCTGTCACTGCTTCTCACTTCTGCTTAATGCATTTGGTAGCCAAGAAAAAGACTATTTCAGAAAGGTATCTGCAAAAAGATGTAATTTTTATTAGTTAAACAATGTTCTATGGCTATTTGATAGTATTTTTGCACATACTAAATACCAGTTCCATTACAGTGTTTTTAGAAATGAGATCGCACCTGCAACAAATCCTCTTTTCTCTTTTGTTTCAGTTCCTCCTTTTATTCAGCCTTTTGAGTTCCCGAGGTTCTCCATTGGGCAGAGGGTCTTCATTCCCTGTGTGGTTGTCTCTGGAGATCTGCCCATCACCATCACCTGGCAGAAGGACGGCAGGCCCATTCCAGCCAGCCTAGGGGTGACCATTGACAACATCGACTTCACCAGCTCCTTACGGATTTCTAATCTTTCTCTGATGCACAATGGGAATTATACCTGCATAGCTAGAAATGATGCAGCAGCTGTGGAGCACCAAAGCCAATTAATTGTGAGAGGTAAGTAGACATAATTAGTTTGAAAGGCACCAATTAAGCAGATTTCATCAGTATTTTGTAATGACATCTGTATGATGGCAAGTATAAAACAGGAAATATGGTAATCCTTCTTATCATAAAAGAGATCACACAGAGATGTGAAGCACAGAAACAAAAAAAAAGTCTTTTCTATCTGAAATTAAGCAACAGCCCTGAAAAGCAGAGGGTGAATGGGGTAGCCACAGCACTGACTTTCCAAACTTAGTGAAGCAAGACCACTTGATCCTTGGGATCAAGTATTTCAAAGGATATCAAATTAATCTCTGTTATTTTTCTAGTCTGATTATCCTCATTTTTGATTTAGAACTGCTTCTCATATAACATTACCTCAGTATAAAAGCAAAGCATTCATACTGACATTCTTTTTCTTGTTTGTGTTTATTACTCAAATAATACGATCCATTTGCTCTTGCTTGCTTCACATTTTTCCTTGGAATAAATGTGAATATAGAACTTCAGTAAGTAAATATTTCATGTGAAGAAGACCTTTTAGAGAAATACTTCCCACATCTTATGCCTTTCAAGTCATACTTCAGCCAAGTTCCCTAGAGAGTATAACTTTTGATATATTTTAAAACTTAGTGCGCAAAACTTAGTATGCACACATTAAAAAAACCTACTTCTTTTTCTTTCTGAAAGCTTTACAAACTGTTTTTAATTTTTCACTTTTTAATAAAGTAAAGCTACTACTCTTTTCTCCCTCCATCATCTCCTTCTTGACACCCAAGCCATTAGACTCCTCAAGGTAAAGAGGCATACACTCTAATACTGCAAGTGCCCCTGGTTATTTCTGCCTGTTGAAGATCACTACATCCTATAAGATTACCTATATATTTCTGGCAGTGGCGGTGATGGAAGGTACCTTTTCACCATGTCTTGCTCAGGAAAAGCTTTCTGGAGTAGTAGTCCTGGAGTTTACAAGGGCTACTCAATTTTACCCCTCTTGCTTATCTTTCTACCCCAGCTAGTGCTCTGCAGAAACCTTCTTTAAGCCCTTCTCTCTCTTTCAGTTTAAATGGTAATGGCTTAATCAGTTTTACTTATGCATCTGGGATAATAATTCCCACTCAGAGAGGAAGAGGGAAATATAATATGACATTTGACCTGAATTTTCTGTCAGAACCCTGGGCTGACCTCTTTCCCTCAGTATCGAACTGCTTCAGCTCTCTCATTCCACAAAGGTCAGAATATAGACATTAGAGTGCTAATTGTGATCACTTCTAGTCCCCTTCCAACTCAAACTATACACATATCAGTAAATACTTGACTTTCTTCTCTATTTCTCCTTCAGGTTTTCCGATCCCTTCTCATCTTTTTGTTCTTAGATACAGTATAAAGGAAATACAGCATTTTTTAAACCCACTGAACAGTGTTTCTCCAAGTAAAGGGAGAAGAAATGGCTTTTAAGTTCCTCTTGTGGAATTTAAATGAAGAAAACAAAGGGAATATGGCTGTCTCCCACAAAGTTCCTGTCATCATTTTCTTTCTACAAGTACTCAAAAATGATGAAAACTAACATGTTTTCAATATATGTGAGAGTCTGTATTATAGTACAGCACATAATGAGACTTAGAAGTATCATGTAAATCCAATCCATTTCTAAGATGAATGGAGAATCCATACAGTCACATAAATACTTCGGTGTTTTCTCCCTATTATTTTATCTGTCTGATCACATGTCCTGTTGTTTAGCATTCATATTTTTCTGTAGATTTCCTATGTTATTCCTACAAATTTTCTTGTTGTCTATGCTGAACTACCATTGTGCTAGGAGTATAAAATGATAAAAGATAAACAATCACTGGTCAGTTAAAATTTGTGGGCACCTCATGGTTTGTTGTCACTGCTCCTGTTCTCATTAGCCGTTCCTGTTATTTTGTGTTGTCTAAAAATAACTAAGCAATAATAAGATGATTTAAAAATACCAGACAGCAAGACTGGATTTTTCCTGCCTTAACTATCAGAGGAGGTGATTAACTTCCACAGATCTACCTTGCAGAACATCATGTGTTATATGGAAGACAGTGAGAGAAATAAAGTGAGGGTAGAAGGCTGTTGAGCGGATCTTCCACCTTGGATTAAGAAGCAATCAGAGAAACCTCAGTTCTCTCTGCCATGGGTTTCTTGGTGAGGAGCTGGAAATAAGTCTTAGCTGCATGTTCTGGGCATGGGTCTTCCAGTATTTCTCTCCAACAACTTATTGGCCAATTTCAGACACATTTGAACAGGGGAATATGCCTCCAGTGGAGCTGAAAGGATGAAATCTTAACATAAAGATTAGAAATATCTTTGCTGAGTGTGATGCAGTGTACTACCAAACAGCTGATAATGGTGAGCTCCAGAGACAGCAGGCTCATGTGAGCTCCTTTGCAAACAAGAAATGTAATATCTTCTAAAAGCTGATTAAATGGACAGTGGGAGAAGCTTCCCTCTTTACTGCATCCAGGGAGTACAAGTAGGAACTGCAGGTGAATGGAAGTAGAGCTTTCATTTTCATAATTTTGAGCTGCACTGGATTCCAGCCTGCAGTTCCTCTTGGAAGTTCATAAAAAATTTACGAGCTAGAATGGCAAGCTAGAAAGGTTTCTCAAAAACTCTTACGTCGTTATTATTTTATTTATTCTCGCGCTCCTGGTTTGCTAGGCATGCTATTAACAAAAAGGAAAGAACAGGATTCTGTCATTGAAAGCCCATGGAAATCAGGAAAACATCTTCCCTGTCAAATACCTATCATGTAGGATTAATTAAGACTTTACTCATTATGACCGTCTTCTAAAGAGAGGTTAAAAATATATATATGCTTTTTCACATTTTTTCACTTCTGAAAGAGTTTCTGAAAATGAGAATGAAAAGATTATGAAATAAAAACCAGTGAAAAATGTTTTAGCTGGAAACTGAAAAGAAAGATCTGGTAAATGTATTATAATTGTGCAGGTGCTGCAAGAGCAGAGCATTCAGTGATAGCAGTGGGTGCAAAAACCGTGATGTTAAAATTCCTGTTAACGAAAAGATCATAAATTAAAATTGAGATAAGGTCTTTAAATATCTAATAATGCCCTTTAATACATTTAGTACATTAAGCATAAACGTGTTTTCATTTTGTACTTGCCAGGAATGTTGAATATCATTATGTAGTTAAGCACCAAATGAGCAGTCTATGAGCCTTGAATATAGAAAGTATCAGTCTGCTTTCTGATGATTGGAGGTGGTGAGATGCAGCAAATGCAGTGATGGAAAAGCAGGGAAAAGATTTATAGTTGCAGCTGATATCAGAATTCCTTTACTTTCTCTGCTGCAGCTTTGAAGGTTACTCTTGGATGATTTGCTGTCTATGTAATTTTTTCATTAGACAAACCTGATCAATGCAAACCACTAGGCTTTTTTTTTCTTCTTCTTCTTCTTGAACTGCATAGCAAATGGTTTCTCTAAACCAGCTAAATTGACCCCTTAGGTCCAATGACCAAATTTAATAACTGTTCGTTTTTTGCTGAAGTACAGTGTTTAATGATCGCATTCATTAACACATCAGTGGTTGCTTTGGCTGATTAAAATTCTTCCATCATTTTGACAGTATGATTTCAATGTAAAGTACAAATATTCCCTGTAAAAATGAAACATTGTGTTCTAGGTAAATGTCATAGATTATTTCTTTACTTACTTCAGTAGCCCAGTGCAGGAGCTTATGTTAGGAGCTCTTCAGTATTGCTTTTGATTGTCACATACTCATCTGTACTTGGGAGCCAAACACACTTCCAGAGATTGAAAGCCTGGGAAGGAGAGTTTGAGTTTGTCATCTGATCTCTGTCATAAAGACAAGTCATAAAGACGAGTCATAATGAATTTTTGGATTTGCACAAAAAAAAATAAAATAAAATTAGCTAGTAATGTCCATTCTTTCAAACAGAAATGACATTAATAAGTGGTGTCTTCTTAATGTACCAACTCATGTTTTGTCAGGATTGTTTTAAACAGGAAAATAAACATTTTTCTTCTTTTGATATGGCAATATGGTATTTATGTAATTTTCTATATCCTACTGTAATTTTTCTCATCCTTTGTTTTCCCTGCGTGGGAGCTTGAGTCTGCTAATCATAACGCTGATGGAAAACACCTTTTTTAGGTCCTTTGAATTCAGCCATTAAATAGTTTACATTTGCCAACTTATTGTTCTTACACTAAATAATTCAACAGCTCGTTTTTCATCACAGACCCATGGCCTGTATTAAATGAGAGATCCTAACAGGAACTCGGTATTAAAACAATTTCAAATGCCCTCTTTATGGGCTCAAGAGGGTGGTGAAACAAAGGTGTTAGTAAAAGTAGAACTCTTCAGTCATATTCATGATCTATTTCAGATTGTTTCATTTATAAATGGGTAGAGGAGGCTCACACTTTTATGAAGAAGAAATCTAATTGCTTTATTTCTCCATTAACTCCACTTAAGCGCATCAGACAAATGAACTTGGATAAGTTCTTAATAAAAAGTCTTCTTTAAGGGCTAATGAATTCGTTTAAGATAATGAAATAGTGAATGTTGCTTTATAATCTAATGCTAAATATCAAAATCTTTACCAAGTAGTAAACTACTTCATCTTCCAAAATTTGATAGCACATAGCACTGAAGAAATTATTAATCCAAAAGTGAAATTTAGAAACTATCAACGGGGAAGAAAATACAAAGATCTCCTTTTACTTCTTAATCATTTCTATATGCAGAAAAATGCTGTGGTTTTGCCTAGATGGAAATAATCAAAAATCATTGAATGAGTAATTTTGTTTAGCATCATTTGTGATTTCTATTGGCAATATTAAGAGTCAAGGACACATGTCCTCAAAATCATAGCAGCAGTTCACACTTCTGTAAGTAGTCCTAAAGGAAGACTGAACTTTCACTGAATGTGGAAATTGATGCTGTTACCTCTGCTAAAGGCAGAGTTTTTGCCTAGATTCAAACATACTCTGTTTATGGAGCACTAAAGGGAAACAGTATGACCGCTGATCATATGCCTGGTTCAGAAATTCAGTTTCAGTAGTTACCTTTCTGATATCTCATTCTGTATTAAAAGTAATTATTACAATTAGTGATAACAAGAATGTGAGAGCAAAATCTTATATATAGAGAATACAATGAAATCAGTATCTTAAAAGCCCAGGTCAGAGCTTATCATCATTTAAGGTGAATGCAACACATATAACTACAGTCCATGAGCGTGTTGAAGATGTGGAAAGATGCGTTTCCATAGAAATGATTGAATAACATCCTTTACATCTATCCATTTTTCCTCAATATGTGCCAAAAAGGATTAGATGAATGCATTATGGAAACAGATAATTTTAATGCAAATAATATTTAAGGTCTTATTTCCTTTATTACATAATATGCATGATACAAACTCTTGCTTAACTTTTTCAGAACATTCTCCTTGTGCCCCCCCCCATTTAATATAAAATCAAATGATTTCCTGAAAAAGTGTAACATTACATAAAACCAGTGTCATGCAGAGTAGATGAGGAATATGTATAAGTGTTTTTTAAATGAGGGAAATAAAGAATATTCAAAAATTTTGTATTATAAGAGAGAATTTTTAAGAAATATTATAAACTTTATACTTTTCCGTGATAGAAGTATCCAGTAATCATCATTTATCTCTTTGCACTGGTTTTAATTATTCACCTGTAAAGCTGACACAACTGAGGTGAATTTTGGGGGACAGAGGAGATGGGTAAAATGTCTTACAATTTCAGGGAAAGCACATCTTTTAATTCAGTTCAAATAATTTTGTGAAATCAATTGCTTTTAGTTACATTAACAATACATGGGTGATAGTCCTCTTTCCTTAGAATAATCTCAAGAGAAGAACCTGAATATATTGCCTTAATTTTAATTTCTGAATATCCTTAGGCCCTTGAATTGACCCATTATTCACTACAATTCCACCTCAATTACTTTCTGTCTATTGGAATACCACACATATTCACTCCTGGGTGATGTAATGATAGGTAATTAGGTCTGCAAAATCAAGAAGGAGGTAGATAGGAGAACAGAACTGTTCTTCAAGTCTTCCATTATTGGATGCAGGAGACACACACTAAAACTAAGTGGAGGTCTAGTTAAACCACAAAGGAAGGAATACTCCTTTTCACAGTGTGTAACAAATTTCTATAACTTGCTAGCTAAGAAAGTTGTGAAAGTAATATTTATTGGCAAGTTTAAAAGGTGATTAGGCAAACCAACATGATCTTTAAATGTGTAATAGACAAGGGCAATTTTGGATGCTGAGGAAATGCAAAGTGAATGAGCCATGGAGTCTTCCTTGTATCTCCTCCCCAAATAACATGTCCTTTGCCAGGGTCAGCATGCTAGCCTATATACATGTGTTACGTGTGTGCAAATTTATTACAAAGATGGACTTCTGTGAATATAATATAATTTCTACATACACCTTGAACTCCACTATCTTTACCTAAATGATATCTGTTAATCAAAGTGGTGTGGGATTTGGGTTGGTGGTTTTTTGTTTAATTTTTTTGTTTTGGGTTTTTTTGAGTGTTTGTTGTCGTTGTTGTTTTGTTTGTTTTACTTGTGGTATTTGTAGATAAGTAGCTTGTAATCAATTTTTTGTAAGCTAGGAACAGTAATTTATTTACAGCTCTTTAGGTGAAATGAGCTGATGCAGTAATTTATTTACAGCTCTTTAGGTGAAATGAGCTGATGCCTTCATACTTAGTATTAAATCAAATATATTTGTACAACTAATTATACATTTTGCCTGCTTTGGAAAATAAAAAATACTTGGAAATCCTTTGTGTTTAATGATAAATTGAATATAGGACAATGAGAACTGAGCTACCAAAGTGAATGTTTTCTCAGAGTAGATAGTCAAAATAAGGTGGGTGATTGCTCACGACCATTGCTGCTAGGACTTTGTGGTTGGTGCTTACTTGTCATGAGTTAACACAACTATGATTTTTGTTTATGAGGGTGGCATCTGATTGGAAAGCTGAAATGTTTGACAGCAATAAATATAATAATTTCACATTTGTTAAAAAGAAAAAAGAAAGAAAGAAAGAAAGAAAGAAAGAAAGAAAGAAAGAAAGAAAGAAAGAAAGAAAGAAAGAAAGAAAGAAAGAAAGAAAGAAAGAAAGAAAGAAAAAAAACACAGAAAACTTAAATTGTACTTTGACGTCTGTCAGACCTCTCCATTTATTAGAAAGTATTTATTTTCTGCTTATGACACCCTGGTTTGTCTGTTACTCTACTTCGTAACCTCTCCTACAATGAGATTTTTATTAACTTATACCCTATCAATACTAGTGCTTTTGTTACCTTTGGCAAGAAATGCATTATTTTTTTGACAGTAAGTAAATAATTTCATATAGCCAACTATGTCACTGGATCATCAAAAAGCTGCTTTTTAAGTTTTGTGCAAATTCTCACTGCTTCTTTTGCTTCCGCCTGCAGTTCCCCCTAGGTTTGTGGTTCAGCCAAGTGATCAGGATGGGATATATGGGAAAGCTGTAATTCTCAACTGCTCTGCAGAGGGTTATCCTGTTCCTACCATTGTCTGGAAGTACTCAAAAGGTATGTTTCTCTTTATGATCAATGGGAGCAAATTCTATTTTAGTTTATTTACTGCTGAGCTACTCTTTAAACTTCATGTAGACAAAAGCAAGTGGAGTACAACAAGGGAAGTATTTATTTTACAGTTCTGTCATATTCCAAAGCACATTGTGCTGGCCACTGTCACAGATGCAAGGCTCTATGGACTTTTAGGTGGCTGTAGAGCATTCCTGAGTCTGTGGATGAGCGTATATGTTAACTACGGTCTCAGTGGGATAACAGGGTAGTGGACGGCTGAGAGGAAAGAGATATGGCTTTAATTGAAACAACCTCAGAACAAGGTTCGCAGACAGCATTTGGCTGACTTTTTTTCCCCTTCAAAATTCATGATAATGTGGCCAATCATATCTTCTTAGCAAAGAAGAAAGGTCAGGTAGTATTAGCATAAACAGTAATTTGGTATGCACTTTACATAATGCTTTAACATTTTCTTCTCATGTAACAGAACATTAAAACTGCCCCCACTTGACCCTAAGAAACCACAGGAAATTGACTACTTTTTAATTAAAATTTGCTGCCTGTTAGGTTTCATCCTCATGCCTGTTGTCTTCTGCTTGATTTTAATGAGAAAACCAACTCACCAAATTCTGTATTCCATGTATGTGAGTTAAATCTTTATTGAACTTTAAACGTGCATCAAATGAAATACAGACAATCATGAAACTAGGTGCTATAAAGAAATCCTTATGCTCCATGCAATGTTTGGTTTCCTTTGGTTCTACATCTAAATTAAATTTAAAGAGAAAGGACAGGGGGAGATGAATGTTCATGTTAAAATCTAGTTTTGCTAATATTCATAAATTCTGCTTTGTGGCAAGAAGGGTATAGTTCAGAATCCCATTAATCATCATGTTTTAATTATGAATATAGGTCACAAAGAAGTTATTGGGTTTTGTGTTGTTTCTGTGTTGAAATAGGAGGCCAAGTCAAGCTAGCTGAGTTATAATTAACTATGAAGAGATAAGCTGCCCATTTTAATAAAGGAGAAAGGGACAGTGATTTGATTTTAGTGATATTCTATCATCAAGAGACTGAATTTAATGTTTTTGATTAACAGCTCTGAAGTAGTCAAGTCATAGAAAGTTTTAGTTAATACCTGATGTAGGCATAGCTATCAAGTTGCAGTTTCAGTTTTTGGTTTAAGTAACTCTTAGGTGAAAAGGTCAGTATTTTTAATGAAGGCTTTAATTTCCTAACACATGATTTCAGTTTCAACACTTGGCCTGTACAGTGGTCACATCTTGCCTTACAGTGACCCTTAATATAATATATATCAGCTGTTTGTAAAAAATTCTGAAATAATCTATCAAATTGTAGCTTATTTGTATGTTCCACAGTAGAGAACAAAGGACGTGTACGTCTGTAGGAAAGTTTGTGTCATTGGCCTTTTGTGTTGGTGAAACATGGAAAAAGAGAGGTCATTCTTTTTGTACACTGGGAAAGACAGGTAATGATCTGAAGTTTCTGGAGTGTAACAAAGATCACTGCAGACACACCATAATTATCAAGAATATGTTAAGACTTAAAGAGGTAATGAGCACAAACTGAAAAACAAGAGGCTCTGTCTGAGCATTGGAAAACACTGTTTTTACTGCGAAGGTGACAGAGCACTGGCAGAGGCTGCCCAGTGGGCCTTTGAAGTCTCCTCCTTGGAGACCTTGAAAAGCCACCTGGACATGGTCCTGGGCCCTCTGCTTTTGTTGTCACTGGTGGAGCTGGGGTTGGGCCACGTGGCCTCCAGAGGCCCTTCCAACCTCAGCCATTCTGCAGTTCCTAGATTCATGAGCATATAGTCCTCTTGCAGATGCATGCAGTTGCATGTGATAAGCTGCTGCCATTACTCAGGATGTAGTAGATGTGGCTGTAATAGTAGAAATGTCATGTGGGAGAGGTTATAAGTTTGTGCAAATTGTTATGCAAAATGTAGATGTAGATATCATTAGGACCATCAGCTCTTTCCTTTCCATGAGCACCAAATTTTTCCCAGAACTTTTCATGTGAAGAGATATAAGAAGTAAGTATTTGTATCTGTGCTTGGGCATTGCAGACAGGCAACCTTCCAACTAAATGACAGGAAAAAAATAGCTAATTAAAGAAAAAATAGATTAAAAGGGGCAGGAAGAAGATAAGTATATGGCTATAACAGTTGAAAAATCAACTGTGACAACTTTTTTCTGAAAATATTGTCCCTTTAACACATCTAAGTTCATAGTATCAGCCTCAGAAAGTTTCAGTGCAATTGTAAGTCCCCAAATCAAACTAGGACTAGAAGCTTTAGTATACATCTGGTCTTCTTTAATATTATAAGCGTTGTATTTGTAGGTTGTTATAGCTTGCTATTTTATATCAAATCATTCTCCACAGTATTTATTCATTACATTCCCTTCTGGGCTGACTCAGCCAACTGAATATAGTAACTAATGCTGACAGATACAACTTCATGTACAGAAAGTTCTGTAGCAGAATTACACTGAAGAAGACCATCTTGTGATTTCCTTGGAAAATCCCCTCTTCTGCTGCTAATGTAGGCTGCAAAGCTCTTGCTACAGGAACTGTATCTTAATGCATACTGAATGAGTTCCTAAAGCTGGATAAACCTGAACTTATGATGGTCCTCTGAACAGTATGCCAATGCTGACAGTAGGGCAGTATCCTGTTCTCTGTTCCCTAAATCACCAGTCTTGTTTCCATGGTAAAGTAGCTCCAACACAGTCAGCTAGGACTACGATTTCAATCTTTGCTATTTATACTGCGACTAACACTCCAACAGTAATTAAAGAATTGTCAGACACTAGGTCCAGTAACTCTGCTAACATGCAATTCTCAGCTTGATTTTCATGGTAGAAAGTAGTAGAGCATTCATCTGCAACACTGAAAGATGAAATAGATGTTCTTTTTATTTCTCTGTCTTACCTTATTTAAGGAGAACCATGCAGAGGTGGGAGAAAACATTCTATAGGAAAGAACAAAGACATGATAGTTCATCAACTTATAAAGTAGTCATCTGAAAACACGAGAAAAAATACGTGGGCCGCATCCATGTGTCTTTATCCATCCAGCTGCCACTTATTATTAATGATTTATTACTTATCTTAATTATTTATCTTAAAGATAAGAATTTTGGTGCCTATCTGCATGAGTACTCATTTGATATGTTCTAAAAGGTTTTTTTCAATTTTTAAGTTGTTTTAGGGATTTTGTTGTTGTTGTTTTGTTGGGGTTTGTTTGTTTGTTTTGTTTTGTTTTTCCATGAAACCTAACTTGAAATAAAAATCTTTGGCTTCCTGTGTTTTTATGGATTTTCCATTATTGTGGTGTTACCAAACATGGCACTTCATGCTTGATTCATGTTGTGAGTTCTTTCTTTCTCCCTTCCTCCCTTCCTCCCTTTCTCCCTCTCTTCTTCCTCCCTCCTTCTCTTCCTCCCTTCCTCTCTTCCTCTCTTTTTTTTCTCTCTTTCTCTCTCAATCTTTGTCTTAATAAATCTGAATGAATATTGGCTCCAGATGTGGCAGAATAGACATTTGATGTGTCACCAGTCAGTCAGCTGTAGGACACAAGAAACAGTCTCTGATGTGCTTTCCTATGTTACCCAGAGTTCAGCAAACAAGGTCCTAAAGGTCCCTTGAGTATTCCATGTTTACTACAACAGACATGCCTTTTAGTCATAAGAAATTCATCTAGTGTATACATAAGGGATGCATATTTGTATGACTGTTCAGCTGTAATTGTCAATAATTTATTAGCGTCTAAATGTACAACAAATGTGCCTTTTTACCCATGAGCTGTCTGAAAATCTCTTTCATTTTCTCTCTCTCTCTTCCTGATTCTGTTGTTCCTGCTTTCTGCTCTTTTTATTCCTTTTATCATGAGCAAATTATTGTTACCCTTATATTCCAAAAGCCTTTCTTAGTTCCATTTAATGAATTCAGTTTTGACAAAGAAACTATCAGTTTCTTCCAGTGATACCAGAACATTTGTATTGTAATTGAACTGAGTCTCTTAGAACAGGAAGGAGTAGTTTCTGCCTTATTTCATTAAAAAAAGAAAAAGAAACAAGACCCTTTATTTTCCTAGCTAATCTATTTCTCATTGGTCCTGCTGTAGGTGCTGGGGTTCCTCAGTTCCAGCCAATTGCACTGAATGGTCGTATCCAGCTTCTCACAAACGGCTCCTTGCTGATTAAACATGTGCTAGAAGAAGACAGTGGATACTACCTCTGCAAGGTCAGCAATGATGTGGGAGCAGACGTCAGCAAGTCCATGTACCTCACTGTTAAAAGTAAGAACTAAACACTTCTCTGTGATCCAGATATTACCATTAAGTTAAAAGGGCTTGTGTATTGCATTTTTAGTTTAGATGAGGGAAATTGGTTTGGTTGTTTCTAATTTCTTGTTGATATTCAGTTGCATCTGCTAGCATATGGAAGGTCAGTATGGTTAAGAAGAAACATTACGTACTAAAGGGACAAAAGGAGATTTAAAGGCATGAAGGGTTAACGCATGGTTGTTTAACATTTGGCTTGCCTGAGCTGCACTGAGCAAACAGGAATTGCAGTGGGCCAGATATAAAATGTGTAATAAACCTAATGGATATAAGCAACAAAACTTTTTTTTTTTTTTTTTTTTTTTAATGTATCTTTTATTAAAACATAAAAAACAGAGCAACAAAAACATAAAACTAGTGGGATGTTTGAACTTGTTTTAGTGAAACTAATGCATCAAGCTGGTTCTATAGCAGAGACTGTCATTTCTAGTGAGCTCTCAAGGTGTTCATCAGGATTGTTTTATGAAATAAATATTACTCTTCTTGTGCTTCATTCTTGACAATAATTGTTCACAAATGTATACGCTGCCAAAAAGTGATGACATGAATAAGTTGTGACTATGAAGTGAGGAATATTTTTTTCTGGTAAGATAGGGCTTATGAAAGTCTGGTAAAGAGATAAACAATTTTTGTAATTACTATTATTATTATTTTAATGCATCATTGCATCTCTTTAAATTCCATGCGAAAATTTGCAAGTAACGCATTTATGCTGACTGAAAAGGAAGACACAAATTTAGCAAAAAAGAAAATAAATTAAAAAATTTTTAAAAATCTGGAAACCTGTTCCAATTTTTTTGTATTTGTTTGTTTTTTAACAAAATGGAAAGAATTGCTGCATATTTTTCACTGTTCACAGGGCTGATATTAGCCTATCAATCAAAACACATGTTATTTTCCATAACTTGAGCTTAACGTAATTTAAGTTTCACTAAATATGTTGTAATATCTGAGATATAGCGCAGATGAAGTAATTTTCATCTTGAAGACACACATTTAACTTGTTCAAATAAGCAGTCAAATCCACCAAAAATGCTAAATCTGTGAGTCATTTTTGCTCTTCATGTTCTGGCACAAATTTTCCTTTTGATTCCACAAAGGTCTTGATTTTGCTTTGCAAAGCCTTTTTAGCATTTTACCCCAACTTTGCCACCTGCCTTGAGAAAAGTAAACAACCCCATAATCAGCATCCATACTTTTTTAATCAACCGGGGCAGAATCAGTAGCTATACCAGAGAAGTTGACAAAAGTTAAAGATAGTTGCTTTCATGTATTTTTTTTAGTGCTTCACACAAATCAAGAGATTTAGTTGTGTCTTTCAGTTGCACCAAAGAAACCATTTCTTCGGTGATATTGTATTTGTTATTAGCATCTTTAAAGAAAACAACAAGTTGAGCTGTATTCATAGCATCATTATTTTCATCTTTTGCCAAAGCATAAAATTTGAGATTAGCAACTTCAATCTTCAAAATTTTTTTTGATAGATATTCCTTTTCCTTTAGTTCACCTGCCTACAGGCTAGTGAGACAAACTGATTTTAGAAAATTCCATTTGTTTATTAGGACACATTATATCTGTTGTGCTTTCAATACGCTGCTTAACAAACTCAGCATCAGGAAACAGTTTTGATTTCTTTGCAGCCAGTTTTTCTGTCTCGTAACTAGCTTTTTTAACAGAGTCCATTTGAGTTTTAACTTAATTTTTTTTGTTGTTGTTGTTGAGGCATGTATGGAAAACTGGTAATCACAGCCTGAACCTCTGATTAATCAGCTGAGGCAAGTGTCAGGTCAGCTGTGGGAGCACAGGTGAGGGTAATTCAGCTGTGGTCCCAGAAGGGATGGAGCTTGACTCCACCTTTTCTAGGCTTCATTTAAGGGCTGACCACACTAAGGTAGCATTTCTTTGAGATTGTTCCTTGGTGGAGATTTCCTTAGCGTTTTCCAGCCAGATGGAAGGCTCCTATACTGGTGAGTTTTTCCTATAGATAACCTTTTGGATATTTATCACCATCCTTCTTGTATTATTACCATCTTCATATTATTTTCACCTTCCAAGGTGACAGACTGTTTTCTGTTCAGCTATTTTGTCTTTATGAAGCATTCCTTGGTGTGCATCAAATTTGGTAGCATATTTCTGGTTATAATGTCTTTTCAAATTGTAATCTTTGATTTTCTTGCAAATTAAGCACAATGCCATATTATTTGTCAGTACTACACTGTGCCCTCTGCATGTCCCAGGGCATGATGGAGCTTGATGGAGCAGAGCTGCTGTCATGATGATGCAGCAGCAGGGGGCGTGGACCGCACCTGCAATTCCTATGGGTGAAAGACAAAATAATTTAGTTTTTAGGTGCATGATAGCTGTAACTCCAAGTGTGAACATAGCTGAGAATATAGAGGAAAGGTTATGAGAAAAGGTCTTGGAATATAATTTCTTACTGGAAAGAAAAAGAACCCACTGGCACTCCAGTACACCAGGTTATCAGATGACCTTTTTTAAAAGTGTTAAAGATCCCCAAGTCATACACATTTATGCTTATAGGATATTTGAAGATTGACTGACTTCCTTTCCATTCTGAGATGACAATTATCTTGACAAAAGCATTGCCCTTAAATGTAATATACATAGATATTCTTGAAAGTAAGGAAAAGCCAACTTTTTCTCCATTGCGAAGCTATGTATAAGACCACAAATAATTAGAGGTGTTCATTTGCTGTAATGTCAGTGAATGATAGCTAAGGAAAGGAGAAGTATTAACCTTACTAGATTTGCAAATCCCAATGCCTCAAATATCTTTTCTATTCTCATTTACCATGCTGACTGTGTTTTCTTAAGTAAAAATTCCATGATGTTCCAAATCTCTCAAGCAAATACTTTAATTGTATATTTCTTCTGTGGGTCCATTGAAGTTCCAGCTTCTGCAGCTTCCATAACTGGGTATTTCTGGGCCAAACTTCAGCTGTAGTAGTGATGCAGTACTGTAATATGCTATGGAAAAACAGCTTTCCTCTGCTTGGCAGCTATGCACACTGCCTGTCTGATCACTGCATGCAGTTTCATGTGTGATAAAAGAGCATCCCTTATCAAATAAGAGCAGGAGCTTCCCTGGAGAGTCAGTTGCTGTTTGAATCTAATGAAAAGCCCTCTGGCTCTGAGATAGCAGGCAAGCACGTGTCTGTACACCCTCACACATCTACTAACACACATACTGCTCCCAGCATGGCTATTAGAGCAGATGCTGTTAGTGTGTTGGTGCTGGCATGGAAGAAGCACGGCTCTAACTGTAATTAAACACACATTAAAAGCAAGCTGTGTTAGGAATTGACCTCATTGGAAATGTGCCATGATGGACTTCAGGTATACCTGGATCCAGATTCGTGGTGGCATGAATATGGTGCAAAATCACATGAAGAAACTCCAAAGGTGGGGCCAGTGCCTGCTTTTGTTTTTGCTAGTACTGTATTTTTTGTTGTTTTCTTTTTTTCACCTGATTATTCTTTCTCCCTTTCTCCCTTCCACAAAAGCTGGTACCTGGACCCAGGAAGTTTAGAGCTTCCTCCATGAAAATCATAGTGTTCTTAATTTACTGATACTGCATTATGTGCTACCTTCCTCTGTAAGGTCACCCTAAATGTTACTTTTCTTCAGAGGCAGAGGGTGGCAAGACCTGTCCCAGGTAGTTGTTTCTGGATGAAAAAGTTGGTAAGAAACAACCTTGCAAAATGTAAACAAAGGTTAACCAAAATACATCTTACTGTGGCTTCCTTCTGATAAAATGTCTTTTAACCCTCCTTCGGTCTGTTTGTGGGTTGTCCATATGGAGCAGCTCCAGTACCCTGAGGGAAAAAAAGTAATGGACTTAGCTGCTGTTTGAGGAACTAAACTGCCTCTCAGAGAGAGAGACATGACACCTGTTGAGACAAGATACCTGTTGAGGTATCTTGTGTATACATATGCTAACCATGGATAGAATCCCTATGAACTTAAAATAAAAACCTTGTTTTACTCTTTCCCTCCACATTTAATGAAAGCTTTCACCTACTTTATTTGATAACATTGCTGGATAAACCACTAACTTCTGCAGTTCCTATGACAAATCTTCTCTTTATAAGACTAGGTGCTTTACTCTTCCAGCACTTTCTGTGTCACCTGTATCATAAACAGAAAAGCTATCGACATTTAATGTCAAAAGTGGGTTGATGAATTTTTGTTTTGGCAGTTCAGGGGTGGTCAGAATCAACAGTGATGTAAATGTTTCCATTACTTGCTACCTCTAAAATTGACAGACTTTTAGTTGATGTAAATACAGATAAAGCTTATTTAAAATCAACTTAGCTTGCCTAGCAAGGCTTCTAAAGCTATGAAGGAAATGTTAACAGTTCCTGATACACATTTATTTAGTACCTCAGTGTTTGCTGTGTGACACCTTCACCTCAGAGAAGTTGGTCCATCTTCTTGTCTGAGGAGGAAGTGCAAAGAGAAAAGATGAGAGAGAAAAAACAAACAAACAAACATTCAGAAACAGTAAGAAAAGAAAGAGCTGCGAGAGTCAATGCTGGATCAGGAACCACAGGGCTGGAATGGCAACTGTGAGAGCAGAGAATCTTCACTTAGCAGTTATTATCTTTCCCCCTTTCTTTTTAAGAAATGGACATAAAAATCATGATCAGTCACTTTTTATTTTCTTTTGAACTGAGGATAAGCAATTCTGAATAGTGATTCACCAAGACATACAGTATTAGAAAATTACAAGAGAGATCTGAAATAAGGAAGCTCGTGCTGTCTTGAGAAATGATTCCTGGAACCTGGGATGAGAAGACTTCTGAAGAATTTCTATAGAAGATAATGAACCTTTAACATGAAGGGAAGAACTAAAATTATTTAAAGGTTGCTTAGGAGTCAGAAGGGAAGAAATGTCTGCTTAAAATGGACTGCCTGCCTCCCTTCATCTCAATAAACGCCATATTTCATAATTCCACTTTAGGGGCTATATATAATCTGATAGAAAAGCATTGTAGAAAAAAAAATTCCTACTGAAAAACAAGCTTTCAGTAAGGCATATATATTTCTGATTTATGTTCCTATGCAAATAATCCTGTTGAAGATGTTCATCTTAGTCCTGCCTCTTTTTGAATCCATCATTTATTTCAATGTCATTATGGAGACTGAAGTTTTAATCTGATCACCAAAACATCTCCAACAAATGCTGTCTGCAAATAAATAGGAATTGTTTCATTCACTTTCCTCTCAAATATGCTTCTATTCTATTTGCATTATGTGTTTAATACATCAACCTAAAGCTGTACGCCTCAGTTAGACCCACACTTCCCTCCAGCAGGAATGTGTTAATCCCCACTAATACTTTAATGCTAAATACCACCATTTTAACATAAAAAACAAACAAACAAAAAAAAAAAACAAACAAACAGAGCCAAACACTTCTTAATAAAATACACTTGATAGAAAATGCAGTTTGGAAAGGGATCCTGGTGATGTCCTGTGTCTTGGATGTGGCAGCTCACCACAGAGCCTCTACTGCCTCTGCCTCCCTTGATGCCTCTTCTCTTTAGAGACCATTTCAGATCTCCAGGAAGGAGCTGTTTCTCTCCATCTTCACAAAACTCTTGGAAGAAAGAAACTGTGATTGCGTAACTAACCTTAGTAATAAAAGATAATAGTAGTTATAAACACAAACAAACCCAAGATACATTTGTGAAGTGAGATTCTGAATCTAGTGAAGCTTTTGCACTGTTCTGCTGACATGCTGCAGCATTTGGCTATTAAAACATTAGAAAATTTCACCTGGCTACCTCCGTGAACTTGACCTGGGCAGGATAAATGCTCACTTTCTGTGTGACCAGTCAAATGAGGTTGCTTTGCTGCAACATCTGCAGTCAGCATGCTGTGATGAAAGAATTCACTGTGCTTTGCTCACTAGGGTTCCTCTAGATATTCATCTTACTCTTCTGGAATATAATTCTTTCTCTACAATATAGTGATGTTTAAATCTGTCCAACCACTATTCTCCTTTGTGGAAGAAAATAATAGCATTTGCATAGAGATTATAGCCTTTTATCTATGTTGAACTTCTCATCAAAAATTCATATGTTCCACAAGATTCTTCTAAGGGTGGCATTGCCTGTTGTGCATTTCCAAAGTTGAATTATCCACTTTATTTTGGAAACAGTGGTAAAAATAATCATCCCCAACACCTTTAAAAATGTTTTAAGAGGAACAGCAATCACACTATGTCAAATTCACCTAAACCCAGCTATTCAGATATTTTGCAATCTCTAATCCATTTTTCACTGTCTAATGACTGTTTTCTGTGGCAAAAGAAAACAAAGTCCTCTGGTCTCACAGTGTACTCTGCTTTATTACATTTTTTCTCCTAGCAGTGTCATCTTTGAGCACAGTGCTTTGCTATTCATATACTTCTTCAAAACTATTTTGCAGCTATCTCAGGTAGAAAGTTTTTTTGCCCAACACAGATATTTGTCCAAAAATGTTAAAAATCTCTAGCTGGATTATTTGCATATCTCATCAGAGATAAAGGAATTGAAAACCAAAAACAAATTCAGTGAACTGGAGGTGCCCCTGTATCCTCAAGAGTCATTTCTCTGAGCTGGCCAGCAAGCTACCCTTACTATCTTTGCCTTTCCCCTTATCTCAGATAATGATGATGTGAATAAACTACACTAGACTTCAGTTCTAATTTCCAAGTCAGTGGTG
Source organism: Excalfactoria chinensis (assembly GCF_039878825.1). Classification (NCBI taxonomy): domain Eukaryota; kingdom Metazoa; phylum Chordata; class Aves; order Galliformes; family Phasianidae; genus Excalfactoria; species Excalfactoria chinensis. The sequence goes on along the minus strand of NC_092825.1, from coordinate 102,761,993 downwards.
ATGGATTATAATGCTTTCTCTGTTTTAATTGCTTATTTATTTTCATTAAATACACAGCCTAAAAGTAGCTGTAAGAAAGCTCCAGTAAATCTTGAAAACATGAAAATTCTCCCTGGACACAAATACTTCCTCTTGCTATTAAAATAGCCCATTCTTTTCCTAATGAGGTCCTCCCACTAAGAGAAATGCACGAGATCTGAATGCTGTTTTCTGCCTCTTCTAGACCATTGGCACAGCTTTGATTTAAGGACTTGCACTTTAATCACCCATCATGTGTCATTACCCCGACAGGCGGCAGCAGCCGCAAGATACAAGCTCCAATAAATTGCACTGAAAATCGCTGAAGCGATCCTTTGTTGATTTTCCTTTACAGCTATTCAATGGCAGATCAGCTGTCATAACAACACAGTGCCTGTGGCAACAGGGGGAAATTAAACGTGAAGTATGTTCAAGGTAGCTGGTAGAAAGCTGGAATATCCCTTTTCTTCTGTAAATTCAAATGCTTTCTACTTCTCTCCCTTATGCCATGCCTGTGGCAATTGGCCAAAACTAATGCTTTCTCTTGTAAGATAATTGTCAGATGCACTGCAGTACAAACACTCAAGTGCTTTTGTATGCTAATTTTTGCAATACTGTTATTTAAGAAAAGGATCGGAGGTAAGGACTTCTCTCTTTAAAAATAAAAAATAAAATAAAATAAAATCGTGTTGAATTGGATTCAAGCAGAAAAAAACAAGCCAGCCTTTTTTTTTAAATTTCTAAGAGGCTGCCTACACAGCAATGTTTCTAGCAGGTAGGTGACACATAAATTTCAGTCCAGATATCTAGCTAGCTGGAAAGTACACATAGGCCCTATTGTATCTTTAGCATTTGCATCAAGAGTGTCATTTTCATTGTTGGTGGTTCTTGGTTTTTGTTTTTGTTTTGTTTTTTAGGATAGTTGTCCGTGAGTTTTATATTGCCCAAATTTCAACATTCAGAATGTAGTCTGTGTGGGGAGTTATTTTCAAAAAAATTCTTTCTGTTAAAAATTTCATATTTTGTTTTTTCTATTTTCATTTTTCATTTTCATGAAAAAATAACCCTGGAAAGGCAATCTGGGTAAATGTGTGTCTTAATGCAAATAGTGTTAAGACAATGTTCTGACAGGTTATTTCTTTTTTGCCTTCAAACTATGTAATGATGTAAGGAATAATGACTAAACACTACCCATGTCCTTAAATCAGTAGTGATGTTTACTGGTCTATATAGAGTCAAATGTATTTCAAATGCAAAACGTATATCAGCTCACAGCCTCATTTTTCTTGAATATTTACCATTTAATGCTTATAGTGAATATAGCTCCCTGGATTTCCATGCTTCTGTTTTATTGAACCAAGTGATTTTCCTGAGTAATGCTTTAAAATATTGATGCTTCTGTGAATACATTAATTTCAGCTTGGGGATGGGGGAGCTTTATGTGTGTGCTGGGTTTAATATTGACTTCTAGTGGAGGAAGTGCATGCATGATGTATTGTCAGTTATTTTTATATTTGCAATGTCATTAGGAGTTCAGCCTATTTCACTAACAAAGATTAGATAAATCTAAATCAAGAGAGCACTGTAAAGCAATAGTGGGATGTAAATTAATTTTGTGGATATGTACTGTACACAGGACAATTTCCACTTCAGAAGAGCTGGCTTTTGTAATACCGTTTCTTATCCCTTTCCCTGCCCCTTCACTTACTCGTCTCTACTTCTATCCTGTCATTTCTTTCTCTGTGTATAGTCATGCTAAACTTAAGATACATCTCCTTTATGATTGTAGCCGTGTTCTAACAGGACAAAAACTCAGGCTCAAAGAGAACGATATTCTCATGTCTCACATCATTTTCTCTTCCCTTTCCTTTCTTCTGTCCATTCTCATCTAAACATTTTCTTCTCTTGTAGCAGAACAGCTTTCTTTTCACAAATACTACCTGCAGAATGATTTTGGTTGTGTTCTTCAAAGTTCATCTGGAGGAAAGGAAACCAAAGTTCTACCCATTACAAGAAAAGAATAAAAATGGAATGGTGTCTGACAATATATTTAAGTATCACGTCCTTACAGCCTTTGAACAGGCAACCTGTAAAGGATGCTGTGACTCTTTTCCTCTTTTTCCCTTGGCTTATTCCAACCTGACTGTTGTTTAACACACTTTGCCAAGGAAAAGCTACTTGTTAAGAGCTGTGTATCCCTACTAGCTAACCCACACCTAGAAAATGTTTAGAGTTCATCAGGGCATAGCAAGAGCATAGCAGCAAGTTGCATGCCAGACTTTGCTGGGTTTTTGTTATGGTGGTGGTTTATGTTGTTTCTATTTAAAGGAGACTGTTCTTTTTTCTCAGTCCATTTAGATTGCCTGATAGCTTTAGACACAACCACCTGTGTACCTATTGTTCCAGACCTTGCCCTGCCTCACTGCCTGTGAATGCGTTGTCTCATCCCCCTCCTACAAATTTGCAGAGTCCATTCCCACTGAGGCTTCCTACTTCTCATGGTCACCACCATTCCACATTCACTTATTCATCTATCCATTTCAGTGCTTCACATTATTAATCCTATGTGAGTTGAAGATTTGAACAGCAAAGTGCATGGAGAACATCTTTAATCATATTTCTTCTTATATATCAGGGATTCTTCTGCACTTTGAATGAGGTAACCACAATCTTTCTCAGCATAAGACCTATGGTTCAGAAGATAATTCACTGTTTTTGATTACTGTACGCTACTGTGGGACTTCCATCATAACTCTTCTGATCAGTTTGGGACTTAGGACTATTGAAACGTTTTTATTCTGTTCCTCCAAAAAGATGGGTTATTTGCTCCTTTATTAGCATGCGCACTAAAGAATCTGTCTTCCACAGTTGAATGTTTATCTGTAGATTTAATTTGATGTAAAAGTTTACTTTTGCATAAAACTAGGAAAGAAAGAACTGTTGAATTGCAACAAGAAAAATTTACAGTAGCTTAATAACATGTAGGCTACAAACTGCATGTGAGTATCAAGTGACAGAGGCACCAAATCAGTTACATACATTTCCCTTTAAGATTCCTCTAAAGGAAATCTCATACATCTGCTTCCACTGGTGAAATTTTAAACTATTCTTAAAAGAAGCAATTTTATCTTCAAATATAAAGAAAATGTAATTTTATAAACCAGTTTCTTTTCACTTCAAAAACAGTTTTTTTCCTGCTCTTCAAAAAGACTTAAAGAAAAAAGCTTTGTTCAGAGTTCTCTCTGGAACTCCTACCATAGTACACGGTATAAATAAATATAGATTATATGACAATCAAATAAAAACAAAAATTTACATCTGTGAGGCATACAAAAAGCACAGAAAATACAGGGTAGGACAACGAGCTGTCTTAAAAGCTGAAGGTGTTGTATGCTAAAGAATTTAAGGCATTGTTTCCCAGACCCGTTCCTGCTGTGCGTGTCAGGTACAGTCAAAATGAAGGATTTGTAAATGCAAATTTTCAACAGCTCACATGTATTTTCCTTTCATGAAGCAGGTTATCTTCACTCTGAATTTTGTTTCTAGCCATTAAGATTCAACCTCTGTGTCGGCATGCGAGCTTGCCTCTACATTTTTTCAGATATTTGTTTGGTATGTGATACTTGAATGTATCTTAGGCTGTTGTTTTATGGTCTTTGGGGGAAAAAAAAGAAAAAAAGAAAAATAAAAGGAATTATGGAGAGCTGAAGAAACATGGCTCCATTTTCAGATAAATCTTGTTAGAATTCATCAGGGTTAAGGAATGAATCGATTAGGTCTGTCAAAGCAGGAGCTAATGAATGAATGAGCTTTTACTGTTGTCCTAATTATTTATGATTAATCCAACAAAATCTATATTTTTTAACTGTTCCCATCAAGCCACAGAAAAATGAGTCTTTTGTTCATTTTTATTTTTCTTGAGTTATAGTATTTGATGATGAGGAATTGTATTGTGCAGGCACTATATACATCTTGATGAAATTCATTTTACCTTCTCTAGCATCATTCATTCAATGCTTAACTTCCATCTGGCAATCTCATAGTAGACAATGGAAAAGGTATTTTACATAACTCTATGAATGTAGGTGAACATATTACCGAGGAAAAAGGAAAAATGGTTCTTCAATGGAAAAAAAAAAAAAAAAAAAAAAAAAAAAAAAAAAAAAAAAAAGTACAGTTCCAGCTATGGCTTTTAGTTGCTGGAAGAGTATTTTCCACTATAGTTGCTGTCTTATTGCAAAATACACAAAGACTCCTGCTGGCCTTGCAAAGGGGTAAGTAATGGTATCCACAAAGTATTTAGATATATGAAAGATGCTCACAGTACACCTTTCACAGATCATTGAGATAGAAAAGTTTGTGCAGGTACCAGTAGGTCCAAGTAGAATTGCCGAGGTAAAATTGTTTTAGCTGTGGTGGCTGTAAGTCTTTACTAGGATATTCTGTTCATGCAAGCAGATGTGTTCTCAGGCAGTCCAGAAATGTGCATGAACGTGTGGGCACTCGCATAAATATCTTGCTTGATTCTCATTCCCCCCCCCCAAAAAAAGAAATGCAGAAAGTAACAGAAATGTCTAGACACAATCAGATGGTATAGAGGTTTCCTGAATCTACTTAGATTGTTAATCCAACTTGATGTGAATGTACATAGAATTTTATGCATCTAGAATTTTAGCAGAAAAAACAGTAAAGAGCTATGATGGAAATCTTGCCTTTGTCAAACAGAATAACTGTTCTTGTCTGCGGAACTGCTGTTGATTTTTTGACATCGAATTTATTGCCTAATTCACATTCACCTAATAATGTTCCCTTATTATTATGTTGCTACAGCCACTAATGCGTTCTTACACTGGAGACCTGATTTATAAAAATGGTGTGTACACAGTGATTTTTCATATCATCAGTGATGTACAGAATACTTAGAAAAGCAGTTTTAGTGATTTAAGTGCATGTTGCTATGAATTGTTTCTACGTTTGTTTTCTGTTGATGTTTTAAAGCTTAACTTAAACTTTTAAGGAAGTCAGCATATGTATCATATGTCATACTTGCAAGGAATGTATAATCAAGCTCCAGAAATTGTTACTCTTTGAAAATGAATGTGTCTGGTTTCAGTCAGCACCACAAGTTCTCTTAGTTCCAGCTTCCCATTCTGACATTTTCCTGGATCAGTTGAAATACTTTCCTAAGCATTTGACCTAGCAAGAAGTTAGGTTTCTAGTAACTGATGTGTCATGTTGAGCTACAAGTACCTTAGAAACCATCATGTTCTTCTCTTACTTTCATCTCTCTGCTCACTAAGGACAAAGATTTTCAAAGAATCAAATGTATTTTCTGAAAATGCACTGATAGTGGCCTTGAAATGGGAAAGAGACTCCTTTCTCAAAAATAATTTTCCTTCACAAAATGGAATATCTCAACAAAGATATGTAAATATATTTTGTGGTGTGTTTTCAGAACAGTAGAAAGAATATCTATGAGATGGTTATATTTACTTTTTTTTTTTCCTTCCTCTTTTTTCTTTTAATTACTACTCATTGAGTTGGGTAATTGCACACAAGTACATACGCAATCATGCAGTAGGCTTTTTTTCTGTGGTCTTAAAACTGGCTTTTTCAATGAGTGCCTATTACTATAAGTGCTCCATAAGAAAGCAATGCTCTGCTATTTTTGACTTTATTTGCTATGCAGCATAACTGTTGCATTTGCACTGGTACAAGCTGGCTCTTTGCCATGCACTTGGAGCCACAAACACATACTTTCAGCAAGGAAAATCTGCTGCTATTAGATTTTGAGTGGTGACTTTCCAAGCTGAAATAAGAAAGACCAGACTTTTTGTAAGTGGTTGCGTATTGCTGTTGAAAATGAAATTACTGTTTGTTAAATGCCCATCTCTAAGATTTAAATAATACTTAAATGAAGTTCCTGGCTTTTAAGGAAAGTGGGTATGTACTTACATGCTGAGGAAAACCATTACAGGACTGTACACTGGTCCAGGATACCTTCAGGATTTTTTGCTGGCACCATGAAGCATTTCTGTATGTTTCCAGATAAATTTCAAAGAATTTGCCAGTGGATAGACCAGTGCGAATAAGGAGTCCTGGTGTTTGTTTGATTTATGGTATTCCTTTTCTTTCTGCATTGACTTTGTTTAGGCATTCCAAAACAAAGAACTCATTGTGTAGAGGTGCTGTTGCTCTCACTTTTTGGTCTTAGACCCTTTAGTGTGGACCTGGAGATCTTCCAAAGCATTGTATTCAAACAACTGATTAAAGAGTGAACCTAGCCAGGAGTAAGTTCAGTAGTACCCATTATATAGCTTCACTAGGATGACTAGGGCTCCTTCTGCTGACACCTACTTTTAAACATTGCTAACTAGTTGTTTCATCTGTTGAGATATAGGTAGCAGAATAAATCTCTTTCTCAAAGGAGAGGCTTAAATAAGATGTAAAATGAGCTACAGTGACCTGGTGGCTTGGCCTGTGCTGAGCCGGGGTAACTATGTATGTCTCCCTAGCATAGAAGACATAGAAAGTAATTACTCAATAATTAAAGTGGTTGAATTTCTTCTGTTTGCTGGGGGGTAGTCGTATGATCATGGGAAGTTACCACAACTTTGCTAATTAACAGTAAATTCTTCAGATGCTACAGATGTGTATCTATGTGCCTGTATATGCATATAGCAATATATATGCATGCTGGCTTCTGCAGTTCTCAAGTTCATTAGATCTTTTCCATATTCAAGACTGTTTCTGCTTTTTCCTAGTTACTGTGGTATGTTCTAATGTTGACATTTCTTAGCTGTAATGTGTCCCACAAGGAAACATTTTCTGGAGCACAAGTGACTTTTTGCAGCTTAGTTACAATTATTTCCAAAGACAGGGGACTCATGAATGGACATATGAAACCCAAAGAATTAACTTGAAAAAAACTGAGCTTCAGCTTCTGTTTCAGATTGATCAGGCTGTTTGTGTGAAGTACATGAGCTTGAAGACAAGAGATTTAACCCAGAGCCATCCAGGGATACTTTTGGATAGCACACACAAGTCAGAATGCTTTTAGGGGTTACATCATGTCATACTACATGAAGTCTTATGAAACATCTAAATGTCTCGTGTCAGGTGGGATCTGTGTACTTTCTTCCATAAATCTAGTGGAGCCCATTGGATACCTAAACAGAAATATGAGACACTGCTGAAGTGATGACACAGGGGAACAGAGGGAAGAATGTGGAACATGTATCTATTTAATATTAATTCAACAAGGTAGTAAGTGAGGAGCTTTCAGACCTTTTATACAAATCATGTAATGGCTTTTATGTGTTGCTCTCTGCATCAAGAAAGGAATAGAGTGTGAAGAGCTGTCCCTGAAGAACAGCCGTGGGCAAGTCAAAGCTCATGGGTTACAGACTGAGGCAACAAAGGGAGCCTCGTGCTTGTTGTCTCCTACATACCACCAGATCAAGCAGATCCTGTTGATGAAACCTTCTTCTTCCAGTTACAGGAGGCATCACAGCTTCCAGCTCCTCAAGGAATTAGTCAACAGAATTCCCTGGGAATCTGCCCTCAAGGGCAAGGGAACAGAGCAGAGCTGGCAGATCTTTAGGAAAGCTTTCCTTAGGGCTCAAGAGATCTCCACCCCCAGGTGTAGGGTTCTGTTAGGTTGTGTAGTGGTGTAGTGGTAGGGTCAAGAAGTCCAAGGACCAACTGGAACTAGACTTGGCAAAGGATGTAAAGGACAAAAAGAAAGGCTTCTACAGTTATGTAAACCAGAAACTTGTAGCCCAGAAAGCCAACTGTATCTTGGGCTACATCCAAAGAAATGTGGCCAACAAGGTGAGGGAGGTGGTGCTGCCGCTCTGTTCTGTGCTGGCAAGACCTCAGCTAGAGTACTGCATACAGATTTGAAGTCCTCAGTACGGAAGAGATGTTGGACCACATCCAAAGGGCCACAAAAGTGATCCAAAGGATTGAACAACTCTCATAAGAGATCAGGCTGAGAGAGCTGGGACTGTTCAGTCTGGAGAAGACAAGGCTCAGGGGAGAGTTGAGAGCAAGCAGCCCTTGATTATTTAAAGGGGGACAATAAGAAGGCAGGGGAAAGGTTCTTTGACAGGGTTTCTTATGATAGGTCAAGGGGAAATGGTTTCAAGCTAAAAGAGGGGAGTTTTAGATAGGCCATAAGGAAAAAATCTTTTACTGTGATTTTGTGGTAAGGTGCTGGCACAGGTTGCCCAGAGATGTGATGGATATCCCATCCCTGTCAGTTCATTGCAAGGAAGTTGGACTAGATGGCCATTAAGGAGTCCTTCCAACTCTAACAATTCTGTGATTCTATTCTATGAGACAGAGAGAAACAGTTAAGGTAGTGGTATCTCTTGAAAAAAAAGAAAATGTTGATTTGATTTTGCAGGAATATATCTAACAACTCCTGTTCTGGACTACTTCATGCATCGTTGAATTCAGTTCAAAACTTGTCCCTTAGAGGTTATGAGGCCCACAAAAGCAGTAGTTCTGGCTGTAGCTCCCCATTTCCTTCCTCTCCTATCCCATCCCTATGGACGATGTGACCGATTTATTCACTTAAGGATGATTTCAAGGAGCATCTTTTGAACAGAAATGGAAGTAGGGAAAGTAGGATAAACATGGAGTCAGATTTTCCTTTCATATCTGTGCTAACTATGTGGAGCTGCTATTTTCATCTGCTTGGAGAATTCAGGGTGATCCAGCCTTCATCAGCTCTTGCTTCTGCAAACAATTTTTTTTTTTCCCAAATATCTTCACAAGATTCTGGTCTCATTCCAATCTCTTTAGACAAATCATAGGCTGTTTTCCTGAGGACTATGACTGTAGCAGGTTGGCAATTTTGTTCACTCTCCGTTATTCTTGTGTGGCTATTCTTAAATGCATCTGTCTGTCTGAAAGTATTCTGTATGTCCAAAAATAGCCTTCTGAAAATTCAAATAAAGCAGAATAGTCTCTGAGGAATTTTGCTAGCCTGAAGGGAGGGGAGTGAAACAGTGGGCTTATAAACAAATTTGAGGGTATAAATATATCTGTTCTTTCAGTAAGCTGTAAGTGTTGAAAAGGGTAATTGAATTTGTAGTGAAAGCACAACATACATTATACTAAAACCATAATATGGCTGACATCAGGATATTTGGTCATATATATTAGCAAAAATATGATGTCAAAAAATAGATCATATTTTACCTCATCAAGAGGGTGTTCATTATAACAGTGAGGGACAGAAAGAATTAAGCTTTTGTAAGAAACCTTCATGTATCTGAGACCACCTTTAAGACAGTTTGCTTCTGTGCAGCATGCGGACAAGGATGTAAGTAGTCTGTCTTACAGCTTAGGGGAGAAACACCCTCTGCAGTGGGTCTGCCATCTACATGTCTTCGGCTTCATTAAGTTATCTATTTATATTGATGAAATATAATAATTTTGTGGATAACTTTGGTAGGAGATAGGTTGACAAAGGATTTTTGAGCACTGCTAGGTTCCTGTTTCTCTCATTGATCTCTCCAAGAACAATCATTATTATAATGATTCTAATCCAAGCTGCTATAATATAACAGGAATAAATGCTTCTTGGTTAATATGCCTCAATTAATGGGTCACCCAGTGTAGCTGCAGCAGGTTGTAAGTAAGTAGCTTTCAGGATGTGAGCCCAAATAATTATAGGTTTTCTTTCCCTTTTTAGATGAAATGGATTCATAAGCCTTATTCAAATGAATCGCTCTCGTAGTCATTAATTATAGTATACACATGTTAATGACATCATTATCAGAAGATAACATAATGTCCCAAGGACCACGTGTCACAGTTGTCTCCTGTGCAAACAATTGTGCTTGATAACACAGCCTGTCACAAAATGTCAAAAGAAACCACATGGTGTCTTCAAGTAATTGTGAAATTATCATGTATCACAGCTATGTATGTCATAAACAATGCCATCATGACTAAATTTTTCATTAGAGTCTTGAGTGTGGGATACTGAAGGGAACAAACAATTAACATTCTGAACATCTGAAATGCAGCGCATAATGCAGCAGTGAATTGTTTAAAGCATGCCCTGTGACTGAATCAAAATATGTTAGTCATGAATTGAGGATATGCATAGTAATAGACAATGTTAAGTAGCTTTTGGAGACTTTTAGTGATTTTATTAAACAAAGGAATATATATGTATGTTTAATATTCACCATTTAGGTTGCATTTAACACCTCTTTTTTAGCGTGCATGAGGATAGTAAGATTTTAAAATTTTTCAGTAGTTTGTATTCTGCCAAGTGAGATCCTAGGGGGGAATAAAGCAGAAAATTAAAGAAAAAAGAAAGAAAGAGAAAAAAGAGGCTGCATCAGAATTTCACCCATGTGATTCTCATTCTATGCAAGTATAAGCAATCTCACTTATACCTCTGCAAAGAGAAGCTGGTGCAGCAGCAACCATTTCAAGTCTTTGGCTGGTATGTGGGTTTTCTGGCTGATAGTCACAGGAACAGAACTTTTGCCATTGTCTGAGTCAGTTGGGTTAGCGTCATCCCACATCTGCATGCTTCTGAAGGTGTTGAGATCCATCAGTGTTTCTTCAAATCATGGGCTTAAGTTCCACAGGCAGATCAGGTTCAGCATATCTTCAGTCTGGCCATATCCATACCATTTCCATCAGATCTAGTAGAATTTAAACTTGACAAGGGCTCCTTCTACTGCTGTCTAATTTTAAACATTGCTAGCTAGTTGTTTTATCTGTTGAGGTGTTGAGGATTTTTTCTGTCAAATTTCAAAGAACAAATGGATTTTCTTTATCAATTAACTGAGCAGTAAACTGCAAGTAACTCTCAAGATGAAATCTCAGAATGTTTTGATGGGTTGTTAGTAATCTGATAAATCCCTTTTAACTAGCAGTTACCAGAAAAAAAACTAGGTTTGAGTAGTTATTTGAAAATGAGTAGTAGCATGGGTATTCAACATTACATTGTGCTGTATCCATCAATCATGCAGTCTGTTCTTAGCAAGAAACCTAGAAGCAATCATCTATCGGGAAAGTAATTAAAGTAGAAGCTGAACAGAAATTACTGAAAACTACTACCTGATAGAAAAGTGATTGTTGCTTCTGATTCCACAATACCACAACCTCGTACAGTATATTTTATTTCACAAAAGACATTTTTCAGTTCTTTATGGAACAAATGAAGAAGTCAGGAATGTATTTTGAGTAAGAACTGTAATACACATTTTTACTGACTTCACTGTGTTATATAACCTCTAAGTAAATCTCATTTGTTGAAAATACCAGGAGTAGATCAAGCAGCAGTACGGAGCCATGAAACAAATGGTACCATTTCTGTGCTTATATCATAGTCTTTATAAGAGAAGCAACTCTGTTGTTTACTATAGCATTTCCACAATTAAAAATTGGCCTTGTATCTCACCAGTCTAGTTATGAAAAGAGTTATATAGCCTGTGGAGATGATAATGGAAAGCAAGGACTTTTGCCTCTTACTATTTGAAATCTCTCTGTATTCTTGGTGAATGAAGTAGCATTACTGTTAGTGTGCTTGATGCTATAAATCCAGTTTCATAACAGAGACAGATAAGCAAGAAGAGACGCTTGCATAGCAGCTGATGGCTGTTGCACTTTTTAATGAACAAAATAAACAGAAGATCTGTATGTCATAGTTGAATGATAGCAGTTGCTTGCTAAAAATTATTACTTAAGTGAATTCTTTAATTTCAAGAATGTTTGTGATCATAATTAAGATAATTAACTAACAGTTCTTGTCTTCCTTGTTTCACTTTTTTTATGTTATTGGCTTGTCCAAGTTTGCATAAATAGTTTGTCATGCTAGTAAAAGAGAGAACGGGAAGGAGAGGCAGGGGCATTTTGATTCAAGGTTGAATCCTGAAATTGGCTTGACTATACTGCTTACTCTGCGTGTTTGTAGTCTCAAACTGAATACTGAGCTAGCAAACCCATTTCAGCAATTTCTCCAAAGAGAGCACATTCCTACACAATTTTTTTTGATTAAGAAATAAGCTCTTTTCTGACAGATATATGATAGTCCAAAGTACCAACAGAACTGGTTCCAAAAAGATTCCTTCTGACTTACAAGAAACTCTAAAATGTGTCATAGAATAGACAAGACCCCTACAAAATCTGGAGGTAAGACCTCCCTCTGTATGTGACTAATGATGCTTCTATATATTGTATAGTATCATGATATTCCACTATATATGGAATTTTCCTTTTATAAAGAAATATAATATAAAAATAAAACAAAAACCAGAAACTTGGTGTTTCTACACTTGGTTGGTCTGTACCTGGATATTCTAGAACCAAACTCTTTGTGAAAATTAATAATTTACATAACAAAGTTAGATCTAAGTATTGACAGTATGTATGTCTTTTATGGATGTGATTAAAATAGAAATCTGCTTTAAACAGAAAACAGAATCTGGTTAAAATATATGTGTATATATTTATGTTGACTGTGTAACAAGCTGCTTCATTTATTATATTCAGTGCCCATTGTGTAGAATCTGTGCTCAGTGTCATTCCCTTTTTCTTATTTTGCATTATCATCGCTGCCTATTTGGCTTTTGCTGTATGTGAAAGAGGGAACAGGAGATCCTATTCATCCAAAATATGATGTAAAGGAAAAAATAAACCAAGTCCCTTTAACTCCTTACTACATTTGTGCTGTCAGAAGATATTGTGGAGGCAAGTAACCTGCAGCCCCCCATGCCATGTGCTTTGTTCTGGAGATGGATGGCTATAATTTACTCCTGCCTGAAACACTAGAATTTATGATGCCTTCCCTTGGCCAAAGGGTAAACATGGTCTCCAGAGAAATAGAAACATTTTTTTTAAGACAGTATTGAAAAGAGAAGTCCATAGGACAGCTGAAGGTCAAGGGAAAGAGACAAAGATTGTTGTTTTTTTTCATTTCCAGGTAATCAGAGTAACTCTCTTTTGACTCCATGGAAAACAATCTTTACCTCATACATAGATGCATGTAAACACAAACGCACACAAACCCCTTGACCCCAGTTACACAGAAGTACACCAGTCATATAGCAATATAGTGTCAATATTGGGAATAGCAGTAAAATTAGGCTTCAAAAATCCTTTGCACCTGTTCTTTGTTTCACAGCTGGATTAGCATATTGGTCCCTGTGAATAAGCCAAAATAACCATAACCCGAGTTCAAATTAGGGTCTAAGACATTTGGGTACTGAAGCCAACTTGTCAGCTGTTGCCTTTGTCTGGAAGCTTTAATAATTGTTCAATCTCAAAATCCTCAGTGCAAAGGCAGCCTTTAGGTTTCAAAAAAATACTTTGAAGAACAAAAATTTCTCCAAGTGGCAACCTAGCTTTAGAGTTAATTGAAACAAGTGAGATTTTACCTTTCTTATGTTCTGCCATTAAGAAGTTTATTGGTACACGTAACTCACAGAAGTATTATATTGTACATATTTATTTTATAAATGCTGCATTTATTTAAGCTCTCATAAGTCTTCAATACTAGAAATCCTTTTTTTTCCATAAGACTTGTATATTAAAAATATCTTCAAGCAAGTTATCTATCATCTTTTTCCTGGACTGTGCTGCCTTTAAGGTGATCTCCCATTCTACTAAAATCTTCTTTTTTTGACCAGCTGAAGAGATCTCTTTTTTGTGTAGAAACTTCTGGCCAGTTGAGAAGCCAAAGAAGAAAAAAAGACCTCACAGTGAAATATAAAAGTAAATTGTGAATCAACTGTTTGAGGTTTTTTTAAGCAACAAGTGGAGCTAATAGTCTGTAGGTGGTTTGACCATTCACAGACCATTCCCTGATGATCTCTGTGACAGAGAGCAAACATTGGAATTTTAACTGGAAAAACCAGATTAATATCCATTAGAATAAATTCCTTCAGATCTTTCTATTAGTTTCTTCTTCTCCCTAGCTGAATGTTCTTTCCCATCGTTCCTAAAAAGAGCAGCATTTATTGGCATCCTAAGTAACCATCTGAAGTGACGTTGAGATGAATGAAACTGCCTAATTCTGTGAACATACTCTACCTCCAGACATATGTGAATGATTTTGTGTATATACAGTACCATATCACCTTTCTGATCATATTAACATGCAGAATATATATTTTATTTCTATTTTATGTTAATGGATTTATGTAGCAAATGCCTACCTTAATATATATAGAGAGTACCTTGCTGAATTTAATATCTTTGAGTTTTGTTCTGATCACTAGAGTGTCAGATGCTATTGGGATATCTGCAGCTATCTGGTCAATAAAAACACAGTTCATCTGGAAGGCCAGGCAAGATTAGTTCTAGCAGAGCTCACTTTCTTATACATCAGTAGATAGTATTTCATGTCTTTTTAGTTCAGAATGGTGCTGTTACAGACCCAACTCACCGTGCTTAAAAGTATACTTACATGCATGAATGAGCAGTGAATGAAAACCATTAATGTCCCAGCATGCCCTGCTCACCAATACTCATTTTTGTTGTAGCAAGAGTTTCTTAGCATGTTTCTGCTTCATTTAAACCCATCAATACCTCAATTAATGCTTGCTTCTCTTCCTCTAGGAGGGACATTTATGCATGTCACTTCACAGCCTCCAAAACCTAATAGACTCGTGAGAATTACCAGGTCATAAAATATATCCTGATCAAAGCTCATGTTTTCCAGTGATATTTGGCCTTAAACAAACAAACAACAAAAACCCTACAAAATAAAACAACAACAACAAAAACACCACAATAACAAAAATGACCACTAAGTTGTTATGTTTCATTAAAGAACACTAATAGAAAGCTTAAAGAATAACAAATTCTAATAAAATGAGCACTCCCCCATGTCATTCTGCAGTCTCTGGTTTTTACTGATTTGTGTTTAGGAAGTCTCCAAAAACTAGGCCACTGTACTTTACAATTGCAATAGCAATAACTCTCTCATTAATGTGAAAACTCGATACTGTCTTGATGTCAGACTGAATTCAAGATCAAAGCAATAGAGAATATATCTAAAATTATATACTGCTAGTTTTAATTGTTCTAACAGTCCCGCTGTTTACAAACTGATGTTTATACAGGATGAAAAAAGACAGTAATTGATCTGAAAGAGAAAGTTTCCCTAGAAATGTGTATTTAATAGATGCATATTTCTAATATAAATTTTTAGGCATCCATACTTGTCAGCTGTGATGATGGTGATAAGAATGTCCATTAATTTATTGTGAAAGGAGGTGGTCTTAGTCTAAATTTTCATAAATAAAAATTTAATACACATTCACCTATTTATATTTTTTATGAATCTTTGATCACTTATTTTTCTTGACAATTAGACAACCTGTGAGAATACTGATTTTCTAGTGCCTCATGTGGATTACAATAATTTGTCACAAATTTCCACAGGCTTTTACTATAACTGACTGCAGGGAGCAGAGCTGTCAGCTTATCATTTTCCATTTTCTTTCTCTTGGTTTTTAGGAAGTAGAGTCAGACAAAATGGGAATTGAAGCTGCATGACAATGCAAAAGAAAGTCACATTCATTTTGATGCCATGTCAAAGTCAAAGGAAAGACCAAAAATTGTAAGCAGCTGCTGGTCTCTTGTTTTATTTGAAGACAGCAGTTTGCACTATACAAACATAAAACTAATGCAGGAAAAGACCTCAGGAAGAGGAAAGAATTGCCTCTGCGGTTTGAGAGAAAAGGCATTTTTTATTTTATTAATGTGTCTTTTGGTTAAAATTCATAGTTGTCATGCAAAATAAATCAACTTCTTTTTCTATAATATGACCTGAAACTGCTTCTGAGTGAATAAGATATGAAGCCTAAATGTTCACAGCCTTTACCCTGACATATTCAATCAGATCGTGAGGTGCTGGTAAAGCTGCCAAGTACTCGAGACATCATTGTCATTCTTATTAAAGCTTAGCATCAAACAAGGCCTGTTCTAGCTTGGAAATGCATGTTGAATAATACTTCTAATCAAAGTAAGTTTGTTTGTATCAGTGGAATAGCTAGCCGGAATCATCTGTTAAAGTGAATAGAAGCCTTATTCATTCCCACTTGGTGATACATTCTTTCAGGAGTTTTTTCAAGATTACCTTGTAGGGATGCTTAATGTTCTGATAGTGCAGATTTTACATATTGCTGAATCTCATGTTTAGATATGGGATTTGTGATGCAAACTTAAATAGCTGGGACATGGGCTGATCGTACTCATGTTTGCTTTTTCTCTATTATTTACATGTCCTAATTCTCATTGTTGTCACTATTCACTAAATGTAAATATGTGGTTTCAATGGTGCACAGTCTCTTCTTTCATGGCAAGTTATGCTGTTGAATTGTTAAAGGAGCTCTTGCCTATTTTCCAAAAATCTGTTCAGGTAAAAATTGCTAATGAAAAGCCAGTAGTACTCCATTTAGGGCAGGTTGGGAGTAATTGGGACCATTTCATTTGGTCTACCTTATTAAAAATAAATAAGTAGAAATACGTTCATCAACAAATTATCCAGATTTATGTAATGTATTCTGTAGACTCCTGAAACTAACACTGAAAATATAATTCAGCCTGTCACGTTAATTCATTAGTTTTTTTTCCTTTCCTACTAAAAATTCTCAGATTTATGTTTGAAACAATTTCTCCTAGTTTGAAACTTCAGCTGTAATTAATTTCAGTGGATATCCTTTTGATTTTGAAGTGTATACCATATTGATAATTTAGTGACTTGTTGACTTAGCTAAGTAATATTTCTATTTGAGAGTCATATTGTTTACACAACAAATTCATTACTAATTTTAAGCAGTAGAATAAAATATGCATTCAAAATTCACTTTCATGAAATATTTGGATATTTGAGATTGAATTTTTAAAAATATTTATCCTGAAATAATACATCTCTGAAAAGTTTCACAGTAAATAAACATGACTGGGTCACATACATGAAATTCATGTTTAAAATTACTGATTATTGAAAGAAGACACATTTTTATTATTTGCTCTGCTAATTTCCAATATTTCATTAATTAAAACTGAAGTTAAAGAAAAACAGGGTGTTCTAGGATGAGGATGAGGGCTAAGAGCAATATTTTCAACTTCTCGGGACGTCACAGTTTTGCCAAGAAACCGTATGCTTGAAGTACTATTAAATACCATTAAAGTACCATTAAGTACCCACTGATTTACAATTTTCTGCTAATTTCAGTGTACCATTTGAATACTGGAGAGATGCTACTTCAGTGAACAAAAATGTCACAACAGAAAAGGGAATGTGAAGTTAAGAATTCAAGTTATTTGCTAATTGACTTGTAGAAGTCGACTACATTTGAAAATAAGGTGATCAATAGAAAACAATTATAATGTGAGAGCTTGTCTCTTTTAAATATAAGTAATTTGGTTTTTTGAACTTTCTGTACCCAAGCAAAAGTAGGCTGGGGAAGAAGGAATTTTTGGTGTGTCATGGACAGAAGCATATTCTCACTGTATTAGGCCAGCATGCTAAATTTGACTTACATATTAAATTGGAATTGAATTTTTTTTTTTTTTTTTTTCAGAACAATTCAAATTTAGAGCAGCTTTCTCTTATCCAAATTCTTATCCTCATCCATGATGCTATGTTTACCTGAGGATGTTAAACCATTAGAGAACATTGTCCTTTATCTCTAGTTGTATGAGAAAAGCAGATGTTGTTCATCATCCATCATGAGAGCACACCTCTGCAACTGAGCAAGGCATTGCAGGTTCTTGAACAATCTGTGTAAAGGGCACTTTTGAGGGCACAGTTCACCTGATTAGATGAATACTGTTACTTTCTGTTGAGGAAGTCTTTGATAACTAGATTGGCAGAGATGCTTGCAAGATGGCTTCCACCACAATGGTAGGCATTTCCACTCTGGGGAGCTGGGAGCAGGGCTACTCCATGGATGGCTACAGTCAGACCTCAAATTGGCCATTTCAAGCATGCTTCATTGAAGAAGTAAAGGTATGTGGGAGCTACACTCAGCCAGGCAGAAATCCTGAAACTAGGAGAAGTGGAGGATCAGATTGGATATTAGGAAAAAATTCTTCACTGTGAGAGTGATTGGGCACTGAAACAAACTCAGCAGGGCAGCTGTCCCCATGCCTGTCAGAGTTTAAGAAGTGTCTGGACAGTGCTCTCTGACAAAGAGTGTGTGTGTTTGAAAAAATATGAGAGGATCCACATTTAGATGGAACATTTTAAGACATCTAAATAATCTCAATATACTTCTAAATGCATTCATTCAAATTCTTTTTAAGACATCCTAGGAGAATATCTCATACATATATACCATAGATTCAGTTTGCATGTTTACAGTTTTCTAGATTATTTTGTCAGAACAGAGACAGTATATTTAACTCAGTTATTTGCATCAGTAATTTGATTAAAGATAGTTGGAGGATGAAGAAATACATTGCCTAAAATATCTTTGGGAACATGGCTTTGTTACCAGAAATCTTTTGACACAGAGGAAGATAAAAAAGAAGAGCTTATGATTTAGGACCATTGGAGATAAATCGTGAAGAGTGAAAAATTAGCTTTTGAGGAAGGGGAAATATTTAGCTGTGAGGCATTGCTATGGTAATAAGGAATCAGTGTGGAAGATTATGTGACAGGAAGGGAAGGATAAGAGGGGATAAAGCTGCATCTGAAGAATGAAGTCATCTTTCTTTATGCATTTTTATGCTGTTCTTATTAAGAAAGTTTGGTGGAAAAGAAATTGAGCTTCTGTAGCCAGCCTCTGTTTTTAAAAATGAAGCAAGATGGTAATTTCATTTGGTCATGTTAACCATGAGGGGCCTCTTGGTAGACACTTGTATCGGAGAGTGGAATGTGAAGTCTCTGAGACAGACTCCTCAAGGTACATGGCATTTAAATTCAGTTCCTGCATCCCATTTTTTGGTGGGGTACACAATGTGATGATACCTGAGAAGGTGAAAGGTAAATCTGCCAGTGTAAAGCTCACTTGCTCAAAATGCTGAGACCGCCTGCCACAAGGCATGGGCACCGCAAGTGCTCAAGCACCTTGTAGGGAAAAAAAAAATCAGAGTAGGCTAAGTACTCTCCCTTCATCACTAGAGGGCAATGGGATATTTGAAGTAGAAGTAGGGAGTTACTGAAGGGACAGAAGACTGCATTTTTAGAAAAAAATATGTAATTTAGGGCACTTGAGATGTTGGAAAAAATTTCTTTAGGGATGGGAAATGAGACTGGAGAAAGAAAATGTGCCTGTAGGGTTTAGGAATCACGTGGAAACATGAAGAGGTTGCAGTGGGAGACAGACAGGGAGAAATGCAGACAGGGAGAACTGAAGGGAACTAGAATTTGTTCCATTGAGGGAAAATGAGACAGATAGATGTGCAAAAGTGCTGTAAATGAAGAAGTAAGGGATGCATTGGAAGCCTGAAGGATTATGGAAGAAAGAAATGGGGTGACAAAAACTAATGATGGTAATGTGGATTCTTTAATAACCTGCCACTCATCTGAATTGGGTCTCTTACTGCATAAAGGAATATATCGATCTAGTTTAAGTGTTGCAGATGAAAGCAGATATATTCAAGTGCACATACCTATGTATATGGGGCCCACAAATTGACAACTGTTGAGATTTAATAGTTACTTTGTTCAGACACAAAAAGATGATGTCCCCAGAAAGTGCATTCCTGATACCCTTGTTGTGAGTATCAGTATCTGGAAAGAATTCAGGTAAAACTGAAGCTATTTCCTTTATCTAGACAATGGTATCAGACTTGCCCTAATTTTCTGTTCTGATCATTCATCATTTCTACTCTTCTGATGCTTTTCTTTGACAAAACTAATTGGTGTGTAATAGCAACATAGTCAAAAAGACATAAATTGTCACTAATTTACATCACTGCCTAAAGAGCCTCATGTCTTACACAAGACTTTCCTAAGCACTTCTTCCTGTAATTAGATCCCACTCGTAATTCTAACCCACAGCTCTGCAACCCTGATAATTTTAAAATCAGTTTATTATGGTTCAGGAGTCCTTTGCACAGAAATGGCTGCATCCTGACATACTGTCATATTCAAGCATCAATAGCTCTGACATGTGAAAAGGTCATGCCACCAAATATTAACATTTCAAAATAGAAATTTTAGTAATTCATTTAAATAAGGGCTTTTTGTTGTTGTTGTTTTGGTTTTATTTTGTTTTGTTTTGTTTTCTGTCTGGTAGTAATAGAAGAAATCTATGCAGGAGGAAGAACTGAGAAGGTCTCAGACCAGCTTCTCTGCCAGTGTCATCTTCTTAAAATTATACCCAGAGAAGTTCAGATGGAGTGAGTAAGTTGTGATAAGGAGAGGCGAGTGTTCATGCATAAAAATGAGTATGCATAGCATAAAAACAAGCATCATAGAGCTAGAGGCAGATCTAGAGTACAGGACCTTATCAAACAGGCTTTTTATGAGCACCTCAAATACTTCAAAAGGGGTGGACTGATACATTTAGAGGAGAGCAGTTCTGAGTATTATCAAGGGCTTTCTAGATCCTCTCAAACAAATAAATTACCATAACTAAAAGACAGACTTCTAGATATTGTTTTTTCCTTCTCACAAATACCTAACTGCTATTAACTGGTGGACAAATAATATGTTAAGAAAAAGACAAACTAAAAAATAACATACTGTTTAAAAAAATATGAATTATCATTCCAAAATATGGAAATACTTATATTTTAAGTCTATTCTTGTTAGGCAAGAGAGTACTTTACAACTTTAAAAAAATTTAGATTCCTGAATAGTTAATGAGATTGACAATTCTGTCTCAAATGTTCTTCAGATTCTACAACTGACTTTCAGATGTATTAAGCACAAAATAGGTTTGTGTTCAGTTTAATTATACTTGCAGTTCAGTACAGTTTAGTTATGTGCCCAGCACACACATGGACCGTAAGTCCTTTGGTGCAGTCCCTCTTTTCATTTTGTGATCTCCTGGCTTAATGGAGCCCTCATTTTGATAGGCCGTTACTGTCATATGCAAGGATATAGCATATATCTGTCAGCAAATAAAACAAGTAAATGTACTTTCTATTAGCTTTGTGTGCATTTGTGATGAATGTATAATAATATGACTGCCTCTCCAGGAGGAATAAGAAATTTATATCAGTTCTTTATTGGCCCAATTTCTGAATGCTTATTATTTACAATAGGATTATGTGCTGTGAATATTTTAATCATGGTACAGATTTTCCTGTGGGCAGCAAAATTAATGGAGCCAGGTTTTGGATGTTCATCTTTCTCTGTAGCCACGCTGTCCAGTCCAAGGTCCTCTCTGCTAAGTTCCCGTTTAGGCTCATCTTCACTCTTAAGAGTTTCTCACATAAAAGTAAAATTCTTTCTCACATTTTTGACCATCTGGTCAAACGTGAACAGACCGAATGAGACCAGAGTGGAAGGTCAACACTGTGACATGATATCTCACTGAAATGCCATCTTTGTTGCTTTGTCTGATTTTAGTTCCAGCTATGATAACATCCTATCCAAACACCACCCTGGCAACACAAGGTCAAAAGAAGGAGATGAGCTGCACAGCACATGGAGAGAAGCCCATCATAGTTCGCTGGGAGAAAGAGGACCGAATCATTAACCCTGAAATGTCCCGTTACCTTGTTTCCACCAAGGAAGTTGGAGACGAAGTGATATCTACTCTACAGGTAAGAAAATAAAGTGACCCATGACTCATTTACATGTGTGAGATTATTGGCTGGTTTGATTCTGATGGGGATGCACAGCTACTTCTGTCCTAGAAGGACAGAGCCCCATCCATGACACAGTCTTGATGAGCTAGGTCACCAAGAGAAGGTAGAGGAAATGTCTGCATCTATCTCCCAGGAAAATCACTCCCCATTTCCATCTTCTCATGCTCCAGAGCCAATAAGAGAACAAGCCTGACTCACAACCCCTATCATCCTTTGTCTCAGTAGCAAAACAGCTAATGCCTTGGCTTGTCCTTCCTTAGAGTGGCTTGGCTCAGTTTTGAGTACACTGCCAAATAAGCATTGAATGAATATCTGATAGCTAATTCAACGTGCATCAGACTTACCTTCACCAAAATCATTAAGTTGTTCTGATATGAAAATGCTGTCTTCTAAAGTAGTATCTTTTTTCTCCCTCTCTTTCACTCTGTGGGACTTGTGAGCTACTATTTTACAAAGTTGGGTTAGTCATCAGATTCAAAGTGAGATAGGAGGAAAAGACACATAGATAAGTAAGTAGTAAGTAACCTATCTACAGCTACCAGTAGTATTTGACACTCATCATATACAGTAGCAGATGTGATCAAGCCAGATAGCAAGTGGTCATAATCTCCATCTTCACTTCTGCTTCTCTCATAGACAGGTCTTTGGTGATGTGGCAAGCATGCATCTTGATGTGGTTTATAAATCTGTATGTGGGTCTCTATGAACTCCTAAGTGGTTGATATAAGTTGCTTTGAGGAACTGCATGAGTAACACTGCTGATTTGTGGACTTAACCCCTGCTCTGCCCCCTGTCTCCCCCCCCCCTCCCTCCAATGTTATGGTTGCAAAGGAAACTCTTGCTATTCTGGTGTCGCTGGTGGGGTAATGATATTGTCCTCACTTTACCAGTATACAACCTTTTCCACTCACATTTGAACTCTGACAGCACAAGCAAGTTTCCAGTCCATTCCTTTATATTTTCACATGTGCTTTAGAAAATGATATTTATTTTAAATTGCTAATATATATTATTTGTAAAATATCTTGATTTCCATTTTTTCAGCCATATTCCTAAAAGCATTTTCACAGTCTCACAAATAATTCTCTAGCTTTCTAATGGTTCTATCTGTATTCTGTTTTAACTCTGAAGATGTATCTCTTTCTTTTCTGGTCAAAAATTGTGTTGGATGGTATCCAGTAAAATTTTGGTTTTGCTGTCTGTGAGGGAGCTCTGTCATGGATTTTTATGAGTTAGGACAAGATTGAACGTGTACATACTAGTATAATTGAATTGTGTATATTATTTAATTACAGAATAGACCTATAGACATCTCTGCCTTCATTCCATATTGATTGTAATAGGATAGTGCCTGGTTGCAAAAGAGTATTTATTTTGGGAGGGCTGGAGACCTGCTTGGTGAATTCTCTTCTGAAGCAGTTGTATGTATTTGTGGCATCCTACGTCCATATCTTTGTTACATACAAAAAACTTTGAATTCTGAGAGAGAAAATACTCTCAAATAAGAAAATGAGGGATTAAGATTTTCTTTGAAGCTTTTAATTCGGTGCTCTTTTGTGCGTGCATGATGATGTGATCTTTAGTTGTGTACTCAGCTTTTATTTTTTCTGCAGGACCCCTGCCTCAGTCAGGCATGACTTGGATTTTCTCTGGAGTTGAATTAGGGTTGAGTAATGAAAGACACTGTGTGATGCAAGGCTGATCATTGAAACCAAACTTTTCACAGGTGGCCAATAATTGTGTGTTCTTTGTTTTCTAGGTACTTGCCTTGAGCCCTTGGGGTCTGATTTGCAGAAGTACTAAGCCCTCATAGCTGCAGCTTAACTGAAAGGAAGCTGTTATGAACACATGAAATGCTATTTATTGCTAAGGACTCTGAGGGGGAAAAGAAGGCCCTAGATGTATCAGATTGGGCTCTGATTTTTTTTTTTTTTGTTTTTCTAGCTTAAAACTCAGCCACATATGCAACTTATCTGAGCAGTCACCACATTTCAGATGGTAACTCTCCAATATCCTTATAGCAAGAGGGAAATAAATCCCTTCGTTTTAGCCAGTGGTGAATAAGTGTTGCACTCATATTACCTTGGCTTTTCTGAGGAATAAAGAGCACAAGGAGTTACCATGGCTGAGCTAATAAGTGGCAACTTGTCAAGCAGCCACAAACATTATCATATGTCTGGTTTCTTAATTCCCCATACAAAATGGTGGTAATACTCTTCATGATGTCAGGGGTTTATGAAAATACATTCTCTCATGTTTCTGAAATGAGTATTGAACAGGAAATGCTTTGAGAGAATAAATAAGTCTATCTTCAGGGCACAGTTTGAACTGTGTGCAGTAAATAAAGTGTGGAGAGCACATTGAATGATAAGAAAATGGCATTCAGAATATCTGCTCATCTATAGAATCTTCTCTCTCCTGTACTTTGAATGTTGCAGTGGTCCTGCAGAAAAATATCATTATGATCACGTATGTAAAGAAAATACAGTTTTCTATGTTAAATAACAAATTCAAAAGAAAAACCACCCAATTTTTTTTTTTAATGAAGCATCATTCTGAATGCTGCAGGATTGACCAGCAGTGTTTGACCCTTTATTTCCTCCACACAGACTTCAGCCACTTGAATTATTTTCAAAAGTAACCGGAAAATTTTCAAGGCAGCAGGAGGCACCATTTTGTATGGAAAATTTCAGCCAACTGCTAAATGCTTGGCAAAATAAGAGTGACTGGAAACAAGGCTCCTAATGAGAAGCAACAGGAATAGGTGATGCTCCAGCTCCTCTCTACACATGCAGAGCTGATAGCCTGCTTCCTCAACCCCAAGTGTTGCTAGTTTTGATAAGCCTTACTATTTTGGATGCTTTATTGTGCATATGTATGTAAGTGTATAACATACAATATCTATTTACTACTGTCAAATAATACAGTTTGTACAATTTTTCTTGCACCACACAGAAAAGCTGTTGGTTTATTTTCTCTGCATGTTGTTCAATCAATCACTTCCTTTCAAACCACCTATAGATTTTGCCAACTGTGCGTGAAGATTCTGGCTTCTTTTCCTGCCATGCCATCAATTCTTATGGGGAGGATCGTGGAATAATTCAGCTCACTGTGCAAGGTAGGAAGAGGACAACATAAGGAAAAATACACAGCTATTGTAGTACAGTAAGTGTATGCCATGCTCAGAAATCTGTTGGGGGAGGGAGGCCCTGGTTCCTAATTAAGTGTATTCCTCATTGTCAAAGAAATGAGGAGCTGCATTAAGATTCTCAGTCTCTCATTTTCCAGATTACAAATTAAATCAAAACAAAGGATAAGCTCCAGAGTCTTTCTAGGTCTGTACAAATTAATAAGCAGAGTTTTTTTTTCTTAAATACACTAGCTGATGATGTACTAAATATATTTAAAACTAACATCTTCAGTAGGAAGAGCAAGCACATGATGGTTACTTCTGGGGGAAGGGATAGAGGAATGCCTTGTTTTCAAAAAAAACCAAATGTGCTTAAAACCCCACTAAAACATAAACAATCTGATTTTATTTATGAAGAAGTGTTAAACCTACTGTGTATCAAGAAACAAAATATTTCAAGTTTAATTAGTCAAAGTAAATTTCAGTCAGTTTGTACAATACAAGCTCTAGGAACCTGTGTTGCCTGGGGCTGGGTTTCCCCTTCTGCAGGGTTTGGCTCAGGCAGACAGCAGCAAATTGTGGAGCAGCCAAGGTGACAGTATTTGAGATGCAGAGCAGAGGTGGGACTTGGCCACTGGCCACTGCTTACTTCTATGATGCTTGTTCCTCTGCTTGTATGCCTATGAGCATCAACACAGCTAGTCTCCAGAACTTGCAAATTTCTTTTTCCTCACTGAAGAGTTCATGTATCTGCAGATTAATCACAGGATCGTAGAAAATGCTGAGTTGGAATGGACCCACAAGGGTCATCAAGTCCAACACCTGAAGCAGCCCTATCAGTAAATTCAGGTGGAATTTGGGTCAGGCTCTCAATTACACCTGAGCTCTTTTTACATTGCCTTGACAAGTTAAAAGGACACTAGATTCAGTACAAATGCCCTTTATTTACATCCTTAATTCTATAGAATTAGAAAGAGGCTATTGTGTAGTTAAGTCTTTTAAATACTCATTAAATTGATTGTTAATAAATTAAGACTTTAAACACACTCAAAGAGTCAGAATTCTTCCTCCCTTCCTCTACCAATTTCAGTAGTTTAGTATTAATATTTCTATCACCAGCTTTTATGTAGAAGCCATGAAAGTATCTGTAAAATACAGTGTTCAAGGCAAAAATATTTCCCAGAATGAACAGTCCAATCTGGAGCGCTTTTAAGGAAATACAGCTACATGTTGCATGTTAGAAGGTTAAACAGAAGTTAGTATTCAATATTACATCAGCCTTAGTTTAAAAGAGCCTTTTCATTCCTCTCTTGGGTATTCTTCAGTGAGTGATTAACTGGCTTGGGGTACTAATGAGTGACTGGAGAATTCAGCATGAAAGCTTACCTCCAGTAAGCCTTGTCAGTGCCATGCTCATTAGTGTTATCTTGTTATGGACATGAACTTTCCTCTGACTAAAACTGTGTATGTATATTTACTCAGAGCCCCCTGACCCTCCTGAGATAGAAATCCGAGAGGTGAGAGCACGCAGCATTGCCCTCAGATGGACCATGGGATTTGATGGAAACAGCCCTATCACTGGCTATGATATTGAATGCAAGAACAAGTCAGGTAGGAAATAATCTTCCTCTGAAGTAACCCCCATCACTTTCTTCATCATTGCATTTGTATTATAAAAGATAATCCATCCATAAATTGAAAATGCCTGATGGAAAATTTTGCTGTGGTTTACTTAGTCTTTCACAGTCAAATTTATCATCATTTGTTGTCTTGTTTTGAAATAACGACATCATTATGTGTTACAACTGCTGCTTTTTCCATTTACTTGGGAAAGAGACAGGTAAGAAGGATAAATTTTGTTATCAAAATAAAGGCATACTAAGTGGTAGATGGTAATGATGATTTTACTAGCTGATTCTTGATCCCTATCTTTTCTCCATTTGGATTTTTCACCCTATAGAAAAACACCTCTCTTTATCATATTCTCCTATAGTGGTGATTCTTTGTTGTATTCTATCAATATGTGAATACATGGCGTCTTACCAGGAAGGTTAGCAATGAGTCTGGATAATTTCTAGTTGAAAAAAAGGTTTGTGGTTGTTTGCTAAAGCACCATGCTGAGTTTTCAGTAACGGGTAAGAAATACTCTGAAGGATAAGAGCAATGCAAGCACAGACCTTTCTGCTAGGTCACCCTATAGTCGCATCAGTGAGCATCTAAGGAGACGAGTATGATTACCATAAAAAAAAACAACTACAACAACTCCACAATTTGGGAAAATATTCCTGTTAGGGTAGATATTTTAAAATCATCTTTTTCTTGAGCTCTTTGTTTGCTGAAATCTATAAAATATTCAAGCTATGTTGGAAATGTGTTTGTGTTGTGGGATCATATTTAAAGTTAAGCACAGTGATAAGCAGTGTCCTGGAGTCATATTTTGAGAAGGGAGATTGTAACAGGAGAACATTTTCATATTCCAAGTATGATTAAAAAGACGCTGAGTAATTATATTATACTGCCTTTTGTTGGAGTTAGTGGCACTATTTTTAAACAGACATAGGAATGCTGTATGTGACGTGGTAAGTGAAACACTCAGTTTATGTATACAGCTGTAGTATTTTTATAGTCTCTTTTTATTTCTGAGATGTAAAAACTAAAAATATATTCTATTAAGTATCTTTACTATCCTTCATTTGTCTACATTGTGTATTTCCTTTCTGCCTTACTTTGTTAAGTAGAAGTCTTAAATCATCAATCACTGTTTTCACATGGCTTTCTAAATGAAATTGATAATGTACAGGTGGACATGGTAACTGAGAGGTTACATGTAGAAACACCCTTCTGAGTCTGTGGCTAGGAGACATGAACTAGCAAGGATACCTTCAAGGAACATGCATCAAAGCTCCCAGGCTTTGTTTTGTCTTTGTTTCTTTTCTTTCCACCCAAGCCCTTATCCCAGAGCAATGTTTGAAAGTCATACTTTTTTCCATGTGTATGAAGATAAATACTTGAGGACATACCCTGAAAAGAGCGGATTATCTTCCTACAAACAACAGAAACATTCTTTTATAACATCTGGGGCTGAATATTTGGAGAAACTAGGATCAATTTTTGGGATTCTTGCTCACAATTTTTTCACAATTATTAAGATAGAACACTGAAGATGGTTACTTGAAACTTCTGGTTTAGACAATTATATTTGTAATGCGGGACATCAAACAAGGTGTGAAATGTTCAATCTTCATGGCTCCTCTGACAAAAACATCTTTTGCTAGATGGTACTTTCCCATCATGTGACTGAAGAGATGCTTTTGTATGTCAATTTGACTGACTAATCGGGTTGTGCCAAAGCTGGGGGAGAACATGAAGAGAGGCATGGCCAAAATAATCGGCATTTTGAGAATTAACATGGCAAGCAGTATTTAGCAATTACATTTGAAGGAAGTCTACCCAATCATAGCTCACTCTAGGTTGTTGACTTTTGTGTGGTATTTTTTTTCACCATTTTCACTTGCATGGCAATTGTTTAACTGTTATCCATTCTTGGACAGCACAGATTTATGAATGATAAACTGAAATCCAATGTGCAAAAAAGCAGGAAGCACCGGAATCAGGAATCAATGTGTAGTCTAAGTCACAATGTGACATGGAGACCACATGGGGCATAGGGGTGACTGGATGATGCAACGCGGTCCTTTTCTGTGCTAAGCTACTAGGAAGACCACTTTTCTCTCTTTGAGAAAACAAAAACAAACAAAAAGCTTCTGCCACGAAGTCTTACAGATACACCTCAACAGGTACCAAATCACTGTTAGGATGGTGAGAACTTTCTTCTGTAGCCTATAGAGTTCCTTGCTCACACAGCCCAGAAAGCACTCCAGAACAATGTCTTAGAGGTTACTTCTGCCTAGCAGTGACAAGGGCTGTATCTTATGCTCTCTTTTGTTGCTGGAAGGTATTTTTCAGTTGCATAGTGTTTCATTTCTCCAGACTCTTCATGAATGAGAAGGTTAGGTATTTTTCTTTTAACTGCATCAGATGGCATAACTCTGGTATAATTACTTGATTCCAAAAACTGGTTTCCAGACATAAGGCCATTGAGTCATAGAATGGCTTGGTTTAGAAGGGACCTCCATGGTAATCAGGTTCCAAACCTCCTGACACAGGCAGGGTTGCCAAGTGCCAGATCAAGTACTAAGCAAGGCTGCTCAGGGTGATGTACTGCAACTAAAAGTAGATTTCTATGCTAAGCCTAGTGCTGAATTTTCAATGTGTGTTGCTCGTTCTAAGGACTCAGAAATGGGTGTACAGCAGGATGCATCTCTAGACTTTTCAAGAAGGAAAACTGAAAAACTTTCCTGTTTCACAGAATGTTTGGGTGACCATGTATCATGCATGGACTTTACTACATGGTACAAAACTCACATATCCTTTCTATCCCTGACATGCTACCTAGTAATGAAGACCAATTAAATACCTTCTAGAAAGAATGTGGAATTGTCCTTTGTATATCTAGATGTGTTTTTATGGTCAAGTTGCAGTGCAGGTCCCATATGAATAAACATAATATTTCAGGCCATTTCAATGCTTAGACACAGTTACTGTCTGTACAGAAATGTGCCTGTGGCACTCAGACCTGGCCCTTCATTGATACCATTGATGTGTAGATACTGGATCTTTCCATCTGAAGTGTGCAAATATTTTGAAGATGAGAACTGGTATGTGGGTGTTTCTTTATGCCTGTCTCCTCACCCTTTTTGTTTTTGACACCTTTATGGAAAATTAAGGTGCAGACTGAACATCAGTTTAGTTTAGGACTCCGTTTGGAGGCAGAGGACGGTAGTCTGTGCTTCCCTGGGCTCCCTGCTCCCTCAGGATGGTTTTGCAGCCAGGTGCAGTGTAAGGCTTTGTCACTAGATGGCAGCGAAGGCAAAGACACCTCACCCAGCGTGGGAAGAGACACTCATTTTCCTGAAATTAGAATCGAAGAACAAATAGATCTAATAGTCTTCTGAAGAGTGATTCCCAAAGCTTCAGCCTTTATTTTAGGAACGGGTGAGAAGCTGCTGGTTTTCATAAAATCAGAACTTTTTCATAAATCATCGTGTCAACGTGCATTTTATGTAACACTGACAAGTGCCTGCAAGTGACATTTTAGAGACGGATAAAAATCACATTAAGAATTCCAGGCTTACTTTTAACTTTTGTTGGTTTGCTTGTTTTTGTTACCCTGTTGCAATTTGTTTTCTCTGCATTTTCAATCTTTTAATTAAGTAGATTTTAAAGCAGTTGAAATAAAACAAGCAAGCAAGCAAACAACTAATAGTCAATTCTAATGCCTCATGGAACAACTGAAAACAAGAAAATAATTTTATTTGCCAAATACAAAATTAAGCTAATCATTTTTCTTCTTAACTTCTGTTTTTGTTTTTGTTTTCCCAAAACTGTGAGAACAGTGCTGGAGAGAAACTGTTTTCCACAGGCGGACTGAGTTGGGAGTGATTGCTCTTGTTGTTTTGTTTTCCCTTTCAAAAAGAGGACACATGCATCAACACACAGTCCTGAAATCTATGTCTTAATCACAAACAAACACTAGGAGCCTACATTTAGCATCCTGGCTGGCAGGATCCAAGAGAGCAAGTCCAGCACTGAAGTGAGATTATATAGTCCTGGTCATATGACTGACCATGGTGTTCCCTGGGACATTCAGTCTTCTTTCTGTGAGCAGCAGATTCATCAAAATTATCTATGCTTAACATGATGTTATGATGTGGAAAAATGATACCAAAATTACAAAATTGCAAAACCATGGCACTGTTGGTCAAGATTTCCAAGGGATACCAAAATAACCAGTGTCACTACCTCTGTGTAGTTCAGTTCAGCACGGATTCCCCTTTACAAGCTTCAAAGGTGCCTAGATTTTGTTATGACCTCTTGCACACCCCAGGTTGCCATGCTAACCTGGTCTCTCTAGAGAGAGTCTCTAGTCAACTCTGTCGGTAGCTGAGGACAGTGCCTGGGAGACACCGCACCACACTCTAGATCAACCTCATCACCTCCCTTGTTTTCTAGGATCTACAAAGATGTAATGTTCATTAGCCATATCCGTAGAAAGCCTCTCATTTCTATCTAGTTCTTAACCATATAGTATCTGAAATCTTCTTATTTTTGTACATTATGGGGGTCTTGCACTCTTCTGTGTAGCATTTGGTTTGAGGAGCTTCAGGTGTGAGCAACTGGTTACTGTGGCACTTGGTAAGCAATGTATTTTAGGTGAGAGTATCAGGCATTATGAATTATAATACATGACACTGACAACACTTGATTATTAGTGTATTCAGGAAATTCTATGAAGTTTAAGATAACAAACTGAAAGGAAGTTTTAGCAGTGTTCCCTGCAAGTAACTCCTTTACAGCTTCCGAAGGTATCCTACAGAAGAAGTTTTGGAAATCTCAGTTACCATGTAAAAGTAAATTCGAGTGCATTTGATTAGCATTTAAATGTCTGATTCCTGAATGTTTTCTGGGTAAATTAAGCCACATACAGGCAAAACAAACAAACAAACAAAAAGCACCAACCAACAACCCTGTAACCAGTGAAGCTGCAGATGTCATTGTGACAATTTCTGTGAGCAAGCTATAGCTAAAGAATTTACTCAATATGTGAAAATATTCTGTATCTGAGTGAGCTTTATATATTTAAACTAGTCTTATCTGCTGAGCTTTCCGCGATCTTCCTTACAGTGACCCATACTGTAAAACACTGCTGCAGAGCCCCCAGTGACATCCTCCCAAGGATGTGGCAGAGGTTGAAGGAAAAGCATTGGCTGCAGTAAGAAAAAAACAATGGATGGCTACTCATAAGAGATATAAGGATGTTTTAAAAAGATGCCGTTATTCTGTTTGCAGAAGCAAAGTGCACAAATGAAATGGAGAGGTTACTGTGTTTAGCCAATTTCCATACTTTTTCCTACTGTAAGTCTGGAGAACTTATTAAAAAGTGTAACAAACAGATGAGTAGTAGCAATAAATATTAACAATATGTTCCTTCTTTTACAAATATATACAGACAGATAAGAAGGTTTTTAATCCCCCTTGTGTTAAATTGTTGCTGTGTTCTAACAAGTCAGGAAAATAGCATCAGTTCTGGAGGGTGCTGAGCTCTATGTCTAGTGCTGCTCTCACCATCTCTCAAAGCAAGTGAACAAACAAACAAATGAAAAGGAAGTGGAGCAACTATTTTCTCAGATTTGCTGGTTCTCCCGGGGCTGAGATCCCATTCTTCACAGCATCTCACTGGTAGGACTTTGGAGAGCTGCGAAGAAATGTGATCGCTTGGTTTTTGTTTGTAGCACTGGGAATTTTCTGGGTTAATTAATCAGGGGCAATATCCTGCTCTGTGAGATAGCTTAACTGCAGAATTGTGTCAATAACATTAATGTTATGTTTCATTTGTCTGTTTTGTTTTAATCTCTTATTAAATAGACTCTTGGGATTCTGTTCAGAGAACCAAAGATGTTTCTCCTCAGCTAAACCAAGCTACTATCATTGATCTCCACCCTTCCTCAACTTACAACATCCGCATGTATGCCAAGAATCGGATTGGCAAGAGTGAGGCCAGCAATGAGCTTACCATCACGACAGATGAAGCAGGTACTCTCTGGCTTTGTAGCATCTGAATCGTTCTGGGAATTATTGTTCTTTGAAGAGAGGAGTCTTTACTTAAAATGCTGATTATGTTGCTGTAGCTGCATCAGAAGAAATACTGAATTTTTCCCATAAAACACTGTGACTTTTCTAAACTTCATCATAAGGGCTTATAATTAAAGCTATTTAGTGGCATCTAGTGGCCAGAAGACATTATGCTCCAAATTTTCAACTGGAAAAGGCACATATATCTACAGTGAGGCATCTCAGTAAACATTATACTTCTAGTGGTGGCCCAGCTCCTATGGATCTTGTGGCTTTCCTTAGATGACCAGATAGTACAGATAAGTAACTAATTTAGTATACATTTAGTATAGATAAATAATTTAAGCTGCCTCCTTTTGAAAACATTAATCCCCATGATGTTTTTTTTTCCTTTGTATATTACATCCCTCAAATTCCCCATCAAGTGGCTTTCTGATGACAAGTCAGTCATCTTTCATCAGTTAGCACCATTCCCCTTGTTCTTTGTTTCTGTACATCATTACAGGCTTCTGTAGCAGGAGGGCTGTGCCTGCATTTTCACTTTAATATCCGGAGCTTCTCATTTCTGTACTTTAAAAGTGCTATCTTGTAAAACTGTTTCTCAGGGCTAGGAGAAGTGGCAGCACTGTAAGGGCAGTGGAGCCTTGTGCGTGCTCACACATCACAAGTCCTCCATGTAACAGTGGGTAAGACTTATGGGATGAGAAGATGAGGGCTGCAGCTCTCTCTTGTAGTGATCAGAAATTAAAATTTTGTATGGATGTAAATACTGCTGCCAGATACATACTACTGTGTGAGATATACAAAGCGTGCTTGTGAAAGCGGCCAAGCAGGTTCAACACAACCCACTGAAACTGGGTGAAATTAGTCTAAAAAGTCTTGACCAGATAAGAACTTGATCATTTGCATTTGAAAACGTTTTTATTGTGCTAACTTTAGCTTTTCTTCTATTTTATCTAAAGTCTAAAACGCTTCTTTTCATTAGGGATTTTGAGAGAAAAAACATAATGCAGATATGTGGGTGACAGTGCCCTGGAAGAGAAAAATCCTACTTAATTTTTAAGGTTCCTGTTGGCCCAGACTTTAAACACTTGGTGATAGATTTTTAGTCCATTTCATATGTATACAACTCAGTAATTTCCACTGCTTTTCACTGTGGGTGAAACTACCCAAAAATATCCCCTATGTGAGGAGAACATGGCCTTGGTTCCAAGGGACTTTTTGAATAAGAATATGACACCTGGGCTTTCAGTGCAAAGCCCAGTAAACAGGAGGCAACACAAGCTGCATCTGTTCTTTCATCAAGTGTCATTTTTATCCTAATAGAAGAAAAAGAATGAAGAGTATTTCCATCTTTACAACCTTTCAATAAACAGCTTATTAAAAGTGAACAGTTTGCAACATAATTCTCATTTCATTGTGGCTTTTCTCTTCCTTTGTTCAATGAAAATGTGAAATCACTGTAGAAAACAGATTATCTATTCTTCCATCCTGTATGATCTGTATCCACAAAATGCCCATCTTTCTTTGTCTGTAAACATCAGAGTGTTGGATGTTGGGTCTTCTCTCTCATTCTCTGTTGTTCACCCATTCTCAAAATATTTTTTACTTGCTGAGATTTTCCCAATTGACAATTAAATTGTGAGGATCAGCAACTGACCTTGAAATGAAAAAGCAGCTTCCTCTTGAGCCGGGTGAAACCTCAGCATCACATTTTATTCAGTTCTTTGTAACTGAGCTTCAGAGTAATTGATCCTTTTGTCACTGTCTTTAAAGGAGCTGTCCATATGGAGAGAAAAAGCAGCGGTGTGAAACTGTATTCAAAAGTTACTGATCCACTTAGGGAACAATTGGGTGAGGGAGGGTCAGGCCTAGGCAAAGTATGTGTGCAGGTGGTGTGCAGTATACAGGATTATCATTTTTTGATCACTGTTTACCTGTGTTCTCTGATTTTACAATAGCAAATGGAAAATAGTATGAGTACAGGGAATAAGGGAGATAAAGTAATGCAAAGAGAGCAAAATAAAGGGAGAAGAAAGGCAACAGAAAAACTGAACAACTCAAACCATGCTATTGGCAAGGGTGCAGATTTTTTATCACATATTACTGTAACATGAGGTCTCTGCAGTGATATGATAGTTGAACGCATAGTTTTGTACTTTTCCACAGCTAGTCATGATTCCAAAACTTAGAGACCACATCTTTTCCGCTATACAACCACAATTAGTTCCTGTGTTGGAAAATGCACTCCAAGTATACACATGCTTGTCAGAAAACAAAACCTTTTAAACTGTTGCTTAATACTAAAGTCAGTAGAGGAAGCTGAGGTATCTGGCTTATGTCTTTGTCACAAGCTCTGTGTAGTGCTAAGTATGTAAAATAAATGACTTCTTATTTAACATTAACAATTCACCGCTCGTGCTGGGAACAATTAACTACTCAGGTCTGTATAAACTCTGGAGTCTTTCAAGGAAAAGATTTTAGGAGTACATTTTAAAACCCGTTTTCAGAACTGAATACTTTGCTCTGATTCCACTGTATCATAACATTCCCTGAGAAATGGTATTTCTGTTCGTGAATAGCGGGGACAGAATCAAGGACAATATTCAACAACATTCATAGAGGCCTCATTTTGTGTCAGTGAATTATTTCTCCTCTAGTTCCTGATCATGATGTAAGGGGAATAGAAATAAAGCTCTTTCAATCTATCTGTGAATATTACTTCTTTGAAGGACAGTAAAAAAAAAGGTACAGAATGAGGCATATTTAAATAACTTAAATATATTATAAGCTGCATTCTGAGTCTCTCTACTCTCATCAAAATTGTTCTGGTTACTGTCAATATAGCTGTCATTTACTGCTGCTCCACCTTTAACAGCCCCTTCTCACCCTTTTTATTGCTTTATTTTCCTTGTCATGATATTAAACTTAATTTAATGCCTTTTATTGAGGCCACACTGCATCTACAGAACTCTTGAGGAACAGCTTGAGATTACTTCATTTCTTTCTTCATTTCTTTCTTTTTCAGTAATTTATCTTGCTGAGCAAATAATTTATTTCACACCTCTTCATTCAAATCCAACCAAACCCAATTTTCAGAGGGGGGGGAGTCCTCTGAAAATTGTGAAATAATGAAGGCTGACTGACACGTTCCTATCTCACCTGCTTTTAAATAGGTTCTGCTGCCTTGCTGTCATCTACAGTGTTCTGACTCATGAAAATGTGTCTTGCTTACCTACAAAATGCAGGTAGAATCACAAGTATGTCACTGGACAAGAAAAGGCATTGTATTTCACTCAATTTTTTCCCAGGTTGCTACATTTTAGTGCGTGTTGTATTTTACTGTTGTTTGGAGATGACACCCAAACGAGTAAGATGCAAAGGTCTGGTTTTCTTTGGTCAAAGCAACAGCTTCAGTTTTTCATGTGACACTGTCATAGTCCAAATCTTTGTAATACTGCTGTGTTAATATGGTAACATAGCACATGAAGTGCGGAATTCTGTGTGCTATGAAGGCAATCTTGATGTATCTCTCTTTTTTCCTTACAGCTCCTGATGGTCCACCCCAGGATGTTCAGCTTGAGCCTATATCTTCACAAAGCATTAGGGTCACCTGGAAGGTAAATATAAACAACCAAGAAGGTAATCTGTGACAGTATTTTTGTGTTTTCCAGCAAAGCAAAGGCTTCTGATCACTGGTCTCAGGGTTACTTGATGGGTGAAATGATACATAATAATTTACTTAAAAAGATGTAAATAAAACAACAATTTAAGTTCAGTGCTTTTAGCAGAGCAAAAGGAGTAGATATTGAGGTAATACAGAATGTACAGTGATTCTCAACAACCAAAATAAATGCTTCATGGGTTTTTGCCTTTTTAAAGCATTCAGGAAACATGAGTGCCATCAGATCTAGCCAACTATAACACCCAAGTTTCTATGCATGGACTTGTTTTATTGTTTTCCCCTTCTTTTACGGTTGTGTGGGTAGGCAGATTGAAAGGCTTTGCTTGCTTTTTTAATGTTCAATTTGGAAGAGATTTTTAAAAGCAACTACAGAAGATAGGCAACATTGGTTTACTACTGCAATTTATAGACATCCTTTGTGATTCTGAAGATTTGCCATTACACTTAATAGCTGTAGAAATGTGCAGACAGCCACGGGACAAGCAACGTTTTCACATCTATATTTCAACAATGTTGCTTAAAATATGGTTTGATTTCTTACTTCCACATCACTTCAGCTACAGTCTAATGCCCTAATCCCTTGGTGTTTTCAGGAAAGCAGAAGCACATGAAAAGAGAAGCTAGAGTTGGATTTATGTGTAAATGGTTCTCAGGATTGTGTTTGGAACTAGATGGATTTGTAAATGTCAGGTGTCTGATATAACAGAATAATCTCAGAAATGAGCTCTATATTGAGTATATTCCCCATTGCCCCAGCAGGTCTCTTGAGCTGAGTGTAGAGAGGGATTTACGTAACTGGAGTGAGTCTAAGACTCACTTAGTCTGCTCTCTGCCTCTTGTTCTGCCACAGCCAGGGCTGTGCATTGACAGCACCACAATGTTTGTACATGTGCCGAATGAACAAGATAACAGATCTTTAATTCATTGACTATGAGTGAATGGTGCATGGTCAAGTAGCACAAGAGGCGCTTTGGCAGTGAGCTGCTCTTGGTGTAAGTCCTCAAGCCAGGGGAGTCCTATGGTCTCATCGTGCCACGGGACCCCAATTAGGTGCTGTTTTCCAAGCAGCAGGAACTCTGGAGGTCTGATTGTGAAAGGTTGAAAGGTTGAACAGAAAAAGGCAACATTGCCTCTGTGCTGAAATTCTGTCCACTACATCCTTTTACTCTCAAGCCTAAGCTTACTCAGCTTGAAAGCTATTTGTCTTGATATACAGTCATGACTTTATCTGGCAATAGGACAGCTCATCACATGGGTGCTGTGTTTCTCTGTGGTGCAGCAGGTAGTCAAAGTCTAATTCTTTTCCTTGACC
The DNA here is from genome assembly GCF_039878825.1 of Excalfactoria chinensis. Lineage (NCBI taxonomy): Eukaryota > Metazoa > Chordata > Aves > Galliformes > Phasianidae > Excalfactoria > Excalfactoria chinensis. Next base: position 102,724,400 of record NC_092825.1, on the reverse strand, counting down.
TGGAAGCTCTTTAGCGGATAAAAGGGAAGTCACTGAGCTACCATCCTGAAGGGTTAGTGCTCACTTAGTCCCGCTTTTACTAGAAGAATTATTTCCTTAATGACATTTTGTAACAACAGTCCCCTAATTAAGAAATTACAAGCCAGGAATAAGCCATTCACTTTCCTCAAATATTTGATGTTTTGTCCTGTGCAGCTCACTTTTGATCCATGACTTAACACAGTCCCAAAGAACTCCTATAGTTCTGCTAATTTCTGGCTATTTTAGTAGGTCTTCATGATGCAGCAATCAATAGTCTGGTCATTTTTATTTGGAGGTATGTGAGGCTTTTGCCATGGAAACAAGTGATCAAGTACAAAAGAGGTTGTGTTCAGAACCATACTTATGCTTAAAGTTGACAAACCTTATTTAAATACAGCTGGTGCTAGTAACAGCAAAAGAAGCAGAGAATAACAGATGACATTTTATCTTGTACTAAGTTATATTTCTGCAGTTTACTTCCATTGTTAATCTTCTGCTAAAGCTTCTTTTAGCCCACCTTTTATAAAATTCCAGTTAAGCAAGCTTTCATAGTTCCATTTAATCCCATCTATTTAATCCCTTCTCACTGGTAACCAATGATATAACACAAGGAAGTGACACAAAGCCATGCCAAGGGAAGTTCAGAGTGGACATTAGAAAATATTTATTTACTCTGAGGGTGGTCAAACACTGATACAGGTTTCCTACCAAGGTGTTTGATGCCCCATGCCTATCAATATTCAGAGGTCACTTGGAAAACACCTTTAATAGTATACTTTAACTTTTGGGTAGCCCTGAAATGATCAGGGAGTTGTATTTGATGTTCGTTGTAGGACCCTTACAACTGAACTGTACTATTCTATTCCACTTCTGTGTGTCTTTCATACGATGTTGTATATCAGATTGAATTTTTTAACCCGCAGTATTTTTGGTAGTTGAAAAGGATGCAGAGAAAATGAGAATTAAACAGGAACTCCCATCTAGGAAAAAATACAAAAACAATCATTCTTTTTCCTTGTAACTCTTTATTGAGTAAAAGAAACCATTCAGTTTCAGTGTGTGAAATATCAATTCTCTTCTTTATTCGCATACGTGTTTACATTTACAGAATGTCAAACTTAACAGAAATCATTAGTCCTTTATTTAAAATATATTGCATTTTTAGGAAAAAGAATATCAGAAGATCAAGATCTGAAACTTTTTCATAATATTCTAACAATAGCTAATAATATTCTAACAATAAGCTAACAATATTTTTCTCCAGAAACAATTTTCAATGGACAAATATTGTTTCACTGATGTTTTTACTAAAAATGGATGTATAAACAAGATATCTACAAGCTTGTAGATATCAAGCACAATTTATTTGTGCAGTGAGTAAACCCAAAATGAAGTTTTAGATTTAGTTTTTTTTTTTTTTAACTTATTACTTAGGTAGTAATAAAAGGGAACATTTGAGTCTTAGTGGAGCAGAAGATTTCAATACTCTGAAGTGACCATGAGCTTTTTTTTTTACATTGCATAATGTTTTGAAGAGAAAAAAGTAAAATGTGTATATTTTATTTAAAGAAAAAGCCTCTGATCTAAAACAATTACAGTGATGTTTCATGAAAAATTCAAAATTCGCTGTTTTATTCCGATTCAAAATGAGAAAGTATATAATTACAGAATTCCCAGTGAAAAGGCTATTCTGGCTCTAGTCTTGCACTGAGAACATTTAAATGCAGATTCAATCTTATCATTATGTTCCATCTGTTTTACAGTATGACATGTGCATATGTGTTGTGTAGTCCTTTGTTTTATTGTGTAAAAGGTGTACATTCACTTTTCTTGATAAACAATACATGCCTTACAGTATATATAGTGTATGAATACACAGTATCTTAATGTGTACTGTATGTGGCAGCAGGTAGTGGGTGCCATTCACAGAATAAATATTCTTCATATTTTTATGTGTGTTGCTTGCAAGTTGAATGTGTTTGTGGCAATGGCCTTTTTTTCATAAATCTCTTACGGTAATGCATGAGGGTGTTCCATTTGTGGCCTTTAACTCTGAGATGGTTTAGACCTTGACACCACAACTGGACTCCTGCTAATATTAGAGACAAGAAATTTTTTGCAAACTGTTGAGAATTTGCCCAGGTGTGGTGGGATCCAACATTAATGGAGAGAAGTGATGCCCTGGAATAATTAAACTGGCATCTCCAGAGTTTTGTACATTCAGAAAAGAGACAGTGATCTGCAACATTGTCCTAAGGCTCTTGTATCTCTGACATTTGAGTTGTTCACTACCTTGTCTGAGCTGTTTGTCCTTTAGACAACTTGAAATGTTTAGATTATGTTAGCTCAGCCTCTTTGCCTCTTCTTTTCAAGACTGACAGTCTTTCTAAAGAAGTATTTTATTTACAGCAAAACATAGAAATGTTCAAACATGAAACAATTATTCTGTTAGATCTGAGAAAACAATTTGAATACTTGTGGTGCTCCTTAGAAGGAGGTCAAGTTTTTTGCATGCTGAGTCCTAATTTGGTCACCTTTGTCTGAGCAGACAGCTCCGTGTATGCAGAGAGCTTATCAGTAATAGAAGAATTGAAGTAATACAGGAGAAATTCTGGAGGCTGCAGGAAGGAAGAATGTAAAGCATCTGGAAAGATAATACAGTCAGTTCTATCCAGTGTTAAATATGAGGAAGGTGTTGATTTTTGCAGAGCAATGATTTTTTTGTAGTGGATAAAATTAAAATTCTGTGCTGGTTTTATTAGCTTGAGTGAGCCTTTGCTCCGGTGGACAAGAAACATGCTGAAGTAGACAAGTCCTGTGGCAGAAAAAAAATAGTCTTGAGTGAGAGTTCCTCAGTAGATTTAGTAGGGTATAGTAACACGAGAAAGTGCTGCCTGTGCCAGTGAAACTCATCTAAAGTTTCTCTCTGATAAGCTGCATCACCATGACCTTTTGTATGGGTCAGTGGTACAGATGAACTTGGTGGTATCTTGTATGAATTTGGAAGAAGGCTGATGGATTTGAAAGAGCTTTTTGTTCATGGATTATAAACTGTACCTTAAAATATTTGTACTAATTATATCTAATATTTACTGGAATATCAGATAGGAATGTAATCACATACTGAGATTAGTCCACTAAATAAAATCACAAAAGGTGTTTCTATCAATACTGGTCTTTTACCCTGGTTTGCCAATCCTTATTTTAATGACAACAAATTTTGCTGCAGAATGCAGATATTATTTCCACTACTTAAGATACAAGGAATCTTCTGCTTTGACTGGGAAGTACTGTACATAATTATGGCCAACAATTTTTGTATTGTCCATATTTTTGAAAGCCAGATATCTTACTCCTTGTCTTCTTAGCTATTCATTATGCAAATCCTTGGTTTCCAATTCATTATTGCCTTCAGCACTCATTATCTAGTCATCTTTCTACACTACACACTGAATGAACAGAAGCATATTTCAAAGCACAGGATAAAAATTTCCCAATACATCGAACTCAGTAAACTTTACCTGACTGCTTTCAACAGATCAATAAATGTGCTATTAAAGATTTAGTGAGTGAATGGCAGGGGCTTCTGGTAAAACCACTATTAGTAGAAAATGGTAGGCCTGTAATGCAAAGATACTATTAGCAAGTCAACTTTGATTCATCAGATAGGAAAACGAAACATTACACACAATCAAATTTTATCCAAGAAATATTTCCTTCTGAGATTTTTCCTTGTATTAAGCATTTAATGGTCCTAATTTCAGCCAAAAAGCTTAATTCATGCACTATTAAAGCAACCTATGTTTAAATTTATATATAATTGTATAAAGCTTTGATTTCATGTGCAAGGAGGACCTTTGAATTTTTGCTTAGAAATAGGCTTGCTTGCAATAGGAAAACAAACAAACAAACAATAAAGAAGTGGACTTCTTGTGTATTTCAGAATTTTAAGGGATGAACTTGATTTTGGAGATATGTATTTAATGTGTAATTTTTCATATCCTGTTTAGGCTCCAAAGAAGCACTTGCAAAATGGAATTATTCGTGGATACCAGATAGGTTATCGGGAATACAGTGCAGGTGGCAATTTCCAGTTCAACATCATCAGTATTGATACCACAGGGGACAGTGAAGTTTATACCCTGAATAATCTGAAGAAATTCACACAATATGGCATGGTAGTTCAAGCTTGTAACCGGGCTGGAATAGGACCTTCTTCTCAGGAAATCATCACCACTACTCTTGAGGATGGTAGGTATTGGCAAACAGCTGTTGTGAGTCACATTATGATTTCTTTATTTCTTTTTACCTTATATATTTGCTGGTCGATTGGTGATTATTGTAAGCAGAATAGTATAAAACCAGGCTTTGCAGTTGCTATAAAAGTAAACAACTGGATAGGTGGAAAGGAAGAGGTTAGCCAGTGGCCATCTACAGTTCTCATTGTAATTGATGCAGAATCACTAAGGTAAATAAATGCTAACTTATGTACTGATGGGATATATCCTGTTGTGAATAATATTAACTAAGACCATAACTTTCATTCAGAAGCTGATTACTCTGGTGTTTACATATTTGCAAATTTTGTGATCTCATCATAGCTTCATTATACACTTTGAAATGCTAAATATAACTCAGAAAGGAGAAGTGATGCTGTTAATTTTGTTGGCTTTATTTTGTTTCCAAATTAAACTGCTGGGAAACCAGGAGCTCTTGTGTTCCATAATCTCTTGTCACCCTAAACAGAGATGTGTGTATTTTCAAGGATATCCAGACTGTTGAGAAAAAGAAAGTAAAATCATTATTTCAGACAAAATGCAAGTTTTCTAATCTAAGAAACAATTTAGATATGTTTTTTCAAACTGTGTAAAATGAGCATCTCAAACAATGAGAGGGAGTCCTCTAGTGGAAGAGAATGTTTTCATATCCAAAAAGAGTCCCAGTATAAAAGCAAACTCCACATAATCCTAATAGATGGCATAGGTCAGATTTTCAGTGTATTAAAGTCAGTTCCAGCTAAGAATCTGACTTTTTATATGTGAGAAATTAAGGGAATGCTTGATAGCTACAGACTTTGAGGCATATGCTTCCTGGAAGGCTGGTGATTTTCATTTTCTCTGAATGTTTCTAGGCCCAGGCAGATTACTGCAAGATGTCAGAAAGCGGTATACTTACATATACACGTATTTTGAATTATAATATGTAATATTTTTATCTTCAAAATCTGCTTTTCTTTGCAATGTTATTTTTTGTCCCTGTGCAATTTTAGGTCACTCCAAAGCAGCATCAAAAACTAATACTGAAGTCATTGCTCTGAAACTTAATAGCCAACAGAAAATGTTTTATATCTCACTGATTTATTTATTTATTTCCCTCTAAATGTTAGTGAAAATAGTCTACTAATATTTTTCCCCAATACTTTTTCAAGCAGCTGCTTCATTCCCCTGCACCATACTGATTTGATGAGACCATTAGGATTTTTCAGAAGGATGGTGATTTGGGACAGAACTTTAAAAAAATAAAAATAAAAAAAAATTAAATTGTTTGCAAAGTGTGTTCTGCATTTTTAATCATTAGGACACATTTCAATTAACACAAAAACATTAATATTAATATTAATAATAATAATAATAAAAGTTCTGTTTAAAGACAAATCAGCAAGCGAGGGAGGAAAAGTGACCAAAAGTTATTACAGGGACATCATCTTCACTTGCAGAAACATGTAGATTCTAGCAACAATTAAAGCTTAGCACTTTAAACAGTATGTAACTGATAGACTATGAGTGGTTGGATAGCAATATGGATTGAAAGTGTTGCCAAAAGGGAGTCTTCTAACAAGTATGGAAGAGTGTTCTCTTGTATACATATCTTCAAACTGGGTACATGCATGTGTACATATATTGAGTTGTATTCATCGAGTTAAAAATAGTGAATATTTTATTTCAGTGCCCAGCTGCCCTCCAGGGAATGTGCAAGCCACTGCCACATCACCAGAAACCATTTCTATTTCCTGGTCAACGCTGGCAAAAGAAACTCTGAATGGGATTCTGCAAGGATTCAGGGTTATCTACTGGGCCAATCTCTTGGATGGAGGTAATATAATTCTGTCACTAAGTAGCAAGATATGAATAGCAATTATATCAGTTATTCTCTGTTGTGAAAGCATTGTACTTCCTTTACTCTTTGGTTTAGAGAAACCACCATCTACCTGTGAAGGAAACTACCTTCTATAGAGCTTTAACACAGTAGTACGCATTGCAAAGCTGACTGCAGAGGCCCTTGGGAAGGCTTCCACAATGGGACTGCAATATTCCATAGACCGGACAGAGTACCCAAAATGGCTCAAACAAATTTCATCCCACTTACATAGTCAAGCGGGTCTTTATTAAAGAATGATGATATGAACTTTGAAAATACCTGCCTAACCTTGGTTATCTCGTTTGTTTTGGTTTGTGACAGAGTACATTTCAGCACCACAGTTGAAGACAACAGAAGGAAACATTTTGTAAAAAGGCTTATTATTTTCATACCAGCTTCTTCTGTTTGGCTTATATTTTGTACTCTCAGCACAATTATCATATTAGCATAATAAATAAACCACTGAGCGGAAAATGAATGAAATGACCAAAAGAGAACAGAGATACCCTATTAATATGCAGTTTATCGCATGATGACAATAATTCTACATGTGGTCCTTTCTTGTATGTTAAGTACTAATAGGTTTGAGTTGCACATGCCTTTACACCTATTAGCTCTGTTGAATTTTTTGCAGTTCTAGGGCAATGACTTGTCTTCCTTCTTTTGTGTTCACCCATCCAAATCACAGTTCATTCTAATATACTAATATTCTAATATGTTATAAATCTTGACCTCTGTCAGTATGAGAAGGGAACCTCAGAGTGGATGCGTAACTCCAGGGCCCATTGCTACTTCTGGCAACATTAAAATAAGCCACCAATTCATTTGTATATTTAAATTTAAAAACGAAAAATATATTAAAATCATGCATAAAAATGTAGACATGACTGACATAAAACTAAATGTTCAGTGATGACTGTAGTGTTTGGATCAGTTCCCATGTGAATATTATCAGTGCGTGTCTAAGCTCCTACATGATGTCTTACAGCATGATGAAAAAAATGATGATGTTCATGCAGTGCTTAAAACTGAATTTTCATCTTTTTTTTTTCCTGCTTTATTTTCTGCCCTAAATATGTCTTAAGCTTTTTTTTTTTTTTTTTTTTTTTTTTTTTTTTTGCCATATGGATTATAGTTCTTAGCTTGTTGAAAAAACAATACATATAAAGTGCATCATTTCTCTGCAAGTAAATCTGGTTTTACTATGTTTAAACCTATTGCTAGCTGGTATTACTGCCATCAAGTGCTTCACAGAAGTACTTGATTCATATTTTAAAATGAAGAAGATTTTTGTTTGTTTGTTTGTTTTCAAAAGGGGAAACCCTTTATAAAAATAATTGGCTCATTTTTGCTTTAGGTTGTATTCTAAAGTAATTTATTCTCATGTTCTGTATGGAAAATTTAATAATTAGGAATATTAAATTCTATTCTCCATATTAAAAAAAAAAAAAAGACTTGGAAGCCAAAAGAGGGTCTGCTTTGAACTGTAATAAAGCTCAATATAAAGGAATTTAGTTTAATTTCTTATACTCCATTGCTATTTTGTAATAGTAAAGCATTGCATTTATTAATCTTCAAGATATTCACAGTAGGTATCAATAGCTGGGAAGACTTACTTGCCGATAACTCGATTTCCTTCTTATTTTATAGAGCTAGGAGAAATAAGGAATGTCACTACTACACAGCCATCTCTAGAGCTTGATGGTCTGGAAAAATACACCAACTACAGCATTCAGGTGCTGGCTTTCACACGAGCTGGAGATGGAGTGAGAAGTGAACAAATTTTCACCCGCACTAAAGAAGATGGTAAGGAGTAAAGCATTTCCATTCCCTACTTCCATAAGAGGCTTGTATGCCTCGAGATTTTAAAATAGTGCCAATTTTGTATATGACAGTCAGAGTGAGATTTCTGTCTGAAGATCATGAGCTAGCAACACACAGAGAGCAGCGTGCATCCACATCTTTGAAAACAGTCTGAGTGTTTCCAGGACTCCAGTTCAGATTAGATGGAAGTTTTTAAGTAATTCTCAGTATCTGAAGAGGTTTATCTTTACTTCTGTTTTCAGTTACCTCAGGATCTAATGGGAGAATTTTGAGATTGAATCAAAATGATTGAAAAGGGGGAAAGAAGAAATGACTATTCTGGGATGTTCTTATATAACTGAGATGCCTCTAAGAAGGTTTTCTTCAATATAAGACAAAAACTTCCTCCAAACACCTCCTCTTTCAGAAGCAAAATGGAGAACAAAAATCTTCTGCTTTTTTTCATTGATTAGAGCATGGACAATTTAGGTCCTAATGCTGAAAATTTTAAAGTTTTCTCCTTATCCCGTTCAGATGTTTTGAAAAATCTTTGAGATGGATGAATGCTTCTGTAAAGACTTTTGAACATTTGGATGCTATTAGATAAGAATATTTTGGCAGGAATATTCATAGAATCATAGAATCACCAAGGTTGGAAGAGACCTCAAAGATCATCTAGTCCGACTGTACACCTATTATCAATAGCTCCCACTAAACCATGTCCCTCAACACAACATCCGGTCTTTCCTTGAACACCCCCAGAGTCAGTGACTCCACCGCCTCCCTATGTAGTCCATTCCAGTGCAATATTGATGCTGTCCTAGCATGTTCCTAGCAAGGAAAATCATAAAGGCTTTATGGGAAGCCCCTGTATTGGTTCCTTTTGAGTTAACAAAAAGTTAAAGGGAACCATTAGCCACCAGCACTTGATTGAATGTGGATAACATCTGGGCTCTGTATGATGTTCTTCCAGCTTTTGAAATTGAACAGATGACAGAATTGGTGCCTGCAGTATCTCTGTCTCTTATCCAGAACACCAGTAGAGTATTTTAATGTTCCTGAAATTTTCCTGACATTGGGCCAAGACCACCCCCCTGCGCTAAAGATCATTGCAGCCATTACTAATGTTTACTAAGCTTGTCTCAAAAAATTGCAGTGATGGGGACTCCATAGTCTCCTCCTGGACCACTTAAGAAACATCCCACAAAGGGCTACAAAGATGGTGAAGGTTTTAGAGGGGAAGATACAGGACTAGTGGGTGAAGTCCAGAGCAGAGAAGGCTGAGGGAAGGCTTCATGGTGGCCTATAGCTCCACTATTGCACAACAACAGTGCCCAAGGGAACGGCATGGAGCTGTGCCAGGGGAGGGGCAGCTGGGGGTCAGGAAAAGGGTCTGCACCAGAGGGCAGTGGGCATGGAACGGGATGCACAGGGCTGTGGGCACGGCCCCCAGTGCCAGAATTCAGGAAGTGTCTGGACAGCACTCTCAAAAGTAGGGTCTGATGTTGGGTGGTCCTGTGGGGAGCCAGGAACTGGACTTCTTGATCCTTGTGGGTCCCTTCCAACTTGGGTTATTCTATGACAATACAATCTCCACTGCTAAAAAATATGTTGAATACTTCCCTCTGCTTTTCTGGCCAGGGAGACAAATGGATGACTTTCCACTTTATAAAAGTATTTTTATTGTAAGGTTGCTGTGCCTGTAGTTCCCTGACCTTTTCCATCCTATCTGTTTCCAGTTTAAAACAGCCCTGAAATAGTAGAAGATCCACATTTTTTGTTTTTTATTTTTATCTATCTTTTATTTTTCTTAGCTCTCTTCTGTCTAGTTTGCTTTTCCCTAAATCTTGGTGGCTCTTTTGCTCTCTCTGTTTCTGAGATCTGACAGGCCTTGATATCTGGGAAGCACATATAATCTGCCCATGTTTGGCTGCTGTGCAGTGGCTCATATCTTATCTTTAATCCCTCTGGCAATGAAGCCACAGGGCTGTTCAGCAGTAATTCACCCTGAGGCAGTATGACTAAACTTTTCAGATGTTTTGTGTTGCCTCACAGTGATTCCTCTCATTACATCTTTTGTCCAGAAAAACTGAACTGAAAGGTGTTGCTAAAAAATGCAGCGATTTCATGTTTTGCTTCAGCTTGACAATTTTTTATTAAGAGCAATAAAAGTCTAAAGTGGAATACACATGGGGCTGCCATGAAAAATGAGCTCAAACTCAAGTCCCACATGTAAACATCTTTAAGGCTATGGAAGTTAAATGGAAAAAGAGCATTCATATTGCCATCTGTAAGTATCCAGTAGGTGCCTTGATCCTCAGGAATTTCCTCTGTAATATTCTAAGGAAAAAGAGACTCCTGTAGAGGAATATTCAGTAAGGATAATTCCAAAAGATTCTACTCTGAAATTATTTTTGAGCATTATCTCAGCAGAAGGAATACAAATAATTGCAATCTTAACAGAGCTTAGATCTAAAAATATTATATTTCTACTTCCAGACCTTCTTTTGTTAAAATTGTGACCTAAGATATTCTACTCTCCTCTAATAAAAATCTGCAATTCTGAGACGTTTTTTAAGTGGCTGCCAAGCCTTCCCTATCATTACTACCACAAGACCTTATCACACCATTGATTTCTTTTCCTTTTTTCATTTCTTTTGGATTAGAGGAAACTTTTCTTTGTGAAATCGATGGTGCAGCATGATCCCTTGCTGCTTTTGAAAGGCAGACCGTAACCTCCTGTCATTTCTCTGTTGCTGTTTAGTTTGGAGACATCAGGCCGGAATTTCTTTTGCAGGTCTGAAATCTCCAGTGTGGCAAAATAGAAGTATCCCAGGGAGTGAAGCAGTCAGCCTGAGTGAAATGAATTGAAGCTTCGATTTCCTGTAACATTTCGTACTTATTTTAGACACCAGGGGTCAGACACCACTGCTGATCAGCTTATGAAATAGGAATAGATCTAGCAAATAGCAGGGAATGAGCTATCCTCTCAATGTGATCGTATTTTGGCTTTTGTCTCATTTTTGGTCGTGGTGGTGTTGTCATTTTCTCTTGAAGTTCCCCTTGGCAGAAATAGAGTGAAGCAGAAATGCCCCTTTTATTAAGAACTGATTGTGTTTTTGTCCCTTGCCCTTTCTACTTTGCAGCGTTTTTAACAAGCTGGTTATCTTCTTCAGTCAAGGACTTCTTTTATTACATCCTTTAAAACTGAAGTTTCTTCAAATTCTCTTCAAAGTATTATGGCCTCAAAAGCTACCCTACTCAGTAGCAATGGGAAACAATGAATTTTCTCTCTGTTTCTGTGTTGCATATATGATATTATAAAACCAAATTCAAGAAAATATGTTTGCTCTCCATATAAGCTGGATTCACCATACAGCACCTCAGCAGACTGAAGCACCTCTAACTCCAACCTTGGGCAGAAGGGATGAACAGAGGACACAGCTCAAAGGGAAAGCTTCCTGTAGTTGGCAATTAGGCTTAAAGTGGCTGCTTGTCACTTGGTGCCCAGCAGATGTTGCTTCTGGGGTTTATGTGTTGCAGGAGGAAAGAGGAATAATTAAATCGCTGAATATCCTGTGTTGGAATGGACCCACAAGGATCATCAAATCCAACTCCCAGCACCATGCAGGACGACCCAAAAATCACACTATATGTCTGAAAGTGTTGTCCAGATACTTCTTGAACTCTGTCAGCTTGGGACTGTGCCTGCTGGTCCCCTGAGGAGCCTAGTCCATGGGGAGGAGTAACACTGAATCCGTTCATGTGATCAAGGCTCAATTCTGCCTGAATCCAATGAGATTTCCCACCTCTCCTCTCTCTCTCTCTCTGGACATTATATTTTTGGCAATTGGTGTGACAGGGATGGATATACAGATACCATCTGATGAAGCTCTGTGCTTTTTCTTAATGGAATGAGCATAAATCCAATGAAAGCATGATCATTGCTCAACTCAGCATAGGCTCTACCTGCTGGTGATAGGGGTGGCTGTGTAATTCACCTCTGTCCTGAAGAGACTTGTATGGCTTAAGCCTGGGCACTGTGTTGCAATTTGCCAATAATATAGCCATAATATATTATTTTATTTTATTTAGTTATTTTCAGAGGTCTCTGATTTTATATTTTTGTCTAACAAAAGAAGGCAGAGAATATTAACGCTCCCCATGTGGAACTGTCTGAATTTGGTAGGAATGATCTAATTAATAGAGGCTGGTTCAGAAGGAAGGAGGTTTGGACAATATCTTGTGAATGTATTTCAGCTAGCATAAACTGAAATTTTAGATGGAATAGGTACATTAACACAGGACTACTGGAAGTAATGAGGATTTTATTTAGTTTTGTTTTTCATAAGTTTAACAGTTCTTAGGACAGTTTTATGTGGTGTGGAATTAGAAATCTCTTAGGGAGCCAGGTCCGTTTTTCTGTTATAATGGTTATATTACTCCTAAATGCACAGCACTTGCCTCCCTGCTATTCAATACTGTGAAGAAAAATGGTGATAATTTAACTGCTTATGAAAAAGGGAATGAGAAAGTTCCTGGAGCTCCTCCCCATTATCCTGAACATCTAAATGCAGTTCCCTGGACTAGTCATGTCAGGATAATTGCTTTATCTGTGTTTGCATTTCACTTGCAGTGTCAGGAATACAAAGTGTTCTTGTCTACATGAAAGCTGCATGCTATTTCTGTGTCTCTGAAAGCCTAGTTAGTGGGAGCATGAGGCTATCTTTGATTTTAAATCAAATGCCAGATCTACTCCCTGGAAGCTGGCAAAGTTGGCTGGAAGCAGTTCTCTGCTTCTCTGCCTTTTTTTTTCTTCAGCTTCTTACCACTGTTTTACACCTGGTGACCACAGGAAAAAAAGAATCTGTGCTATAGCACGTGTTTAGCTTGTCTTTGCTAGGATATGTGGGAGCCAGTGTTCCAAATAAACATCCCATGGGGGTCTCTTTGCACTGATGTCTCAGCATAGCTGAAGGTAGCAAGGCTACAGAATGCAATGGCAACAAGAGAAACACCTCAAGTTAGCATAAGATGTGTCTTTCCTCACCAAGATGCAATAGACATCACATCCCTCCTGCACAACTTCTTCTGATATGAAAGGAACCCATGTCTAGAAACAAATGTTTCAGCTAATGCCACATTACCTTATAATAATGAGTTAATAATGAGGAAATGTATGTGCTGCCCCACACACTATCGTTTCCACGCACACAACCTAGCAAAAATAAGTAGTGTAACAAGAAGAGGAATAATAACTGAACTTTTGGAATAATTTCAGCAGCACTGTCAAAACTGTTACCTGATTCCAGCCCTTGATCCAAGAAGGTGAAAGGGCCCTTAGATTAGAAAAGGTTTAGAAATTGGACTTCTTGAGTTCTTTCTAACCTCCCATTATACTGGTCTTTATATCAAACAGAAATACTGTCCAATGGCAGTTCATGTTTTCCACATGTGCCCATTGACTAGAAAATGAGAGATGAATTCCAAACAGTTGACAGTTCTGACCAATTACCATCTGAATGTGTCCCTATAGATCACACCCTAATTTAACAATAAATTACTTGAACCTCATACATCTATTTGCAGTGATTTCCAGAAAACATTACTAACTGTAAAGGAATCCCCCTGTGGGTTAATTAATTACCCTGGAGAGCTAGCTTTCACTCTTCAGCAGCATGAGCAAATAGCATTTCTAATGAGCTGGGTATAAATAACAAGTTGAATGCTGTCAAGCATCAATATTTACTCTGCATTGGATAGAACTGCTAGCCGAATTAGCCCCTTTGCAGCAAGTGGCTGGGTTTGCATGCAATTATAATCATGACATTCTCACTTGATGCCTTATTAACTTTTTCAATACATTATGAATAGAAAGGGCATATTCAGAAATTTTGCACTGAGTGATACTTATCTTCAGTTTTGCTGCATTTTCCCTTTGAACCTATATGGCCAATATAATATATAGCCATAAAATTGAAGGTTTCTTTATATGCCTTTAAAAATCCAAAGCAGTTATCTAAAAAAGCTAAGGTCTCACGCAGTCAGGCTTCTCTTTAAAAGTAATTTTTTGTATTTATTTAAACTCGGAGAGCCAAGATTGAGGGTCCACCTATAAAATTCTGCTTGCTGGGAAAGATTTTGTCCATCTGTAGTACACAACAAATGTTTTTTGTTGATGTAAAGTAAGCCAAGCAATCTCTTTGACCGTTATTCTACTGTAAACTCTAATATTTTGGTGGTTTTACTTAAAATTAGACCAAAAATGTGAAATATTCCCCAATCCAGAATTTCAGCAGATAACAGAATCCATCCAAATGTGCTGTATCATCTTTAATAACCCATGCAGTTATTTCCAATATTACATACCTATTTTAGTAATTTAACATTATTCTGCACATGCAGTATTAAAAATGTCTTGTAAATGTTTTATTTTGATTAATTTAATGCTATTTTAAAATATTTTCCCATTCAAACTTTTTTTCCCAGGAAACTTTATTCTACTCTTGCTACTTTGATTAAGTGCAAGATTACATATATGTGATACTTTATGGATGTTCTAGCATGCAGGAGGCTTCTTTTCACATTATTATAGGAGCAGTTGCAAGGCTAGAGGACATTATGCAGTGTAACATGAGCTTGAAAAAGAACATACACATGAATTTGAAGTCTTCCTGAAGTACAAGTATGCAAAGAGTCAAGATTATGTATCCAGAATTTTTATTTCCCAGCCTAAGTGTTTTCCATTCAATTTGAGAGAAGCATTTTTTCCTCTTTTTTTCTTTAACAGTTTTCAATAGCTTACTCAGATAGCTAATTAGAAAAATAAATGTGTACATGTAATGCAGTGCCAGATACAGGTCAGAGCTGCTGAGGGCAAGTCTAGGGGTAGGAGGCTGCTGACACATCATATGACTGGGTGTGCCTGGATCTCATCAGGCAGTGCTAATTGTGCAGCACCAGAGCTCGTTTTCTCTCCACTTCATTAAATTCATAGCTCTACTGTGTGTAGCCATTAAACTGTTCGAATACATATTATTTATACAGTGAATAATCATTTGGCATGAATTATGTCTTCAAAAATGAGCTAAAATTTACAGTAATACATGGTTTGGCAGTTTTCACTGGCTGCAGCCAAGGTGCTTATTACAGAATCATAGGATGGCTTGTCTTGGAAGGGATGTCAAAGCCCACCCACCCCAACCCCAGCCATGGGCAGGGCTGCTCCCCACCAGCCAGGCTGCCCAGGGTCCCATCCAACCTGGCCTTGAGTGCCTCCAGGGATGGGGCAACAGAGTTTCTCTGGGCAGCTGTGCCAGCGCCTCACCGCCCTCTGGATGTAGAATTTCCCTGACACCTAATCTTTCTACTTTTAGAATAAACCATTTCCCCTTTCAAAGCCTTTTCCCCTTTACCTATCACTATCTGCCTGTGTAAAAAATTGGTCTCTTTTTCGTTTGTAAGCTCCCCTCAAGCAGTGGAAGGCAACAGTGAGGTCTCCTCAGAGCCCTCTCTTTTCCAGGCTGCACAAGCCCAGCTGCCTCAGCCTTTCTACATAGGAGAGGTGTTCCAGCCCTCTGAGCATCTTTGTGACCTCCTCTGGACCCTCTACAATAGCTCCACTCTTTCTTTTGCTGGGGGCCTCAGGCCTGGATGCAGTACTCCAGATAGGGCCTCATGAGGCCAGAGCAGAGGGGGACAATCACCTCCCACTCCCTGATGGCCACCCCTCTTCTGATGCAAGATACTGTTGTCAGCCTTCCGGGCTTGTAACACACAAAGTTTCATGTATGCAGGCTGGGAATGGTACTTCACAGAAGTTTAACCAGCAGTGACAGTGTTAATTTGGGTCCCTATGAAGCCAATTGTGTCTTCCCTCCCTAGAGATGAGAACACACCTTCAAATCCTTTCCCCCAGCATGCAGGCTGGTCCCTAATACAGTGTCCGCATTGGTCCACAGGGTCATGGTTATCAAAGCAACTCACCCCACTGGGCCGCCCTTAACACAGTTTTTCTCTCCAGTTCCAGGCCCTCCTGCTGGTGTAAAAGCGGCTGCATCTTCAGCCTCCACCGTCTTCGTGTCCTGGCTTCCTCCCCTCAAGCTCAACGGCATCATCCGGAAATACACCGTGTTCTGCTCACACCCCTACCCCACGGTGAGTCCCACACCACAGTCACAGAAGGACTATACTGATCTGAAGAACTAAAACTGTGTATTAGCAGATGTTCAGTGCTCAGTCCTGCTATTAATTTGTTTTGTTTCCTTTAACAAAGATTAAAAGGGGATTCTGAGGCTATGGGAGTGAAAGAGAGCTGTTTCTGGTTTTTTTTTTCCCACCTATTGACCTTTTGCAGTACTCAAAATATATTGTAGAGCAGGGACTTAGGAAATGTTTCAAACCCAGGGTCAGCAGCAAGCCACACAGAGCTCTATTATAGCTGGAAATGTGTATTTATGCATGTAATTGCCCAATCTGAGTTGTGTTTTCATCTTACTTTCCTTTTTGGCTTGAGTATTCTTGTGTGAAAGAGCATAATGGTTTGTGAACAACATATTTGGTTGTGAATAAACTGGTTTGTGTCAGGAGTATTTGCTCATTCTGGGTTTACATGCTATTACTTTCTGAAAATGCAGTGAGAAAAACTGAATTGATTATCAGTAGTTGTTGTTTTTATCTCTCAACAAGCCACAAATGAACCCAGCTGTCTTTAAGTAAAAGGGAGAATTGTTCCTTTTAACTAGAGAGTGAACTAATTTTGCAATTACTTGAGAAGAGATGGGACAAGACTACTTGTCCACTGATGACTAAGCTAGAACTTTCGCATCCTGCTGTAAGCTTCTGAAGCTAAGGGCTGGAGAGTGTCACTTCGTTCATGCTTTGGGACTTCTGGTTCGTAACTCTATTAATTTAATAATATGCCATGCAAACAAATATCTCTTGACTATACACTTTAAGCATAAAGTGGTCAGGAATTTTCCCATCATGCTGGGGTCTGATCAGAGCAGCGAGTATCAAGCGTGTCTCAGGGGCTGGAATGAACACCAGGTGGTGCTGCTGGCTTTGCTAGCTACTTTCCACATCAACACTGCAGTGTTTCTTCCCGAGGCTTCTTTACTAGCAATATTTTTTTGTATGTTTACATCATCAGGAAAATAAGAATCCTCTGCTACACATTTTTTTTATCCAATTTTGTGCTGTCTTCTACAGAATTACCTTTTCATGATGGTTTATTTTATGGGTAATTTTGGAGTGCCTCAGAGCAAAATAATGTGATGAATGATGAAAAAAATACTTTTTTTTTTTTTCTTTTTCTTTCTCTCTTTTTTTTTCTTTTTTTTTCTTTTTTTTTTTTTTTTCCTTTTTTTTCCACCTTCTTTTGCTGTTCTTAGCTTGTACTGAATTTTACTTCTATTTCTGTGTTATTCATTATGGGATGATGAAGGTATCAGTGTATACTGTAGTCCACAATAGAAGTGATAGTTGGTTTTCATTAATTACTGATAGGTACTTATATATTGATCCTATTGCTATCTCTGAGCATGAAGGGTTGTGTGTGATGTGTGTGATGGTTAAGGCTTGCTTTTTTTTCTTTTTTTCTTTTTTTATTTAGAGCTAGCTTTGCAGTGGAACAAGCCTGCTGCAGAGGTATTTTAATGCTAGCATTCCTTAGCAGGAGTGGTATATATATGCCAAGGAAGCTCATATATGATTCATTGTTGACAGAGACAAATAGTTGACAGAGAAAATGGTCTTACATAAAGTTGTGGAGGTGAATAAACAGAAAGCCTCTTTCTTTATCAGTTCTTCTGCCACCATAAGCTGTAGGTGCTGTAATATATGTATGAAGCTGTGTTTCCTTAAAAGACTTATTCAGTCAAAACCCTTGTTTCAAAACAACTTTGCTAAATATCTGCCATTTAAAAAGAAAGGCAAGCTCAAGTTTTTAAGCAAAAGTTATGTGAAAGAAGAAAGGGCAACAGCAACGGGAAGTTAATAGAGTGTATTTTATGGGCAGTTTGTGGATACCAAGAATTCAGCACAGTAGCCTTCAGACAAAGTTTTTAGACTAGCAGAGTGGTTGAAATTTTTTTACAGAACAATGCTGCTTTGATATTTAAGTCATCAAAAGGAAAGTGAACCAAAAGTTAACTGTGTTGGTCATACTGTGCACGTTTTTGCTGCAAAGCACCACCCTCATATGACACTGAGTTACTCTCAGATGAAGATTTGCAGACTCTTGCACAGTTCAGTTTGGTCTACAAGAGCAGAAGCTGCTAAAACTGATCCCTCTGTGCAGAAGGATGCAGACATTTTTTGTTGAATTATTTTGAATCCTAATTACAGTATCTGCCTGGGAGGGTTCAAGCAGCAAATACGATTAATGAGAGAAAATTAGAAATTATTCTCTGCTGCAATCTATTCTGTGTGTGAGATAAAGGGCAAAAGAGGATCCAATGTCATTTTTATTATATTGTCTGTATTATTGTATGAGCATTATCATGCAGAACATTTTTATTCTGGAAATATAGGGGGAAAAAAACACACAAATATATGATTACTTATGCATTCATTTACTAATTGACAGCTAGCCCTAAGTGCTAGTTGAGTTAGATTTCTATTTCAAGTCCTGGCCTGAACAGAGTGACTTAGTAGGTTTTTCATTCTTCAAATTTAACAAAACATACCAGAACTCTGGTTAAAAATGTTATTCTCTGTGCCAACTCTTAGCCCTGTATAGGAGATTGGTAATCACAGCCTGAACCTCTGATTAATCAGCTGAGGCAAGTGTGGGGTCAGCTGTGGGAGCACAGGTGAGAGTGATGTAGCTGTGCTCCCGGAAGGGGTGGAACTCGACTCCATCCCCTCTGAGACCTCATTTAAGGGCTGACTCCCACTAAGGCAGCATCTCTTGGAGATCGCTCTCCAGTGAGGACTGCTCCAGCTTCTTCAGCCAAGGCACCACCACTGGTGAGCTTCCCTTTGCTTATTTCTTCTGTACGTTTGCTACCATCTGTATATTAACAATCAATACAAGACCACTTTCCTACAGTACTTTTAACTCCCTTCATCCAAAGTCTATGTTCAGCTCCTCTCAGGATCTGTCTTTTCATGGTACCATGTTGGCCACATTCCCTCCAGTTGTGCTTATCCTGAGCATCCTGTATCACTGTGATCACTCTGTCCAGGCCTGATATAGTACCCTATATGAGGAAAAATTAGTGGGATTAGATTAAATAAAATTTAGAAGACGTAAAAGTTCTAGAGAAGATTGCTGTGACACAAAGCATCCGATGGCTTGCCAGCCCGGAAGCTGCTGTTTATCTTGGGACAGTTAAGAAGAATGGAAAGAAACATTGTGTGTGCGGAAGGTAGAACAGTCATTGCCTGCTTCTGGAAGGGCTGAGAAAGCATTATGACTGCTAGTAAAAGTGGTGAGAGGTTATGACTTAAGTAAACATAGACCAACTCTATAATCTGAGTGCCAACAAACGCTATGGTATCACTCAATCAGAAATGCATATTAAAATAGCTTTTTCTTCCTTAATTAGAAAAGTGCTGTCATTTTGGGGGTTTTGCTGAGTGGGAGGCATTAGACAAGCAGCGATCCATTGGTCAGTTGTTCACTCATAGTAACAAAAACAGTAAATATGCTTACCATGCTGTTTCCAATGAAGCATGTCATTAAACTGTGCATCAATCTGCTTTCTCTGTGTGATTCCTGGAGATTAATGGAAAGGGGTCATGTAAGTAGGACCACACTACACAAAAGTAATAAATGGAGACTGTTCTCCTTCCCAACACTTTTCTTTTTCAGGATACTGTCTTCTATTCATATTAAGATAAAGGGTAAGATGACCTCACAATTGCTCTCTGGTTTCCTGAGAGTGAAATCTAAAAGCAGAGCTTGTTTAAACAACCATGCACAGAAAGTGTTCAGATGTGAAAGACATACAATCTACCAGTGGCTTAAAATGCCGTGGAAGTTTTATTGGAGTCTTTCCTGCTGCCTGAGAAAGCATTTTGGTGACATTTTAATGCATCTCTTATTCTCAAAACTGCACATTGTCAGTATTTGGGTTCAGTTGTTTTGTTATGTGTATTTTCTATGGAACTGGATTGCCATTTTTAAACTTCCATAGAATAGCAGCATAATTTTGACTAGAAGATACTACTGAGGTTCACCTACTCCAACACTCTTCTCAGAGCAAGTTTAATCATATCAGATTGCTCAGAGGCCT
The DNA here is from genome assembly GCF_039878825.1 of Excalfactoria chinensis. NCBI lineage: Eukaryota > Metazoa > Chordata > Aves > Galliformes > Phasianidae > Excalfactoria > Excalfactoria chinensis. The sequence goes on along the minus strand of NC_092825.1, from coordinate 102,704,196 downwards.
TACTCAGGTTGAAATTGCTTCAAGAATAGCTTGGCTGTAGCATCTCAAAAGTGCAAAGTAGAGAGTGGAGGGGAAGGATCACTGACCTGAATCACCTGACCTACACACTTACAAATGCAGAGCTGCTAACAGCAGGCCACCTTTTCTGCAGAGATTTTTCTTTTCTAACCCTATCCCCACAAGCTCAGACAGTGTTTTATCGTCCTCCCAAGTAGCCAGCATTCACCTTCTTGTGTGATCATTTTTGAGTTTGAGCTCAATATAATTGTGTGGCTTTCTGCCAGTCTTACTTGACTTCCCATGCATTGGGAAGACCATTCTTGCATTCTTAGTAGGTTGTACATGGAACTTAGCCAGATGTCCTAAGCCCCTTTATTCTCGAGGACAGTGTCCCATGGGATCATTCCTCTCAGAATCTAGCTTCTTGATTGCCTCAAGCAAAGTGATTGTAGACCTTCACATCTTCAATCAGTTCTTCCTTATCTGTGGGCAACAAGTTCCATGAAGTATCTCCATCAGTCAGTTTGCAGATCATCTTCAAAAGAAAAGGTCTTCAGTACTCTCCAGAAATCTCCTGGTTACTTGCTCTAATTGTATTGCCCCATCAAGCAGGCAGTTGTCCCCCTCTGCTCTGCCCTCATGAGAGGGCATATCTGGAATACTGCTTCCAGGTCTGGAGTCCCCAGCACAAGTAGGATGCAGAGCTGTTGAAACGGTTTTTCTTCATTTTTAAAGATTTGAATAAAACTCACATAAAGCATTGCAAAAATTATTATAAGCAGGAAGTGGTTTGTTATTCTGTAAAGTCTTAGGTAGTTAAATGTATGCTGGAAGTTTCTAAAAGAGAGGGAAAGGTAACTCTCAGAAGAGGGCTAAGCAGATAAAGTTACTTCGAATTGAAGTTTTATTTAGAGTCAACAGAGTCTGTGAGGTTGAATTTAAAACACATGTTCACTGATTTATATTCTACCAACAGTATTTATCACTGTGCCTGTATAGTACTTTTCACAGCATGAGGATATTTATGCTTATTAATTCTTGTTCTTTATATAGCATAGAGCTATTCTGTATTTTGTGGAGTTATTTTAAAAATCTTACTTGGAATAACATTTAAAATATGTTCTCTTTAATATACCACATGCACTGTTTACAGCCTTTTCATAGTTATTTCACAGATTTGTTACCACTTCCCAAACATAGCATATTCATTCTTTTAACTACTTTGCCAACTTTACGTTTTATGCCGTGGAGCAGAACTAAGAGAGACATGACTGAGTATAAATTAATTCTGGTGCTGTGCTGCTTGATGCAGTTTTTAAAAGGTCTCCTTGCAAAGCCCTACTAAAACAAATTTGATATTGATTTCTTTTCATGAAACTCAGGTCTTGCTCTCGCTACTACTCTCACTACACAGGCTCACCTACACATATATCAATATAGTCTAACAATAAAGTCTTGGCGTCAGCTGCAACTTATTTCAGGATGTATGGATTCATTGTATTCTCTTCTGTATTGTACAATGGACAAAGGACCTGGGACCAAAAGGCACAGCACAACTGGTGATTTGACTGAAATTCTCTGGACAAACTTGGTGACCTGCTGGGGCCACCAAAGGGGGCAGTAACACATGGCTAATGGACCAGCAGTCAGTCTCCTGCCTTTACTGTGATCACCCACCTGTGACAATACATCCTGCTTCCCTGATCATGACCTGGGGGAGGCAGATGGACTCACGGGCTCCTGTGGGTTGCTGCAAAGGGACAAGTATGTGATGTACCTGTGCGGTTCCTAAGCAATAGAACTCTTGATATGAGCTACCTGAAAGTTTGGATAGCGGGCTGTCTTATGGGCCTGGCCCCTCCACCGTTTCCAAAATCTCTGTCCTGCATTTTCCAACATTTCAGTTCAGAATTTAAGAAAATAAATAAACAAACAGGCAGAAGCTGTATTCTGTTTTGCACACAGCTTTTGTTTACAACAGTTAGCTTCAGTAACACTGAGTGAGAAACAGACGTCATGTTTCAAAACATGAGCCAAATAGCAAGAAACAAGCAGAAACCACTATATGGCCTAAATGGTTTCTACTCTAACTGAAATTGTGGACTGGCTGTTGCTGGCAGCTCTGACAATCTGTCCATCTGTGAAAGGAAGCAAGGCAAAAGTCAGCAGATTTGTTGTCATTACCCCAAGAAAAAAATCTTCATGCAGAGTTTCTTATCTTTAGGGAGTTCATCAAGGGCACACTCTCAAGTCTACTTTGTTAATAGACACAGAACCTGAGTCTTTGCATATACCGTAATGTATGGATTTTACAGTAAACCAATTCACTTCTAGGTAGAAACTGTTTGTTTTGCTCCCCTTTACTAGATAACTTATCAAACAAACAGACTCTAAAACATTGTTTCCAGGAGCAATGAATGTCTGAGGTAGATCAGGGTGGACAATTCCATGATGGTGTTGCACAACTTAGGGGTTCAAGGAAAGACTGGATGTTGTGTTGAGGGACATGGTTTAGTGGGAGCTATTGGTAATAGGTGAATGTTTGGAGTGGATAATCTTTTGAGTCTTTTCCAGCCTTGGTGATTCTATGATTCTATAGGTAGAGGTCTCTGTATTTTGACCTTGTGGAACTAAAAATTTACTTTAATTACAGTAGTGATTCCACTGCCAGAGGTCAGGTTGAAAAGCAGTGTGGACCATTGGGGTTGAGGTGCTCAACACACTTTCTGTCTCTCTCCCATTTGGCGATGAAGATAAGTCCATGGGGAGCGTGTTTATTGAAATAAATCTGATCAGGCAAACACAATTTCAGAGAGGGCTAAAGACAGAAATAAAACTGATCACTGCACTATGGGAGGTGATGAAACCAGTTGTTCCATAATGAAGACAAGAAAGAGCAGCGTAGGTACCTTTCAAGTCCACTTTTATTCAGTGATTTTGTTAATAATTCAGATAATTAAATACTGAATGTTCCTGTAAAATCTGCAGAACTTACAAGACACAAGAAGCAGATCTTGATAAATGGAGAAATTGGTCTGGGGAAAACAAGGAGATAAGATGTAGTGCAGGTAGTAGTGCAAATAAGTGAGTGGTATGAATAACCAAATCAAATGGTAGTGGGCAGAAATTAAATCATTAGGTTTCTTCACAAGAGGATATGAGGTAATTTTGCATCACAAAATGAACTTTAGCTAGCATTGATTCTGTGATTCTATGATTATAATCCTGTTGTGAAAAGCCAAATGCCATGCTCTGGGATTGCTGAGTATGCTATTTGAGAAGGCTGTGGACCGACGGTAGACAGTACAAATTATAATGACATGTTATTAGCAAAAATTTGATTTCTTGGAAATGTTAAAAGCATTGGTGTTATTAAGCCATAAAAAGATAAGTGTACTGGTGGGGAAAGAGTGACATATCTTTGTGCAGATTAAAGACTGGTGGAAAGATGAAGGTTATAAACTGTTCTGTGTTTCTAATAGACTGGAAAAGATAGAGGTTTATTCTACAGCAGAAAACTTGAGCCAGATTTTAAGAAAGCTTTCTAATAAGTTAAGAACTGGGATAGCTCATGCAGTTTAGTGAGTTGCAAAGTCTCCACTTATTGTAGTACCTCATAATCAGGTTGAAGAAACACTTGTCTGAAATTGTACACCTGTAGTAAAATTTGGCTTAAAGAAGGAGGATGGACTTGGGTGAAGTCTGAAGGTCCTTCCAGACATGATTCTATATTCATTTTTTTATACCCAAATTCATAGAAAAAGCACACAGGCCATTCTAGGCAGTAGAAATATGTATTCTTAATTTTCATGATGAGGCAGCTTATGTGCTCTCTTGCTTCACAAATCACACTACAGATCTGCTTTTCTTCCTTTTCATTCTCATCTGTTAAGTCTCCACGTGGCTTTCACAGATCACTTCCAGGTTTCCTCACAACACGGAAAGAGCAGAGATCTTAAGTGCACCTAACTTGCATCAGAAATTGCACAGACATGGTTGTAGACAAGATACAGCCTTTCTTTGTCTCAAAAATCTTTCAGTGTGCAGTAAATTCTGCCTGTTACCTTTATTCCTTCATGTCTCTCTTGAGTTCTGCTCCATGGTAAAAAACATAAAGTTGGCAAAGGAAATTCCCTGTTTTCTTGAGAAATGTTTTAAAAATGTACTTTTCTATCACACTGTTCTGAAGATTTTCCAGCGTGGGTTAAAAAATATAACAAACAGACTGCTTTTATGCACACTGCTTATTTATCTGCTTTCTAAAGGAGTAAGAGATGCCAGGAGGTGGCATACTGTTTCAAAGCATGCAAAGCATTGAACAGCAGTACAAGTGAAATTGCATCAGAAGGAAATGGTGCTACCTGCAGTGTCTGCTCCTCAGAATCTCTTGCTGTTTCCTTTTCTGAGACGTAGATTTACTGCACTCTGATAAAGGACTTTGATTCCATTTTATTCTGCACAGCCTTTGCTGGACTTCTAGAGTTTGGGTCTTCTTCGTGCTTCTAAGGACAATGAACTGAAGCCATAGGAAAAGAAAAATTGCCCCATCATCTAGAAACTAAATTTTAAAAAAGCAGCTGAAAAAAATCCCTTGAGCAAGCATGTTATTGCTTTTGGGATAATGCAGCAATAAATGTTAGACACTGGCACGTACAAAGGCCAATATGTGACAAGGTGACATTCCTTTAAATTTCTTACTTCAATTGTTTGATCTTCTCTTTGCTGACAAAGCTTCATTTTTGTGGGTTGTTTTTTTTTCTTCTTGTGTAATGAAAGTCTCTGGCATGCTAATCTAATTGAAATGACAGGCAAAAGTTAAAAGTAAAATTGATTTTTTGTCACTGGAGCATCTCCAAGTATTTAACAGGGAACGTTAGCTGAGGAAACAGAAGGTGTATGTTAATCAGTTAGAAACCAGAATCTTTTGTGTTAGCAGTTTGTTTTAAGAAAATAAGAACGACTTACTTAGTGAAGATTTATTTTCTAGATTCAGTTAATAAATTATTTCCATGAATAACCAAATTCATATTTGAAAGAGCTGCAATTGCAAATGTATGAATGATGCTGATTCTGTGGAGGAGAAAGAAAGGAATTAAAGACAAGTTATTGAAAAATGCAATAGAGAAGCTAAGTCTATGATTCTTCTGCTTTTGGAGTTCCAGGGAAAGTGAACTCTGCTTTGAGACAGTTCTACCTTCTTTCTTAGCTAGCCACATTATAAGCATACTGGTTGTTTTTCAATTTTTGCTCTTCTTTCAGGCCTCAGAGCAGAGCTTAGTCACAGTGCTGTAGTTTCAAGGTTTTCCTTTTCCACTTAGCATCTCTTATTATCTCATACCTAAAATCTCAAACCAATCTGCTCCAAACTGTGTTTAGCAACTGTATACAAGGTACATGTATGACTGTCCTAGCTTCTATCATGACAGAAAGGAGCTTGGTAGTGAAGCGTTTCAAGCAGGAAATCTGCAGTATTAGTACTGGCTTGTTAAGTCAATATTCCTCTTTCATAAATCATGGGTGTCAAGGAAAAGGCAACTTAAATTTAGCTGAACTGATGCTCGTTGGAATGAAATCTTGGCAATAAGGATGTCTTTAATGGTTTGCAGTTCCTAAATGCTGTATTCATGTTCCGTCTTACTAGGTGTTTTAGAAGTAGATTCGGCGAGCTGACTGCATTAATGAGTGGAGTCTGAGTACAAGACTTAGCCTATCCTGTTTGACTTTCAAATTAATCCTAGGAAATGCTGTCTCATGAATATTAAAACTCAGCCTCCTGTGCCATGATCAATACATTAACTTTTATGTATGACCTCACAAAGATCCAACCTGTCAAGCCACGGGCATTTGTCCAATATTCTCATGTAAATGTCAAGGCAGATGATTTTCAAAACCTGCTGTAATATTTCACATGATAATAGAAGTATCTGCTTGCACTGACCTCTTCATATCAGAAGTGGAAACCCAGGCAAATGCTTACTAAATGGGACAAACTGACTTGGCATTTTGACAAAAGAAATCAGATTGTCTAGAAAGTATGGTGAGGTCCTTATTTGGACTTCTGTTGAATATAGGTAACTGTGAGTTGGAGCAATCCGATTTCCCCAGAAAGGTTAGTCTCTGTGGAAGAAACAGGTTCTTGCAGAAATAGATGCGCATGTTTGTGTGAAAGCCAGGATGTTAAGTATTCTAATGAATAGTCACATAATCTCTATGGAGTGTGTTTCATTGTACTTTAGATGTTTTCAACACTGACAGCTGTCCCCAAGCAAGTTATGTTTACACTTCTGGAGTTGATGGGGAAAAATAGATGTGTCTAGGTCATGGTTCATTCCACTGCAATGTATGTGTCCCAAATAAGCTAGAAGAACTCTGACTTAGAAGTGCATGTTCTTTTGCGTGGTCTCTGAAGGGAGTGAAGATTTAGGCTGGCATAAATCAAGACAGATTCCAAAAGGAAATCAGATGAATTCCACTCTCTTCTGGCCTAAGGAGATGCCATCTCAAGAGCATGGTGACCCCTTCATTAGCTGAAACTGGCTACCATGTCACACTGGAGAGGTGTTTAACAATACCTCAGAAAAATATTTTATTTCTTTAGAATTCACTTTGAAAGACTATGTATTCCAGTGCTTTCAGGTCAAACTACCTTTTGAAATGCTAATCAGCTGAAATTAGCCCTTACCACCAGAAGGTATTTGTATATCAAAGACATTCTGTGCACACCTTCTGTCACTCTGGATCAAGCTTAGATTACATCAATGCATTATTTTTAATATATAATATAATAATGCAGATTACTAGTGAAAATTTCTTTTTCTTGTCATTAACATTCTAATTATTTTTAGCCTGGTATTGTATAGTTATTGCCACGTTTAGTATGGCATAGGAAAGTGAATCTTTTTTTACTTAATTTTCTGATGTCTAGTAACCCCTCTGTTTTCATAAACAAGAATCACAAAACCCATGTCAGAAATAAAAATGGCTACAGTGAATATTGCAGTGCTGCTCTGGGTGAATGAAGTTACCTTTCTCTTCTACCAAAGCAGAGCTTCCTGTGGACCATAGGCTGAGGTGCACATACTTTACGTCCCATCAAGAAATCCATATGGTCTTCTGCACCTTGTCTTGCACAGGTCACTTCAGACACATTGTAGAACATTTCCAAAGAATCAGAACTGCAGAACAATAATTGCTGGTCAACTTTACCATGTCCCATGGCTGAGGCACTTTGGTGTCATTGTAGGAATAGACTGAACTTGCACTTCCTCCAGTACTTGTACTAATGTAGCTAAATGATGTTCTGCTGCGAATCAGTGAATGAAAGTTATTTTGTGATAAAACTAAGTTTGAGCAGTCCATTACAGATTATTTCTTGATTCACTCCACTACTAAAGGAGTATCCTACCACACCCATGAATAAGGAGTACCAGCACAAAGATTGTATGCGATCAGTGAGGTAGTAAACTCCAGATTTCACAGCAGACACAGGATGGAATTCTCTGCTGGGGAAGCTTTGTTTGAAACAGAACTGGTTTGTCAGAACTATTCATGGTACAGTACATTTATTCACTTAAATTGCTTATCCAGCCCTGTAAAAGTAAGTAGACACATAAAAATCCTAACTTAAATAACAATAATTTGAAAATACAATATAGGCCCAAATTCCCTGAATATTAAATTGATTGCAGTGACTTATTATGTGTTCATTGTTTATTGCCATCTGCCATCTGCTGCAAGCAATTGATAGTCATTCCAATTACCATGAAGTAACAGGCTTTGTAGCACTAGCTGAGCAGACTTTCACCAAATATTGTTTATTTTAGTTTGGAAACATTTATCTCTTCCATCACAGGTAATCAGCGAGTTTGAAGCCTCTCCCGACTCATTTTCCTACAGAATCCCCAACCTGAGTCGAAATCGCCAGTACAGCGTCTGGGTGGTAGCAGTGACTGCTGCAGGAAGAGGCAACAGCAGCGAGATTATCACTGTAGAGCCACTAGCAAAAGGTATGATGACAGTGCTTTTTAAAGCAATCCAGAACTTTCCAATGCTAATTACTGCTATAATTGGCTCATGGCTTCTTTATGTCTCTTTGCTTACGAAGAGTGAGATTTGTGAAAACTAACTTCAGTTTTCTCCAAAAGTTAGGTGACAACTCTCAGATAATTACTCAAGGTTTTGCTGTAGTCAGCAGAGGGGAAGAATGATGTGCTCCTCTAGGGAGTAATTCATCCCACCTACCTTAGAAGGAAATAAATTGCTTTTTGGAGCAACTCTTTTCTACTTTTGTTGAATGCAGAGAGCTTGCAAAGTTTCCTCTCTACTTCAGAATGTCTTTATAATCCTTCTCCTTCCTAACATCTCTTGTGTACTCCACAGATACTATCTTCTATATCAAGTGGCCTGATTAACATACCTAAACTCTGAGCAATTGTTCTCAACTTGCATTAACTTTGAAGTTTGCTGCTTCTATTTCAGATTCGAAGAGGGGATAATGTGCCTCAATTATTGCATATTTTTTCCAGCTGTATTAGTTGTTCTAAAAAAAGATATTACTTAGGCCCATGTTTTTTGCCTTACCTGTACTGTGAGGCATGATGTGTGCAACACTCAAGCACCTTAGCTTAGAAATAGAAACCTAAAGTTTTACATACCAAGGTGAGAAAAGTCCAATCAGTAGTCAGTCTCCACCTGGGATCTTCAGACTGGTCTTCTATTTATTTTTTCCTTTCAAATTGGTAATTTGACAGTATCTACCAGTATCAACAGTGTAGTACACAGATCTGTAGCGCTTCAAAAGTAGATGCATCAGTTTTAGTTTTGCAAGACTGTTAATGCTTCGGTCATATGGTTAATGATGTAATAATGTAGAATAAGATGTATAGTTCTTTATGAAGATACCTACCTACATAACAGAACTTCAAGCAAATGCCACCAACACGAAAGTAGTTTCTGCCTGGAAAAGGATGTACAATCACCAGAGGAAAAATTGCTGTTTCTACCCACTCAAGTGGTAGTTAAGCAATTTGATGATGGCAAATAATTATCAGAACTATTGTCATGAATACCAGTAATAGTGGTTAGAGGGTACTATTTTAACACATGAAATAGTATTGAGTACACACAGGTCACAATCAGAGTTTCTCAGACTTGTGATGGGAACTCACACGCCCTCTTTGCCAATTCTCTAGGCCAGAGTTTTTATTATATTGGATGGACATTTTTCAACATTTCTCAACTGTATTAGCTACAGAATTTCTACTGTAGAAAACAATGAAAGATTAATCAGTGGTAATGTGGAGAATGTCTATCAAGGTAAAGAGGAATTATTTGGAACAAACAGAAAGATGTTTGCTCCCTAGGCCATTGTTGGCAGGTTATTTTTGTCAGCTTCAAAGTCGCTTTTACTTCCTGCTTCTTTTGACATCCAGCAGTTTTTGTATCTTCTGTCAGAAAATCTTTTCTGAAAAGAAGCAAAGCAGTGTTAAGGGACCTGATGCATGGCTGAAGGCTATGAAAAGTCTAGAAGATCTGAAAAAATATGAAGGTTTTCCTTCTAATGCAATTGCATACAGCGTATTGAACACTTGTCAGACCACAGCTGAAATCTTAAGATGTAGAGGATCATAACACTGGAAGAACACCTCAGAGAACTGTGGCAAAGGTTTCAACGTGCTCTTCCTTCGAGGCATCTGCTTCTAGGGGGTAATGAATGTGTAATGCTGAATAAAGTCAACAAAAAGTGAAAAATTAAAGCTTGATTTATAGCAAATCCAAGTAACCAATAATACCATGCAATATCAATATAATAGGGGACATAGACAAACCTGGAACTTTGCAAGGAACCCTACATGTAATGCACTGCAAGTTTTGTATTTTGATTTCTATATAGAAGAGGAGGAGGCAAGATAAATGCAAAGCAGTGCAGACTTTGTAGGTACCAAGATGAGCTGATCTGGTTATGAGGAACTGTAGCATGTGACAGTTCTTAGTTTGCCAAAAATAGATGCACTACAAACTGATCTGCATGCACCTACCATAATCAGGCAGTTATAGCCTGATTTTGCTAAAAGGAGTGCAGAGGGTTGCTATACAGCATAACATCTGACAGGTCATTATTGTGAAGTAGTTTGCTTTGTTTTTTCCTAACTTATTTCACACTAACTGTCCAAGTAATGATACCATCATGGCAGCTCATGAGTGTTTACGTTAAATTGAATTACGTCAGCGTAGTTGTAACCCCCCCTTAAGAGCCCCTCTGAGAACAATGAGAAAGTCTTGTTAGGGGACTGATGTGAAATGGCTAGTCCAATTTAATCAAAAGTTTAATTCATGTCAACATTTCTTCGTTTTATGTCTCCATATCTCAGTACAGGTTTTTATTCTCTATAATTAACTGACAAAAGTAAGCACAACCAACCCCAACAAATGAAAAGTAACCACAGAGATGTAAGTTCAGTTTCCATGTAAGCAGACCACGTCCCTCCAAATTAATTTTCCTTCCTGACTAGATAGTTGCGTTTTTAGTCTGTTAAATGTATCTGTAAGAAAAAAAACCTTTCAAGTGCCTTGTTCCTCTTGTTTCCTGACCATGGCTGATGGAGAAGGCCTGTTGCTGTGTTTACCAGCAACATGGTAATAACAGAACCAGACCTATGGCAATCTGACCCTTTGAGGAGAACTCTGACTTCAGTGTTGAACTTCCCCTGTTAATGTAGGCTGAGTATTAGCATTGAACAGACTTACCTCCTAGTCTGTGTTGCATTCTGTATTCAGTATTTTTAAAGTACGTCTGGGGCTGACATAGAATCACAGAACCACAGAATCATTAAGATTGGAAAAGACAACTAAGCTTATCTAGTCCAACCATCAACACAGAATCGCTGAATCACAGAATCACCTCAAAGCCCACTAACCATGTCCTTTAGCCATAGAATGATTGAGGTTGGAAAAGACCTCTATGGTCATCCAGTCCAACCCCAATCCACCCCACCATGCCAGCTGCCCATGTCCCTCAGTGCCACATCTTGAACACCTCCAGGGATGGTGACTCCACCACCTCCCTGGGCAGCCTGTGGCACTGCCTCACTGCTCTTTCCAAGGAGAATTTTTTCTAATATACAACCAGAAATGATACTACATACACGTTGTCAGTCTGTTTCTTTATATATTCAGCATACTGGAGCAAACAGTGTATTCTTCTGGGAGAAAGTAAGTAAAAGAAACTCCTGATCCATGATATTAACGACTGCTCTTTTATTTGGATGAAGCGGAGCTGCAGTGACCTTCCATAACTCGTTTCCCCATGCAGTTTACCTTTAAAATTGTGTTTTGTTCTTCAGAGAAAAAATAAAATGTGCTAAAATTAAGAACACTGGGGCCTCTTGAAAAAAATAAAAAATCCTGGCTGTTTCTTTTTCCATGACAATAAATGTAGGTAATTGGATTCATAATTTAAACAAATAAACACAGAGAAAACCTTATTAGCGTGAAAGAGTGCAGTGTTCAGTGAAGGTACTTCTTTATCTTCAATTAATGACTGGCTAATTTGCAATAAATAGGAACAGATATGGTCCTAATCCAGTGCCATGCCATCTACTGTGATGCTGGTAGGTAGTTGGTAGGCATTTGAGTTTCTTTGTTAAAAATGAGACAAGACCTGCAGCTGAATTGCCTGCATGCTGTGTGAAGTTCTCTTAGCTCAAAACAGACAGATCTGTTAGAGTCAATGTATTTTAACATCATAAATGCTTCTTAGCATTTCTAACCTACTGCTGCCGGATGAACTTCACTAGACATTTATTTTGTTTCTAGTTCTCTGTTTTTTGTGAACCAGTTAGCAGTCTCAGAACATTATTAGGAGTTAAGCTATAAAGAAAATTGGAGTTAAGAATTTTCATGCTGTTTTACCACCTCGAAATGGGTAATACATAAGAAGTTGCTGATGTTTTCACAAAAATAGTCATATGTGCTTTTGTAATGTGCACTTTTATGTTATGGTCTGTGATCCTACTGCTGAGTTATGCTGTGAAGTTTGTGTTGCTTGTTCACATCACAATACAATGAAACACACAAGATACATAGAAGTAGGAACTACAATATAAATGTGCTTGGGAGATCTGATACAAAACCTATGACTTTACCAAGTATTCACTGTTAAGGTAACTATTAAAAATAAATGAATATCACTAGTAGTTTGGTAAAAATGGTGCCAAACTATGCTGAAGGCTTCAGCAGGATATCTGTGGTATAAATGCTCTGTCCTAAAGTAACTGACAGCAGCTGGAAATAACTGTATATTTTAAGAAACATTGTAAAGGTGGTGAAGATAGTGAGAAAAGGATTAATTATTCATTTTAAATGAGTGTTCAGATTTCACAGTGCAGAGAGAATGTCTGCATGGAACAGGAATTTGAGTTTCTGACCACCATTTGTCTGAAAGCACTGCAGATGCTAGGAGCAGTCCAGATGTTTATAGATGCATTTTGTAGACAGTGATAGCTGACAACGTCTTCTGCTGCTTTTTAAAGATGACATAAGTACCACTAGACATCTCTTGCAATACAAACCTGGATCACTGAAGACAAACAAGTGTTCTAACACTAATTTCAGTGTTTCTCACTGTTTCTGCAGTCTCTGGATGGACTGAGCATTTTTTAGTTTCAATAACAACTAGCCAATTAGCCCATGGTTTGTGGCAGTATAGGCCTTTGTAAATCTTTTCTAAAAGATACAGCCTAAGGAGAGTCACAGTGGAAAACGTGTCTGTACCATCAGACTTAATGACATGCACCTCCACCTCATGACAGCAGCTCCTTCCTGCAGATGTCAACCATGCAAGCTGCCAGGAGGGAGCCAGGGCTTTTCAGCTGTTTGCTAGGAGTGAGCATGTCAGTATTTGGCTATTGGGAAAGTGGTATTGTGCCACTACCTATCCTGGACTTCATTATCTTAAATCTATAAAGATCTGCTTTATA